>NC_043751.1:28244078-28564494 GCF_902148845.1 Salarias fasciatus
TTGAGAAAAAACAAAGAGATTCCATCCATAGACGAATGAACCATGTTTTTTTCTTCTCACAGATTATTGTGTCATATGGGACTTTGACACTCTGGTCTGCACGTGTTTTGGGAGTTTTTACAACTGTGTAGCCCAAGATGTCAGTAATTACTCATACCTGTATGCACCTATATGAGTTACGATGGTTTGCTGGGTCTGATTTTTAAGGTGGGCGCTGGACTCTGCCAGGATTGTGTTTTGTCCCCACTGTTGTTTTTAATCATCATGGCAGAATGTTGAGGCACAGCCAAGTTGAGGATTGGACGGGAATGCAAGAGTGAAAACTGAGTTTTATAAATGAGGCGGTCCTTTTGACATGAGACATGGATGCATCCAGCTCGGGCAGGTGTTTTGTGGTCGCAGCTCAGTACGTTTGTTTAAGTCCATGATACTCTTGTTGGGGGGAAAAAAAAAGAAAGAAAAAACAGGGAAGACCATCTCTGATTATAGACATTCATCTATCATGGGATCTTATTCTTGACTGAAATAACGAGGGATCACTTGTTAGGCACCAGATTTAGACAGATGGGAACAATGAAGTACAGTATTTCAGGAAGAGGGTTCTAAACGAAATGATTTCTGTGTACCAGTGGGTCTGCGACACACTCTCACTTATGGTTATGAACTTTGGGTCATGAGTGGAAGAATGAGATCACTGACACAAGCCGTATTGAGTTTTATCCATAGGCTGGCAGGCCTCGCTCTGTGATGGAGCTTAACCATCAGAGGGACTGCAAAAAAAAAAAAAAAAAGACCCAGGGGCGTGGTTCAATGAGAATGCCCCCCATGATGTCCCCCATTAAAGGTCTATCAGTGAAGTTCAACTGAAAGCAGCCCTGGAGGTCAGTCCAGGACCAGCGGGGAGATTATATCTGGTGATCCCACCGAAAAACCTTCAGAAAGTTGCAAGACGCTTCAATACTGGTGATTCATATCTTTACAAGTTTTAATGTCTTCTAATTATATGAAAAACTTGTGATAAAAAAAAACATACAACATACTGAAAAGAACACAAACACCTGTCATTGGAAACACTGCCCCCTCTGGTTTTCTTCCAAAACGGCATTCCGTCTTCATCCATCCATCCTGGATTCAGACTGTGTAGTCTGAGGTGCTCTCGGGTTTCTCAGAAAGAAAAGAATCGACTGCTTCAGCGACTGTCTCCTGTTGACTTTGCTATGAAATCTGCCTGTTCTGGTGCCACTCTGGCAAACCACGACTGTCACGGCAAATAAGCCTCTGTCATTCTTTCACTTTTCTTCTGTCTGATGGATTTGTTCAACTTAGTGGGAATAATTGGAACAGCAGCCATGACGGCAAATGTGAAAATGTGCATTGTGTGTGTGCTGTGTGTGTGGTGTGTGTTATAGGAGATGAGAGCACATCTGCAGTGGCCTGACTGCGTTACTCTCGGCAGACGGCGGCTGCGTCTTGTGAAACGATGCATCAACATGGAGATGACACAAAGCACATCCTGTTCATCACTGCCGGCCTCCCGAGCCACCTGCCTCCTCCCGTCTTGTCCTGTGGCATCTGCCAGCTGCTGCAGCACCCAGGATACTGAAACCAGAATAACATGAAAACCCGGTGAGAGATATTTTCTTGACCTTTTTGGTACTGCGTAGTACAGCGCTGAATAAATGAAGTCCGTCCAGGAGCGATCGTGTCCAAATGGAAGCATTACATCTTTCTTTTTGTTTCTCTAGTGCCAGAAGTTACTCCCTTTCATTTCTATTATAAAATTTACATGCGACATAATTCATTTTGAGAAAATGAATGGATAAGTTTCACTTAAGAAAACAAGATTAACAACCTAATATAGCTTCTTATTTTAAGAGTTTCACAGCTGCTGATTATAACCAAAGGGCGTCACACAATTTTCAGGCTGAACAGTGTTAGCTTGAAATTATGTCATTAGTTTGGGAATTTCCACCGCCTATTTTTCAAAACATAACTGTCCACGAGGCACTCAGTGTGAGTTACAATCTGCATTGCTTCCCCTAACCACAGAGTGAATTTGGATGCAGCTTCAGAGCTTTAATCACATCACAAACAAAGTGAATTATCCTCAGGTAACGGGGGAAGGGAAGCACTCAGTCGGAGCGCTTTGACTGAGGAATCACAAGCTCGCCACACATCGCCTCCTTCGCACCCCCACAGTTCGAGTTAAACCTGATTAGAGAAGATTGGTAAGCGCGGTTAGAAGCTACTGATGGAGAAAAAAGCCCACAGAGTTCCTCTCTTTCCCGTCAGCACTACCTTCTAATTAACTCGTGAGAACTTGTCCCTGTATGTGTGCGTGTGTGTGTTGGACTTTATGGTTTAACTGTACATTTCACCTGACTACACACCGACACTACAGGACCTCGAGGGATTATAGTGGCTCTGCCAATGTCCCTGGAATTTGGAGAGTGTATTCTTACTTGTTAGTGTCTAACTAACATAAATCTGCATTTTGAGCACTTGATCTGATTTTCTGTGGATCCCCAGTGTACAGCACAGCGCCCCCTGTCCATTGGGTGGTACTGCAGATTCTTACACATTTCTGATACACAAGGTAGTGGTTTTGGTGGGCTGATCCACGATTGGCTATTATTCCCTCCTTGGCGATCCCCACAAACCACCACACCCCCAGATCCATGCTATTAGCTCACCAAAAAAGTGGGCGTTACCCATTGGTGAAAGCCAGCTCTTGGATTTTGGCCATTTGAAGTCTCACTGATTCAGATGGAGGAGTACATTTTAAAATTTAATTCTACAATAATTCCTAAATTAAGTGAAAATAAAGTTGTGTGTCAATCATGAAATTTACTTTTCACTACAAATTCGTGTCTCTCACTCTCCCTCCCTCCTGGACGACACCCGGCACTTCTCTCAGTTTGTAGCATGAACGCCGCCACTCCCCACCACTGGGCGTGGTCCTTGGTTCTGCAGAGGCTTCTCAGTGAGGTCTCTGGGAGTCGCATGACTGAGCTGGGATCAGTCATTCCGTGCTTTCAGCATTGGGGATGAAATAAAAGTTACAAATGTGACCACGGTTCTATGAATCCCGGATGACTGCTGCAGCACTCAGTCACCATGCTTCACCATGTACAGCGCCACCAGCTGGAATAGGAAGTGGGTTGCACATGCTGTGACTTGGCTGAAACTTGGCGTGTCACATTGGTATCACAGTGGCATCTTAATCGCAGTTTTTTGGGGCGGTGCTTTGCTATCGGCAGCTGCAGGCAGGCACAAATGAAAATTTCTCAGAATTTTCTAGTGTTATTTATAGTAATCATTTCAATGTATTTCAATAATCATGTACCTACTGTAGCTTTTTATAATAGTTACATATATATTAGTTACAATAGTTGATGATTTTGAATGTTATTTTGAATGACATTAGTTTCGAAATCCCTTTACCTGTCCAACAATAGAGAAACTTAAATTGCTCCAGCAGAAGAATAATATGAGCAGTAAATAACCAGATGTAAAACGACAACAACCCTGTCGATGGCTGCTCTTCTTCACCGAACTTTGAATTGACCTGAAGTGTTGGAGAGGTAAACTTCGCCCGTTCTTCACAGCCCGAGGAGGGAAATGTAAATTAAAACAAACAAAGCTGTTTTTCTGTTTCCACTCATCAGATCAACACTGGTTTTTAAATAGTGTTTATTAAGGAAATTCATGTTGTTGCTGCAGCGAAACTCAAATGCACTTCTCTCCACTCACTGTATTTATCAAAACCTGATGAGATGCACTCTGGCTTTTTCCTTTAAATTTATTTCAACTTAAATCCTTCCTGCGTCCTCATTAACTCCTCATGTGGACTTCTGGCTCTGTCGATGCTCCCACTTGGCTCATCGTTTCAGATTAGATGCTCAGATTGCTCATTCTGTCTCACTCCTGCATTAAAATACATTAAAATTAGTGTTTTGAGCCGTGCCGCCACAAACAAGAGGTGCTGCAGGAATGCAGAGCTGTGATGAATCATGGAGGAAAAGAGACACCATTCTCTTTTCCAAGTTGTTCTGAGCTGCAGATAATAGAAAAAGGAGGTACGAGGAGCACCATGTTTACTGCATGTCCTGAAAAGGAAGTAAAGCCTCTGCTCCAAAGATACGAATGGTGTACGAATATTGCTTTTCTCCCAGTCAGGAAAATGGTTAGGAAGGAACTAATCAATATCTATCAATATTAAATAAAGGAGAGTAAGGGTCCCACATAGTGGAGCGTCCAGCTATTTTTGATATCCTCCTTCATGGTAATAACAGATGTGAAATTGGCTGGCAGGGGCACAACTGAGACGAGCATGGAGAAAAATGAAGACGATTTAGCCACAGTGACTTCAACCAATTCAGCCATCCGGAGCAATCTGGCAAACAGATATGAAAGGACACAACCACCTCCCAGGCTGCACTGCAGTTGACCTGGGATTTCACTCTCTACGTCATCTAGAGGAAAACCAGCGTCAGGATGTGCTCCACAGGCTGAACGATAAAGCTGTGCAGCTACATGACCAGGTATTAGCTACATTCTTTTTCTGGATTTTTATTGCTATAGAATATGCATGGCTTAAACAACAGTTAATAATGCATATTCAATGAAAGCAAATGCAAAATATGTTTTTTTTTTATATACTGATTTGCAAAATGTTTTTTTGCGTGTTTCACTGCTGTCTATAGACACATCTGATGCAGAGAAGCTTGCTGAGCTGAGAGATGAAGCCATGGCACAGCCACAGCCACCACCTCCCAAGAAACGGCCTTGAAGGGACTTTTGTGGGACCTGCACAGGCAGACCACACTGATGGGATTGAAACCGAGGTACAGAGGTGAAGCACCAATACCTCTTACAAGCTGTCCACTCAAGAGGTGGAGGGAGAATGCCACGGTCTACCCACGTCTCTCTCCTCTTGCAAAGCATACCTCACCGCATCAGCCACTTCTGTACCAAGTGAACGGTCTTCTCAACTGCAGGGGATATTATGAGTTTGCAAAGATCACAGCTTTTGCCTGAGAACATTGACATGCTGCTATTTACATCCTTATTGCTGTTACTCTAAAGAGTATTACAGAAATTGGTTTTAATTATTGTTCCTATTGAAGAAGAGATATCTATACCTAGACACACTTTTGAACAACTGAGATAGAAACAGGGAAGGGAGAATTGTACATCAAGTGGGTTAAAGGTAACAAACCTGATTTCCGCCATTTTATTTTAAAACCGAGAGCTTGCTGTAATCTTCAAAGTTGACAGAACATGCAGGACACACAGTTGTTTATATAGAGCAAACATCATCAGCATCCAGAGAGATGTGATGATGAGTGTTTCTGATGGAAATCGGTGTAAATGTGGGAGAACTGCGGATGGCCTGTGCTAGAGGCTCTTGCGAGCAGATAAAGGGCTGAGAGGGCAACTCTACCTTGACCCTCAGTATTAGAAATGGAGGGAGCATGTTTTGCCTGTGAGCATTACAGCTGATGGATTTTTATACAGTATGTTAAACGTATTAAGGATGCCTCATTGATTTGTGTCCTAACGTTTTCCCATAGTGAACACATCAGTAAGACTGTTTCCAGCAGACTGCTCTCATGTGAAGCACCAACAGAAGGTTGGTGCCTGAGAAGGCGAGGGTTGGTTCAGGTTAGATCGGGTTAGGGTTTTCAACGCGAAAACTCCTGCTTGGACATCTCTCATGGTCTTTTTGTGAATCACCATGTGAAAGTGAAAACACAATCAATTTTAACAGAACTAATCACCTCTTTGATTCTGTTGTTTTCAACCAGTGTTTGCACAGATTTCAAATTATTGTGGATCATCTGTCAGTTGCATATTACATTTATTGTTATTTTATTCTTGATTTCCTTGATGGAATGGATATTGATGAGTTGAAGATCCAGTTGTCTGGCTTACTCGTGAATGTTAGTTTGAAAAGGAAAAAACTTCCACAGGACTCCATTGTAAAATTGAAGAAACAAACTCTTCAATCCACAGTTTTGTTACCGTTTGTACGGTTTTGTCGTCTTACAGGATCCTTCAAAGCTCCTCAAAGAGAACCATGTGTCTCTTTCCTTGATTAGTTCTCAACTGATTCAGTTCCTCTCTAAGCCTTCTCCTGTTTTTCCTACTTCTTAGAGTGACAGAAATCTATTTCACTCAAACAAAATGCAGCAACAAAATATTGTCTTTTGAAACTAATTCGCTTTCAAATAAACATGGATTAAACCAAATCAAGCAATTTTTCTTTGCAATTATTTATTTGATGAACATGAACATTCTAACAAAAATGCAAATGATGCTTATTTATTCACTTAAATTTTCTTTAACTTTCTTTGGCTCTCACAGTTATTTATTTTAAAGAGACAGTCAGTGGAAGAAAATAGAGTGTTGATGTTTAAATGAGTTGAGACATTGCTGGACTGTCAGCCAGTCTCAGATTAACTCCACCTTTCAGCAGGTGCCAGCAGAGACTAGACTACACCACCATGTCGTGTTTACATGGTAATGTTTCTCGTGAAATGCAAAGGTTTGCATTTTTGCTTCAGAAAAGTTTCAAGTTTACGCAGCATCCTTTTGAAAATGACGTCTCTTCACACAAAAATGGCAGAAACACTGAAATGAGGTAGCTTTCATGTTGGGCCACTAGTAGGAGCTGTTTGTTTTTGTAATGAAACCACACCACACAGTTGCAATGACAGACATTTGGATGAACAGATGATGACTTTGGACTGCTATTCTGGGAGAATCAACTCCAAAACGACCAAGTTCCAGGAGGTTATATGAACTGGGTGTCCTGGCTGTCAATCAGCTGGAGCCCAATGCACTTGAATAGTGAAAGAGCACTGTTGTTTGGAAGAACAGTTCCTTCACATCAATTACATGTTTGTATTTAAACAGAAATCACGTTTTCCCAAAATTCAACAGAATGATCATTTGACATTGTGCAGTCCTACTTTGTACATTGAAACAAATGCACATATCCTACACTGGAATATTTTGATATTTTGAACTATGATTGCAAAGATGATTGCATGTAAGTTACTCTGTCTCCAATTTGCTGTATTAAAAACCTCTCATCGTTTTTTTTAGTTGTTAGAGCAACAAAGTTGAGACCAAGTGAAGACAAATGTGACAGAGAAGCAGTAACAGTTATAAGTCGTCCTTTCATTGAATTAGAGAAACAGAATCTGTTTAATGCACCCTTTCTAGTCCCAGCCAAATACGTCTAACTGAGATGATCCAAGAAGCTCTTAACCTGTCGGGAAGAGGAAATATCAGCTCATTTGAAGCCGGTTGAGGTCAGGCATCCTTTGATACACAGCGTGCGCTTGTCCTTTTATGAGAACAGTTATCAGGAAGTGATTTGACATTTATCATGGAAGCTCGCAATGCCAAGATCAGATTTAAGAGCTGTGGAGTGGCACCGTGATACCTTAATGTACGATCAGCTTTCATGTAAACCTTTCATACACCTTTCAACAGAATGAATGCAGGAGAAAGATGTGCACACTGCTGTTAAATCTCTTAGTGAGGAAAAAAAGAATTAAGTCACTGCTCAATTTTAGCAAAGCAGTTCCTCGTTTTCAATCGATGCCTAAATCAGCGAGTCCCCATGCCGGGGCTTACACTCCGACGTCACCAAACTCTCAATCAATGAGCCGCGGTAAAACGACGGAAGCAGAGCCTGAGGTCTTGTTAACAAACACGGCGCTTGAAGCGACAGTGGAAACGCTTTCATCAATGGCCGCCCGAGCCCCCGCGTCCGTGCTGCTGATCCTCCTGATCTGAATGTCAGATCCATAATAAGGCTCGCTGTCCATCACGGCCTGTCATCTATATTCATCAGAGTGAGGCAGATAGCAGCCGGGCGGCTCCTTATCTTCCCGAGCCACACCTGGCCTGACAGACAGCCACCAGCTTCGACTTCTCCACAGGCAAACCCAGGCCCATCGATACACACATCTGTGACTCTGTCATTATCCGGACTTATTACCCCCCCCCCCCCCCCCCCCCCCCCCCCCCCCCCCACGCTATCAAAGATTCAAAGTTTGAAAAGTTTTAATAAAATCAGAGAAGACTCCGTGAGCCTGGATGGGTTTATCTGTGTCATAAACTTCCAAAAATCCACCAAAAGCAAACAAATATCTTAACTTTTTCTTTCAGCTGTTTGGTCGTTTTAACAAATGATCAAGCATTTGTTGTCGTCTTTGTTCTTCCAAATAACAGTCTTGGATCTAACTGCACCACATTTGTTTCTCTTGTTCATGTTTTTAATTTATTTATTTTACCACATGTGCTTCTGTAGTTTCCAGCAGCAGCTTTTCAGAAGCTGAGCACTTGTTGTTTTTTGTCATTTTTCTTGTTTTTTTTTTTCCATGGTTGCCACCATGATGTAATCTTCCTGAAGTTAAACACACTCCTTTTTCTGTACGACTCCTTATGTTAACACACACCGTGCATGAAAACACCATTTATTGCAATCAAGTCATTCTTTTGCGGCGTGCATATTTCAAATTGTGATGTTGATAAATTTATGATTATAGTGCATTTCTGTGTATGTTCCTCCCTTTTTATCGTGGCTCTAGACGTGGACCATCTGACTCTGTCCCTTAGAGCTGGGGGCTATAAAAGTTTCCACAAATTCACTCTCTGATTTGTTGGAGTTGACAAAAGGAACCATAAAACTCAAAGACAAATGGCAATGCTGTCATCGGCCATAAATCAACACAAAGAAAATGTTACTTGTAAAGTCAATATTATCTGTAGACTTTGTTTCTAAACAAACACATTCACTTTATGAATGCTTAATGCAGATTTTATCAGAGAGATTTTTATTTATCTGCTCACAAAAGTCTCTAAAGAGCAGTTTGTGACTTTGAATCTAAGTTCAGGTATTTTCCACTCAGAAGTGTAGACTAACAACTTTTCTGGAAAGTTGCTACTGATGTGCACTTTATAAATAGTTAAATGGTGAACAGTTCTTCTGTACATGTGGGATGGGATGGACAGAAACAACAATGGCGGCTTCCAGAATGTTCTGACTCCACATCCTCCTCATCAATCAAAGGTCAATCCACGCGAACATCCGTGTACTCATCATTGTTGATGTTTCCGGGGTATTGTTCTCAATTGTTCTCTGTGTGGTTTCATTACAAAAACAACCAACGCCATCGACCAATATAAAAACTGCTTTTTTTTTTTTTTTTTTTTTTTTTTTTTTTAGCATTCCTGCCACTTTCATGCAAACACATCATTTTAGAAATGTTGCACAAACAAAACTTTTCTGAAGCAAAAATACAACACCATTTATCATTTTTGGATTAGTTTGAAACAAACAATTTCATGTCCTAAAACCCCAAATTTGGATTAATAAGGATGTTTCTTCTTCCATCATATTTGATTAACTATCTTTCCCTCGCAGGGATTTCCATCTTTTGTCCTTTATTTCCTTCTTGAGCGATTCACTCTCCCTGACGCGCATCCCTTTCCTCGTCATCTGGTTTGTACCCGGGCCTCTTCCAGTTGGCGCTGCGCTCCTGTGAGATTCCAGCGATAATTAATCAACTCGCAGACAAATGCGGTGATTGCTGATGGAAAGTTGGCGAACGGGGGAAACAGTTTGGGTCTGCATTTTCAGCCAGTCTCAATCAATCTGTCATGTTCTGCAGATGTGTGAGAGTAATGAATATGAATTGGTGCTCCAGAATGAATGAGTGTTCAGCCTTTATATTGGTGGAATGCCCTCAGGAGGATGTCACCTGCAATGAGCCGTTTTATAGCCCCGGTCGCTCCTGCATACCAAGCAGGGCCAATTGGCTGTTAGAGACTGATGAATGTCTGCGTACGTTGTTGGAGGTTTACCGCCATATTGACAGAGTGATAATCACTGTCCTAATTAATAGTGATTAACTGGGCTCTTTCCACAAGCAAATGCAAATATATTTAAAAAAAATAATAATACCTTTCTAAAGTAGGTGTATCGTTTTCAGGGACTAATAAGTGGCTGTAATGAATCCTGCCGCTTTCTGTGATTAATCTTAAAGGGAGCACGTTGGGCCCCGGGAAAAAAAACACCAAGGTTTAAATCACGGCGGCTTTCAGGAGTTACAACAGACGTGATGAGTGCCTGCGGCTCCGTCAAGCACCGGCGAACACTTGAAATGGGCTCCGTGGCCTGGCGTTCGGGCCGGGGGGGATTTATGTACACACGCAATGATAAATGGTCCCAGGTTCAACTTAAAGCCATAAAATCACAAATGTTAGCATTTCCAGATTGGCTTATTAGAGCTGGAAGAGCTAAATCTGCCAAAGAAAAGAGCAAAGTTGGGTAAATTTTACAGCCGACTTTGGCATCGATTTCAATACGTCTCTTTTTTGGATGTGTTTGCGTTCGCCTCACACGGCAGTGTAGCAGCAGGCAGTTAAAGTCATTCTCTTGTTTGCTTCTGAAGCTTTTACATGTTTGTGTCCGTTAATGTGCTTGAAAAACACGCCGAACAAACACAGTGTATATTTGTTCTGGGCTTTTATCTCATATAATGAAACTGAGCTGAACACAGCTGCGAGACACACAAAGTAACGCACACACACACACATACACACACACATACACACACACACACGCTCAGCTCTCATTGAAATCAAGTGAGCGATAAGAGGTTCATTAAAACGATTCACAATATAGAATAGATCATTAGATCCATCTAGGCTTCCCTTCCACCATCCCAGATATGTGACGCGTTGACTAAAAACAATCAGTTAGTTCCACATATGTCGATTAGATGTTATTAACTACTCAAATTATCTAGAATTCATACAGTTCTGGTGAAATGTCTCAGTTTTCTCTACACTGGTGCAACCTTGAAGTACACAGTAACCCTAACCCAACATTTCAATGTTTCAACTCTCGGGAATTATGTTTGATAAGCCTGATCAAACTGAATCATGGATGGATGTAAATCCAACTTAATGTAAATGTGTCGGCTGGTAATTTAAAGGTAAATTAAAGTTAATTTTAGTGCGTTATATATTTGTCAAATCCCACTGAAAAGGTCAGCACTACACACAAATAGCTCAGGATTAATCCTTCCTGACTCCATTACAATATGTTGTGAAGCTCATCTACTCTGAATATATGTTTCCTTTAGAGGAAAGTTCTCCAAACTGTGTACTTTACTGTTATCTAACAGGTTTTGGCTTCAGGCTTGTGGACAGGTACTGGTGGAGGAGCTCCGGGAAATTGAGTTATAATTCTCTGCGTTGGAAGGAGCCAGAGGGGGTTTGATTAGATTGCCCTGGTATAACTTGTGTTGTCAAATAAAAAGGGAAGCTCAGCCAAGAGACCACATACGGTACTTCTGCCCTTGAGCAACCTCCAAAAACCTGATCTCTCTGACTGGACCACATCCTCCTTTCAGAAATCAAGTTTCGGGGTTGTTGTTGTTGTTGTTGTTGTTGTTGTTGTTTCTTCCTCGCTACCTTTGTCTACCACAACTGTTCAGTATATTTAGTTAATGGCTGATTGAAAAATTCAGCCGCCACCCTTCCGTACACGTCCCAGTGGGCAATAAGTAGCTGTTCATTAATACAAGAGCTCTCCTAAAATATCCATGCAGCGCTAAAAGGAGCCAGTGGGCTTGTTGTCGGCTTCTTCGCTGGCCCATTTTCATGCAACTACTGCTGGGTCATTAAATATGGATCCTCTCCCCTGAGATCGTCACAACGGCAAGAACTTGGAGAAAAGAGGAAAACAGAAGTGGGGAGAAGAAAAAAAAAACTGCAAGGAGGCACAAACATTTAACCCTCTGTTGTCTGGTCCTTTCTTTGTAGTTCGGTTTCAGCTTCTAGTTTACTTCATTTAATCAAACTTTTATTTTTTTATTATATTTTATTAATTTTACAGCTGATAATGTGAACCATACTGATGTGACGACTGCCAGTGCACAAAATCTAGAAACCAATCAATCAACTTGCCCGGGACTCAAACTGCTGCAGATTTGCAGAAATACACGCCAGCTTTAGCAAAAGCACAGAAACCAACATGCAGGTAGTCTGAAAGCATAGAAGAAGAAGAAAAACGGGCCTCCTGGAAGCACAGCAGGCCACAGATCTGAACGACGGCTCTGCAGACTCGTGTTGTCTCGGGTATTGATTCCTGTTGGGTTACATTCTCTTGCATATGACAGGAACACTGCATTCAATTAAATCGCATCAGCAAAGAGAAACACCATAAGGAGGAATCGATACCGACATTGCTGAAATTCCCAAACAGATTTCTAATCATCCAGCAGTTCATTTAGATGAGAAAAACTCC
This sequence comes from Salarias fasciatus, assembly GCF_902148845.1. NCBI lineage: Eukaryota > Metazoa > Chordata > Actinopteri > Blenniiformes > Blenniidae > Salarias > Salarias fasciatus. Next base: position 28,256,416 of record NC_043751.1, read on the forward strand.
AGCCTGTGAAGCCTGACACGCTGTGTGTTCCCCCAACAAACGCATCACGGTTCTCGCCTCAGTCGAGGAAACGTAGAACCGGAGACCCTTGATTCAAGGCCAAATGAAGCGAGTCATTCTCCTAATGCCTTCCCTCCTGACTGGAACGTCTCTCTTTTCTCGGCACGAAGTCAATTTCTCGTCGCGGCGTTGGAGGAAGACATAAACAATGGGAAAAAAAAAAACAGGCTTGTATTCTTTTGACTTGGTTCAGCCTGCTCAACAATCCAGTTCTGCGACAATCTGTCTTCATAATGAAGCTGCAGAACAAGACGAGAGCTCGGAGAGATCCTCTGAATTAATAAGAAGTGGTCGCAATTTAAAAAAAAAAAAAAGCATGTAATTTGATAATAAGAATGGATGAGCAGGTGAAATGGTTAAAGGAAAGTGTTTGGTGATGAAAGAACAAGTGGCGAACATCATCATTCTTGTACTGAGGTCTCACCCGCAAGTGCAATGACCTTATATAACTCAACTGTAATGCTGCTTAGTGGTTGTACGCTTCAGAAGAGTGAGGATCTCAAGGAGACTGACGAGGGTCACTTGGCTGAATTCACAGGAAGAATATGGCTGGTTTGAAGAGTAATATCCATAGCAAGGGACAATTTGATTCAAATCATATAGATGGATTTTGTTTGGTTTTTTATCCTTGGGCACTTTCACATAATGAATGTGGCCACATTGACAAAGTTCTGGACCCTTCTGCTTCATCTATACATATGTTTGACCTCTACAGATATCAGTATTAATTCCGGATGTCAGGTCCAGTCCTGTGGCTGCTCGTGCCAGTGAAACTGATCAAACACATTACACACAATACAGCCGACATCAACTGACAATCTAATCAGCTGAGGAGGAGCAGTGTGGAAAAGGTTTAAGATAAACTACAGTGAGAAGAGGAAAGTCAGCTGCGAATACTAAATGATGCAAGTTGAGCGTTTGACACAAATTGACAAATGCAGAGCTATGGAGGTGAGAACAGTCGCTATAAGGAGTGAGCAGCACGAAAAGCTGTACAAAATGTTAATTCTTAAAATGAAATATCCTTGTTTAATGGATCATATTGAAAATCATTAAACATCACACGAGGTGGCAGCTCGTTACAGTCAGTCAGTGAGCAGTGAATTAACAAAGAACATTTCAGGGTATTTCTAAGCTTTGTCGTTGCATTATCAATTACTCATTATTGCAGTAAGTGAAATGTAAGCACTTGGTAATGAGCTTCCCTGCAGATTATACTCTGTATGTGCAAACAGGAAACATTAACCACATGTCACAAAAACTACATTTTTGAGTTATTTACACTGCACAAAATATCTGTGCTTCAATATAGTTAAGTGAAAAAAGAGATTCCAAAATTACAGAAAGAAACCAGGAAGTAGATAGCATAAATCTATGAATTATTAACAGCTAAGGCTGCTCTCTTAGCAGGGACCATTAATAGACTGCACTGTGTTACAAGTCGAGATTCTTACTGGAGATCTTTTAGCAGAGCCTTTAAAGGAGGAACATGCACTAAAATGATTGTAGTTTTGCATCCTGAAACATAAAATATATCTTTGTAAAAAAATAAAATGAGTATTCCCGAGGTGGATACTTCTCCACGGAACAAGCCAAAGCAGCAGTTTGGGGTTTCATCTGCACTGACGGAGCACTCAGGCCGCCAGCAGCGCCTCTCATCGGTGTTGTAGTTACTGTATCTTCTCAGTGTCACGCCTGCGCTGCGCGGTTGTAACACCGTCGCTGTTCTTTCCACGAGCTACTTTACATGTCGTACGGCTTCATCTGTCAAATATCTGCATTCGCACGCCTGTAGCTACTAACTATTACATGACGGCTCGGCGACGGGCGGACGTGACAGCGGCAAGGTTTGTTTGTTTTATCTTCACAGGCTCAGGCTAGCAAAGATCTGTCAGCGTGTCATGTATCGCACGGTCCTCACACACACACACACACACACACACACCACAACCAAACACACACACAAACAGAAATCTAACTACAAAGCATATCAAAATGATAGAGGCTGATAAAAGCCAAGCGCCTATGTGTGTGTGTGTGTGGTGTGTCTCCTCATGATGTGTGTGTGTGTGTGTGTGTGTGTGGGTGGATTCCTGTGTGAAGTTGGTGGAGAACGCTTGCTGAAGCTCAACCACGTCCTCCATGTGCCCTGATCGCCTGGCTCTGCGGTCCCACCATCGCCTCATCAGAGACGAAGCGCACGTGGCAGTCGATTAATCCAGGCGCCATTATCTGATCCGTTTCCCAGCGCAGAGACAGCGGCCCTGCAGCGGAGGAGCTTTTAATGAGTCGCAAACTCAAAGCTTTGTCTTTGAAACAAAAAGTCTGTGAAAGTGGTAGGATGCAGAGTTTTCCTCTTCCTGGAGTATAAAAAAAAACCAAACAGATATATATACCAGCATGCTTTCAGCAGTGATCAATGAGAGCGATGCTGTTATTGCTTCCCACGCTGATTTGATGGCTGTCTTCTCGGGTGTGTGAGTGTGAGAGGATCAGACGGTTGTGTTGCACCTGGAACTTATTTCCCTTGGTGTTCATTAATGGAATCTTTTTTTGGGTAAAGTTTTTTGTTTTTTTTTTTTTAATCTCCAATGCAAATGGCCTCATTGAAGTCTGTAAACCTCACACATCAGAACGGCTGTGAGCACAGTTTATGGTCTGAACACAACACAACACTGACTGGAACAGAGCGGCGGAAATCCAGGCCTGAATGATTCAAGAATCAGTCGTCGTCCTCAGCCTCTTCACAACCCTGAATCCTCATCAACACGAGAGAAACGTCTCTGATGTGGAATCATTCAGTATTTAATCGCAGCAGACAGTCGACTGGTCTGAGACGCGCATGCTGAGAAGAAGACACAAATCAGGAGTGTATTTTTTTGTCTTTGGAAGAACCCTGAAAGAAGGAATGTGACTGAAGAGGAGAACTTAAAACCTGTTTACGTGAAAACATTTTCAAGCGAAAGTGCAAAACTTCCATTGTGCTATTACATAACAGTGGTGGGGGCGAGAGTCACTTTCATGCAACCTTTTGAAAATGGCTCGTCTCCGATAGGAAAGCTGCTTCATGTTAACATGCAAAGGCAGAAGTAATAGAAAACAGACGTGTGTGTTGCTGCTTTGTTGTGTATTTCAATATCAGTCCTGCTGGAATCTGATTTGCTGTGTTGTCCGTCTGCCAGCAGCCTAACAGATGTGATTTGTAAGCTGGGTTAATAACAGCAGGCTGCATTAGTGCGGATAACATTACTCATGTCACTGCAAGGGTTTATCCGATCATTGGCTTGTCATCTTTTAATGACCTCTGAGAAATAAAATCTTCTAAACGAAATCAGTTTCCTCTCTAACTTCTGAAGAGAGAGCAGTTATTCTTGTCTTTCAAATGTGTAGCGTCAGCCTTTGTGTATGAGCCGACTCCTGAAGGAAAAACATATTTTGACTGTAATGTCGCTTCTGATCATGTTGGGAGTATTTCTGAGTTGAGTTTACTCGGGGTAACCGCCTTCACTCAGAATTAGCTCTAATGCTAACTTTTCTTATTGCCTCAGTATTTCACCTCTTAATTAGTTTATCCCATTTTAGAGTTGTGTTTTTTTCTTGTGAAAAAAAACATTCTTATGTGTTTTTGAGATTATGGCTTTAAAAAAGTTCAACTTTTTAACTGTTTTTTTATTTATGCATTCATTTTTTCATTTTAGCTGTTTTGCTTAATAATTGAAGCCATATCATGGATTGTTTTTTTCCATTTTTTTTTTTTTTTTGCACAGTTTAAAGCTCTTTTAAAAATAGCGTGGTTTGCAAATTAAATAAAATAATGTTGATTGATCTTTGACTTGGTGAAAGCTTCAGAGATCCACGTGTGACTCCAAAGTCAAAGTTGCTGTCTGAAGCAACTTTATTTATATAAACCAAGTGATTATTCTTAATTTTACTTAAAACTGATGCTTGCTTTAACATTCCATGAGATGATTCCACTTCATCTATACGGAGGAGGGATAATGTAATCTGTGGCTGGATGAGTGTGTGACGGCGATGATACAAATCTGTGTTTATTTATCATGAATGGCAGAAATCCATGATGGGTTTTTAGGCACTTTACTGTATTACTGTTCACAGTTGCAAATTGGATGTTGGGATAAACACTATTTACATGCAGGAAATGAAATTGAATTGATAAATGGAGTAATTCCTGTCTGGCTCAGAGTCAGTATGTTGCCGTTGGGAGAGGTATACAGCCTGGTTAAATAAAATATATATTAGAAAAAAAAACATCAGATTTTAATTTAATCTCTCTCGAGGTACATTATACAGCACAGCTCTGAATCAGATATGCATTGACATTTAAATGCCAACATTTATGGAACAAATGAAGATTTGAAAACACCACAGTGGGAAAAAAAAAGTTAAAAACAAAAATACTCTTGAAATGCTGAGGAAAACAAATCAGCAAAACTGGAACACAAAGCTGCACGGCGGCATTCTGCCAAGCCTCCCTCAAATGTCAGCCTGGACACTTATTCTCTTTGGTTGGTGAGTGAAATAATTCACCTCTGAAAATCCCTGAAAGACACTCATATGCACGGTTTGAGAAAAGCCTCTCATTATAAACCCTCGGAGTTCTGGGTGAAAACATGTAGAAAGAACTAATCCTAAGCCAGAATCAAACAAGAGCAGAGGAGAGTGGGTTCATCATAACCGGAAAAACAGCTTGAATATTTATGACACAACGATGGAGTGAGCAAATATGTAAAGCAGTAATCTATTTAACGGTCGTCCAAGCCGACAAATAAGCTGTAAGTACGAAAACAGCAACGTGTGACTCCCGGTTCCTGCAGCTTCCAACCCGGCGGCGTCCGCCTGTGTTTCCTGTCACTCTCCTCCGCTGGTGAGTGGAACAATCAGAGAGTTCATGTTCAAATGAAAGGAGAGTCAGTTTGGCCTAATTAGGTTTCACAGGGCTGTGCTGTCCTATCGGGTATAATGACCGGCTTCTTATGCTGTCGCCGAGCGGGAAACGGTCAAAACACTTCCCCCTGCCGCAGCCCGGAGCCGCACTAATTACTCCGAGGCCGGACAATGGACCGCGACCGAGGATCGAAGCGCTTCCCATTGATATGAAGAGAAAAGAAAAAGGTTACGGTGCGACGTGGAGATGAAACGAGCAGAAGATCCACATCAGAGGGAAGCAAAATGAGGCAATTGAAGTGATTTCGGAGCATCTGAAATTCTGATCCTGCGAGCGCAGAGGAGCGGCGGCGGCCCAGCCGAGAGAGCCCAGTCATCTGCTGCCACTGTCAGAAATGATACAGCACATTACGGGAGAGTAATTACACCCAGATCAGAGAACATCTCGGCAGTAATCTGCCCGGCTGCGTGATCAATTGTCTATGAGCTGAAATATTGATCCGCGGCGCTCCAACAGGACCCCACAATCCGCCGGCTCTGTCAGGTGTTTTTAGTCATGCTGACAGCGTCGCTCAAGGTCAGCCGGCGGTACCCGCCTGCCACTTCGGTTCGGACTGAAATATCTCCACAGCACTGAGACTGATGGGAAATTTAACGAGCCGATTGCTCCACTGAATAAAATGTTCACTCCTCTCAGTTAACAACGCCCCGCACAGCTGCTGGTCAAACGTCCAGATTTACAGTGGTTACAGGAAAACAGCAAACAGGAACATGGCCGCCTCCAGCAGTGCCACGAACATAAACAAACAAGCCTGTAAAACGGAGCTCAGAAGCTACTTTTTATTTCCCACGTGCAAAGTTAAGAAACCTTGTACCTCTCATAACTGTTGCTTTATAACCCTATAAGATAAATAATAACTTATTTGTGTGAGCAGTGGGTTTGATTCCAATCTCCCTCAAAACCTGCAGCCACACTAAACCTCAGACTGGGGCGTCGATGCTCACGCTGGCTTCCACCGCTGCATCACTAATGTTTCGACTAAGGAAGCGATCTCGTAAAACAGGCAAATGGGAAAGAGCAGCGATTTCACTACAAACTCAAGGTTAAAGTTTTGGGGTCGTTAGTTCATCCAGCAGCCTGGATTTGCCCTTTGACCCTTTCACTCGTTCCTATCTAAATAAGGACTTTTTCTAAAAACAGTTTGCTGCGACTGTAAGCAAACAAGTTAACATCAGACAGAAAGCTGAATAAATGCTTACAGGAAGCAGATATCGTGAATTTTCAGCTCCACAGTGTAGATCCTGCAGGATGTGGCAATTAAACCATTATCGATTTTGGGGGCACTGCAGTTTTCCCAGATTGGATTTGATTACAGGCCAATCTTTGTGTGGCCAATGCAGTTTAAACACTATATACTACATCAGGGGTGTGAAACCGTCATTTCAGTCCAGGAATCAGTAAGAAGACAATAAGCTTCAATCTTTTCCTTAGTTTTACTGCCAGTAGCTGTGAGTACATTATGAAAACGTTCACATTTAATTCAATATGTTGAAGTTTGCAATAGAAAATAAGTTCAGTTATGCTTTTTTTTCAGAATACCTCTGGGTACAAATACAGTGTTGTGCTCAACAACTAAACTATTCATCCTCTGTTTGCAGCATTTTGATGTCTTCATGGAGTGCTTCTGCACGTTGACCCTCCCAGTGCAGCTCTGAGGCTGACGGTGCTTCACAAGCAATAAGAAAGATAGATTTCACAGCTGCATCCCTCCCCTCGCGGGTCCAATCGAACGACGGTGCCGTGTCCACCACTGTAAATACCTCCGCAACAGCACTTATCTTTAGGTGAATAATCCAATCAATATTATTAATCTTTGGACTTTACAGAGTCAGGCTGGATCCTCCTGCAGGCCAGATTCGGCCATATGTGTGCTTCCCCCAGTCTGCACTCATTACCAGACTGGGTTAATGAGCTAATTTAATCTAAATGATGGGAAACTGTGAGCTAGATGAGCACCAGGACGGTCGATTCATCAGGATAGCCCGAGTATTTCACCCTCCACACACACACTGAGGGCGTCCATGGTGGGATGGAAAAAGGTGTGGCAACTAAAAAGGAGCATTTAGCCAGGTTTTTTTTTTTTTTCTTTTTCCTCTCCTGGTGTGTGCTTGCTGCCTGGCGAGCGCCTGCCTACCCGCGCTGCTGAATAATGTAAGAAGTGGCGAGGGGTGTAGGTGGTAGAGAGGGATGGCCTCTCCTCAAATAGACTCCAGCGCCAAAGCATTAGACTCCGCTCGGGAAAAATACAGTAGAATATGCTGATGTTATGAAACTGTTGTCACGGCAATGGCAGTCAGTGGACACTGAGAGGTGTTGCTGCAAAGAGAGCCTTTCCGCCAGCGTCTAAATGTAGAAATGAAGTGACATAATGGCAGCAGTGGGGGGGGGTTGATACACTTTTATTACACATGTTGAGACAGTAGCATCAAGGAAAACTGGTCGTAAATGCCTTTTTTTTCCTCCTGCAGTGAGCAGAGCAGGTGAAGCATATAATAGGCGTGCAAACAGCAGCCAGCTCAGACATTTACCCTGCAGGCCAGTGAGGGCAGAGTGGTCACTTTCATGGACAGTGCGTGCGTGTGTGTGTGTGTGTGTGTGTGTGTGTGTGTGTGTGTGTGTGTGTGTGTGTGTGTGTGTGTGTGTGTGTGTGTGTGTGCGTGCGTGCGGAAGCTGAACATAGAGCTCTCAACTCCAACTTTCTCTGTGCAGGCACTTTGTGCATGCAAATGGCTGGGGAGGAGGAGGAGGAGGAGGAGGGGGAGGAGGGTCATGTGGTGCAGAGGAATCCCGTTACATTAAAGATGGTGCCACGTGCTCATGAGAAATTCACCGGCACGTTTTGAGAGCCATCAGATTTCCGTGCATGCGTCTTTTTTTTTTTTTTTTCTTCCTCCAGTCGGTGAGGAAGCGGCGGATGCATGAGGGACTATTTTTAGAAACCATGTTGCGGTAGAGGAATCAACACTGTATTCATGACAATCTGCCGCTTTTGCTGCAATCTTGTCAGATCCCCCATCTGCCGGGTCATGGGACAGGATGTTGCATTTGCGTGCGTTTTGAAGCCAAATGATGCCTTTTCCTCTCGCTCCGTGCAGGAACGCGCACCGCTGGACTGCAAACTTTTGGACCATGCAATCCACTGCACTTTGTGGCAAAACTGGCTCAGGCGGTGTTTTTGGGACCTCGTGTAGTAGTTTCACGTCTTTTCTCAGTCTTAGAATTTCCAAAGAACCCAGCAGTTTGGGATGTGAATGAAGATCAATGAAAACAATCGAGGAGGCTTAAAATCTCGCTGCGCTTTTTTCCCCCCTCTTTACTTCCATCAAGTGCACGTTTTTATTTTTTTTTTTTCTCCGGCTCCTATGGGAATTAAGCACTCGTCCCGCTGCATGCTCCTCAGGAGAAAAATGGCGGAGTCCGAGAGCATTGAGGTAAGTGTGAAAACAGCTGTGATTTCCCTCGTTAACGGAGGCGCCGTGCCGCCCGGTGCGTCCCGCAGCGTCCTGCTGGGAGAAGTTGCGCGCCGAGACATTGCGGGATGCCGACCGCCAGATTCCCGCCCTGCCCGCAAGACGTTTGCCCCACAGACAAATCACGCATCGCCAAGCCAATCAAATGCACGCGTTCAGCTGCAAAACGCATGTCAAGTCTCACACACGGGCAGGCAAGGTGAGCGCGCTCTGCGGGTGTTTCAGTGAGAACGACCTGCTCTGCATTCCTGTCACTCTCTTCCGACAATGACTCAAGGAATCTGAAGGCACCACGGACGGTTTTTGCATTAGAGAACAAGTGTGTGTGAGCAGTATGGAGGGAGCGGGACGGGACGGCTTCACGCCGCGGAGACATGTGGCTCTGCTGGCGCTGTCCAAGGTGCTGCAGCGTCTTTGCAGACTGGAGTTGATGTGCAAAGCAGTTTTTTTTCTCTCTCTCTCTCTTTCTTGTGTTATGTGCAGAAAGTAGGCTGAGTTGAAGATGCCAAGTGTCAGCAGCGTTTCAGAGAATCCCCCCCCCCCCCACCCGCCCATCTCGATGCAGTGCAGCATTCACGCGCCGAGGCTCGTTCCACACTATCTCCCAGTGTGATGGTTTCCATCATTAAGTTGCACGCGCCGCATCTGTATGCACGGTGTAACTCTGATAGGTTCAGCCGTCCTGTCAAGCTCGAGATAGCAAAGTCATGTTACTTCGTTATACATAATTCATCACCAAAAAAAACCCTCAAAGTAAGTTCAGGGAAAAATCCCTCCTCAGACATCTTATCAATGGGCTTATGTCTGAGAGCAAACTGCAAGTGATACATTAGAATTAGATAGATTTTCCTCTCCACTAATGCTCTCTGCTCCTTTGGAATATTTGTGTTCGGAGAGGCACCTAAGTGCTATAATGGCAGAAGACCAAAGTGATTGTGTTTCCTGACACCAGGAGGACTTTTCACCCGCATCAAATAATGATTATTCTGCAATGAAAAGCCCGAAACTATCACGCAGCAACCTGGCTGCACTGTAGGAAACACAATATTCATAATCTACCTTCAGTGATGTTACCCCTGACTCCAGAATCATCATGAACCAACCCAGTGGCTGTGGAGGAGGGGTTGGGGGGGGGGGGGGGGGGGGGGGGCATCCACATCCAATATGTAACAGAAGAAGCAGGAAAACGTCCTTCTCAAGTACGAGTCTCACCTCAGCGTAGAAATGAGCATCCAGTCTGAAATGAGAAGCTCAAAGGTGTTTATCCGTCTTTGAGGGGGGGTCAGAGGCAAGGACGTGTGTCCTGTGTCAGGACGTCTCACTCCAAGTTTACTTCACTCCCCCTCCTTCCAAGTTTGTTTTCCTGCACTGAAACTTTAGGAAAGTGCTCAACTTTCACAAACTGCAGCCCGAATCGCCCCCTCCTGTCCCTGTCCGGTCAGTATTGACTGCTTTCTCTGTTGACTTGAAGCCAGCTGTTTTATCAAATTGAGTTTTTTCTTCTTTTTTTTTGCTTTCACTGCTGTATTTTTCAGAGATGTGCCAAGCTTTACCCTGCAGTCTTAACAGCTGTCCACCATGTAACCTCAGGACGTCTCTCTCCGACGTCACCTGAACAAACTAAATGCTCTTTAATATCATAGCTGGAAGGATTCACAGTCAAGTTTAAACAACCGCTGTCTGCTTTATTAGTCAAACTTCATTAAGAAGCTACTTGTTTCTGAAGTAAACAATCAAAATCCTCTTAACTTTATTAGGCACACACCATTAATCTCCACCTAAAGAGAAGCATGACACTACTTGGTGTTATTTCTCGCTCAGACACTTCATCACTTCCACAAATCTGCTTTAAATGGTTTGCAATTAACCCAGCATGCTGCCTGCAGGTCTTTTTTTTATCAGATGAGCCAACCTTAAAGTCCTTTTCTTGACTTCCTTGTTGGAGTTAATTTCTAAATGGTCCATTTTTACTTTTCCAGCTTTTTGTGAAGAGTCTCTGCAGTATGTCTGAGCCTTAATAGACCTATCTCCTGCTCCATCCCTCAGGTGTCCAGAGTAAAGATCACTAATGGTGCCTTGCTTTAAAACGCATTAGGACTCTGGTATGGCTGCATTGCTCTCATATAAGACCTTTAAAAGGCTTCAGCCAGTCCTCTTCAGACTGGGATTGGGATTATAGAACTCTGTATCTGCACTGGAGACGTTTGCATCTCCTTTAACATGTCTTAAACTTTCTTACAATGTGAAATAAACCTATTTAATATGCATCAGAAAAACATTTCGGCTTTTACTCCACTTGGATTTACTTGCGGATCATTTAGATCTCATGCTAAACTTTTGGAAATGTCAAATGTTAATCTTTCCCGGCATGCAAATCGATATCCAGCAAACTTTTTGCCAACTCAGTAGAATAGTTCCAGGAGTAATTTGACTGAATTAAAAAGTCAGCAAGGTTATTATAAATCATCCTAAGACCAAAATAGATGATTTGCATTACAGTTCAAGCCATCTTCGTATTCCACATATTTAAAAGTGTCTTCTCAGTTGCTCCCTTTCGACCGCAGACTTGGCCAGTAAGTTCAAAAGTCATTAATTTATAACAGTTGTGGACTAATATACATGCCATCCTATATTTTTAGCCCTGCAGCTCGAGTGCTTCATCATTCAACCAACCCAGGCTGTGCATGAATCATGAGCCATTATTTTCGCACATTATTTTCTTGCTCACTGGATCCCACTGCGTGCCATTTCGGCCCAGCAGGACAGAAAAGGACAAAAATAAATCTGCACAATGGTCATTTTACGGGAGTAGAAGTGGCTACAAAGAGGTGAAAGGTCATTTATAAAAGCAAACACAGCCGACAGAAATTCCCACTTCAAGTATTCATGTTAGTCTTCATAACGATAAAAACAAGAGTGTGAGAGTAAAAGCTGTTTGGAAGACTTAATTACAAGATTTTAAGAAAGCAAAGCGGGGATGTCAGTCATAAGGTCTGTGGGCCAAAGCTGGTCCGCACAAATTTTCAAATCCAGCCTGCCAAATCACCTATCAAATTGTAAACATTTCAAAGAAAACACTGATTTAGATAGAAAATAAAGTAGCCGCTAAATTAAACTGTGAATGTGAATCTAAAGCAAAACTAGAAATAAAACCGCTTTAAGACCTCAATATCTTTGACATTTCTGTCTAGAAATGGATTTAATACGCAGGAAGTGAACATTTCGCCCTCAGTGGACGGTGTGAGGAGTTCAGTGACGGTTAGATGACTGGGTCAGAACATTTCCAGGATTGCAGCTCTTGTTGCGGGCATCCTACCAAATTGCAGAGTATCGGTATCTATCGAAAGTTTCCCAAGCAAAGAAAAGCAGTGAACTGGAACCAGAGTCAGTGAGTGGGCAGGACTCGCTGATGCGTGTGGGGCGAGAGGTCTGGGCCCTGCGGTACCAGACGGGCTGCTGGAGGAGGAAACGCCGGCTCAGAGACAGAAACAAGCCACGAAAATGGGTTTTATGTTGAAATAACTGCCATCATCAGGACGTTTTATCTGTCATTCCAATGAGAAGCGCGTCGTTCAGGAACTGGCTTCCTGCTCAGTCCTGAGATGTTTCTCTCTTCATTCACACGGCTGGACTCTCCCAGCTGGAAGGTGATAATCAGGGCATTATGGGTGTCGTCTCCTCAGCAGAGCGGGGATTTCTGGCCATTTGTGCTGTTCTCTGACCGGCTGACTTGTTCCCAGCAGGTTTTGTACTCTTCTCTTCGAAGCTTGGTCACCAACAAATCAACCCAAACTCGACCAGTTCTCAGAATCAACACTCTTTTCTTCCTCCTCTCTTCTTGTTTGTAGCAACCGCAGTTGCAGCCTCAGCCGATCCGCATCATTCCGTCACAGTCGGCCCAGCCGACGCCACTGCCCAAGCCGGTGCCTTCAGTCCAGCACGCCCCCCGGCCCCCCCCGGCCGCCACACACCCCCCACGCTGCCGGCCTGCCCAGCTGCCCCGGCCGGGGCAAGATGTCCAAGTTCCTCAGCCCGGAGGAGATGACCTCTCGGGATTACTACTTTGACTCTTACGCCCACTTTGGTATTCACGAGGTACGAGCGTCAGTCAGATGACTTTAGAATGGCTGTTTTTACAGAAACAGAGATCCGTCTATCGATCCTACTGGCAAGAAGCTCAGCTTCCAGTCTCTTTGTGTATGTGGTCATTTAAAATACGTTTCTGGCTGAATTTCAAATTGTAACTTCGTATCTGCTGATTTTCATGTTTGTTTTTCTGACTGTGTGTTCAGTTTCAGCTCCGACAACTCCCTAAACTAAATCTTATTGTCATAAAAGTTCCGGGCCATGTCTGGAGTCAGAACCACCCAATTTCTTTAAGGAGTTTCGGATGAGAGGAGTCTTTGCCTGGAAACTGGCAGATGATGCAAAGCTTCTCTCAGTCTGACATTAATGCAGACCAGCCAGGGTTGGGAGCAGTTTCTACACAAGCTTTCTCAAGAAGCCATTGTTGAATATATTAAAAACTGCTCTTTCTATATGAAACCCGAATTCCCCTATTAGATGTTTGTTTTTCCTTCTTCTATAATGTGGTTACTTCCTCCCTCTGCTACTTAAAAAGATTACAGGCTGTATAACAAGGAGCATGTTTCTGCCCTGACCTGAGAGATGAATTTATCATATTTTTGGAATATGGGTCAGGTGTATTTTTGTCATTTCTGAATATTCCTGCTCCCGGTGTGAGAGGCGGAGACGGCTGCAGACAGTCTGAGACTCGGCGCTTATTCAGAAACACCGGCTCTGGATTTGAATGCATCTCCACGCAGCTGCGCTCCAGCAGAGGGAGAGTGGGTGAACTGTGTGTTCTTTTCCTACAGCTCCACTGCAGATATCACACAAAGCCTGGGCCCTCGATGCCCAAACACATTTTTCACCTGCTGGCGGGGGGTGTACTCGTGTCACCGTGGCCTGATCTGTTATCTGTTGTTCATGCTGAACCAGGAAATGCTGAAGGATGAAGTGAGGACGCTCACCTACAGGAACTCCATGTACCACAACAAGCACGTCTTCAAGGACAAGATCGTGCTGGACGTTGGGAGTGGGACGGGGATCCTCTCCATGTTTGCAGCCAAAGCCGGGGCCAAGCACGTGTATGGGGTGAGATATGGCTGCTTTTTAAGCAGAGATCAATAACTGTGATCAATCACCATCTAAACCAGGGGTATCAAACACAATCTGGCCCCAAACATGACAGCAAAAACAGAAAACATTGACGTTTTACCAGGTTTCTTTAATAGAATATTGAACACTGAGCCTCAACGCCAACATGATAAATGCTGCAAAGTAGATGAATTATAGGAGATGGCTTTTGGACGTTTCATTGTATTTTTTACCAGGAGTTATCATTGAAAATTTGAAATTATTTTCTCTACTAATTTGATTTTGAAATGTGGAAATCCAATGGCCGGTACTGAAACAGTATTATAATAAACTATATTAGGTTTGAATAAAATTAGCATGATTGTCCTCTATAGATTAGTTTACATCAGGATCAGCGGTTGTCCGGCTCTCATCTCGTCTCCAAGCCCTTCTCATCATCCGTAATGTCTGCAGCGTGTGTGTATTTAAAGGACCATTTTAATCACACTCCCCCTAATGGCTGATGATCATCTGTTCGGACGTGCAGATGGCGAGAGCGTGCAGACTCTCCCACTGACCTGCCGAGCCTCGCCGATTCCCCACTTATTACCGTTGTTGCACGCTGACACAGAAGTAATTGGCAGTCAGGTCATGTCTGAGATTGCATGCAGACGCGCGCACACACACACACACACACACACACACAAACCGGCGGCTCGGGATAACCATGTGGAACTTATTTTTATCCAGAGCGTGTGCTTGAAGGGGGGAATGATTAACTCCGCGTTGCCGTGGGACTTGTTTGGAGCCACCGGTTGACATTGTGTGTTTAAGAGTGTGTGACTTATGTTTGTTTTCCCTCCTTCTTCAAGCTGCCTTACTTAGATTTTTTACCCTCTCTCTCTCTCTCTCTACACACACACACACACACACACAATATATATATATATATATATATATATATATATATATATATATATATATATATATATATATATATATATATATATATCATCCTGTTTTTATACTTTAGATAATTTACTTTTCATTTGCGCTGTCTGACCGGCAGGGTTTTGCACACAAACACAGAGCTGAGATTTAATAGATTTACCTGACTTTGTGACTTAATGCCTCTCGGTTTTTGTTCTGCACCGAAGCCCGTTCATCAGACCCGGAGCTTATAAAGTTGGATGTGAGAGAGGTGGGCGTGCGAGAGCGGGACAAACCTGGGCTGCGGGCCAACGGGAACATCACTCTGTCATATGGACCTTATTAAGAAAAGTGATAGCCTCAATTTTGGATCAGCGGCGCACTCATAAAACACTGTTGCAAAATTCATAACCTGTGTGGTCAGTCTGTTCGCCGCAGCCACGTCCATCCATCTCGACGCAGCGCCTGACGTTAAACCACAAAGTGGAATAATCAAACCGGGCGGAGATCGTCGTGAAATGAGGATGAAAGAGTTCTGAGCAGACTGAGATCCATGTTTACCGTGCATAATGACTCAAAGCAGCATTGTTCAGAGGCTCGTTTAAAAAACGTTACGCTCATTCAGAAGTATGTTGTTATGTGAACGCTCTGCATTATACTGTAAACCCGAAAGACAAAGAAAAACAAGCTGGATGGTTCGGTGCGAGATGAAAACCAGCTCAGGTACAAACAGTAACAGGACTAAACGTCTTTCGAGAGCGATTTGTTTGTCCACTGGTGGGTTGTGTTGTTTCTACAACGTTACGCAGACCTCGTGGTGGTTCCACTGGTTGGATTCCAGTCCAGAAACGTGATGGAGGCTCTCCGATGACTCCAGATTGTCCAACGGTTTGAATAAGAGTGTCTGTAACGGACTGCTGATCCGTCTCTCTGTCTGGGTTCAGTCAGAACGGCTCAGCTCCCATCCTGAACCGATTAAAGGTGCAGAAATACGAGAATCTAGGAAAACTTTGCCCTTTATCCATATTATTCCATCTTAATGTTGATAAATATAACGTGCACAAATCAGAAACAGCAAAATGTGATTGTTGAGGTGCCTGTGTGCAACCATAGTGAGAATCTGACATGGAGTCAATGTCATCAAGGCCGAGTGAACGGTGTGGTTTTTAATTGTTTCTGGACATTTATTGTCAAAAGAATAAAAGGAATAAATTGTGTGAGCTTTGGGAGATGACAAACCTTTGGTTTTTATTGAAATTATTGTCTGATTTATGAGGAATAATACAATAAAATTACATTTCCTAAAGACAAACACCGTGACAGAAGAAGGTTTCATATTCCAGCTCTCAGTCTCGGAGCTCTCTGCAGCGCCCAGGTGCCGGGGCGTCTGGGTAAAGTTAGAGGCTGGCGCTCTCCGTTAGAGAGCCTGTGGCTGCAGCGGCAGTGACGGTGACTCTTCCTGACACCGGCGAGAGGTGCGGGAGGCGACGTGCGCGGCGGTGTCTGTGTCGACACACCTCGAGGCTCCGCCGGCCGCGCTGGAGCGTGATTCTGACGGACACGTGGCTAATGGCCGTCTCTCCTCACCGACACCCAGAAAGAGACGAGCAGGGATCATGGCCAATTAGAGGATCCGCCTCAGCGGCAGCCCGGCTAACTAACGCTCGGCGTCACGAGCGCACGCACGTGCACATACCTACCGCAGGATTAACTAGCGCTGTTTGTTTGGTGCAGCTCGGTGTTTAATGGGCACCAGAGGCTCCTGGCCGGCCCTCTGCTAATCGGCTGCAGAACGCGGGGCTGCTCCAGGCAGGCAGAGCTCATGTCACGTCCGGCATTCTGCATGTCTATGAGAAAACTGAAGATGTCAGGAAGTAGAGGACGGACGATAGATATCCCTTAAAAGTTAGTAGAAACACCTTAACAGTGATCCCAGTCTGCCGTTTAGGATCCAGAATCCTGAAGTCCTGCTCTTGATTGTGACTGAACACCTCCAACTGAAGGAGTTCCCCGGCCCAGCCTACACACTCAGGTGAAAATCGATACCCCCCCGCCCCCAAAAAAGACTCCCCCGCTGCCGTGAGAGAGCCCAGTATCGACAAATGCTTCCCGCTGAATTGTATCCTTATTTTGCTCAAGAGCAGCTCAGTAGAAATGTCCAGAGTTCAGATCAGACGAATGAAACATTATTTTCTTACAATTCTGTTATTGTTGGCGCCTCAATAAATCATTGTGCATTTGTGGGACACACACACACACACACACACACACAAAAACAATTTATCAAGTGGGTGAGAAATAAATTTGGTGCCCCGCTAAAGGAAAGTTGACAGATTACATTTCAGCCGAGGATAAATCAGAACATAAGGTAAAAAAAAAGCAGACTGCAGTGAGGATAATTAAAAAAGAAAAGTCTAAAGTGTCAAAAGAGTAATGAAACTAAAAGTTGAAGGTCCCATCGGGGGTAAATGGCTAGTTACGGCTGAGCAGTGGCTAATCTTCACCTTAATTGCTTTTAATTAACAGGCTCTGGCAGTTCTTCTGTGGCTCTGGCACACCTTGTAAAATCGACCTCTTTATATTCTTTCACCATGCACTATTTCAGCTTGACTGTACGGCCCCAAATTAACCTGGGAGCGTGAGGCTGGATGATAATTCCTCTCTGGCTGCTGCTAAAAGCTTACCGCGATCACACACCTCAAATAATTCATTCAGGCCTCGTCCAAGTGACAAGGCGAGACTTCCATTGCGTTTTGGGGGTTTGTTTCTCAACAGTGGTGCTCGGAGTCGCCGGAACGCAACTTTTCAAAAATCTAAAATCTGGCAAAAATCCAACTCCCCACTTTTCCATCTTCAAATAAAGATCTAAAGAAACAATCCGGCAGACGACGTCCATCAACAAAGCAGCTCTTTCAGCTCTGCTAACCAGGCTCCAGCCTCTGGTGTTTTCACTGAGGAGAGGAGAGTAAAGAACCACACCGACAATAAACTCAGACGACCTTGTTTACTCCCCAGAGAGCCGCCGGGCGGCTGCAGCGCCGGGTAGACCTTTCTGCCAGGAGCAGCAATTAAGAAGAAAAGACCTAATTCTGGATTACTTTTTTTTATTTTAGGTTATGTGCATGATCGCGGCTCACTCTGAAAGAAAAAAGGGAAGCAACGCCATTGTTCCCAGAAGCCTGTGAGGGTCAGACTTTAATCTGGAGGAACATTATTACTCAGCCCTCCATGTCTGCAACCTTTAGCTTTTACACTAGTAATTAATGTGCAATCGGAAATAATATTAGTTTGACTTGTAGAAAAAATATTTACATGACATTTGGTAATTATGTAGATTTCATTTAATGGATAACAACAGATTTTTTTTTCTAAACTTACTATAATCTTGTAAATAATTAAACTTTGTGTGACTTGTTTTAGCCTGACACCACATTCTCCAAATCCAGCAGCAGATTGCTGCTTACACGCTGTTGCATCAGGATTAGCAGCCTTGTAACGACATAAATATTCATGTATTTGGTCACAGGAATGAAGGAAAAGCCTGTTAACCTTTGATCCTTGGGTTGTCTTTCCTGTGTTGCACTGTTAGTGCGGAGGGAAATTCGCCTGAGGGGGTCTTATGCCGCAGGGGTGCTTCCCTTTTTAAAAAGAAATATTGACACAAAATGATGCATGGGGATGAAACCAACATTGATTATATGAAATCGCACTATCCAAGAATTTAACTGGATTAATTAGCAACAAAGTCAGGCTTCCGGTGGAGTAAGTTGATGTAAGTCCCTTCATATCAAACAAGGCATCGTATTTCACTACGAGGTCCGTTAATAGCATCTGAGGTGACTTTGCCGTGTCTAATCCACCTGCTCACACACGGCCTCTCTCAGATCATTACCGCTAGCCTGCGGTATGTGGTTAAATTATGCTAATGCCGAAGGAATGGCATGATAACGCCACAATTACATGTTGAAACTGCCAGTCACGTGGCGTTTTAAATTCAGAGGCGGCCTCCTTCGAAGGATGCGACCTTCTCGGTGTTTGGAGGCCTTGAGGTGATGCATTGTTCTCCGGGCAGAGTCATTCCTGCGATACAGAGGGAAACCGACGCATCTAGAGCTTATTCAGTGACACCACTGGTTAAAGATGTGGGGGAACTTGGTTTTACTCCCGTTCTGGGGCAGCGACGGCTCAGCTGGTCCTCCAGAGCTGCACAGTGCTGCAAGAGCATCGTCACCGTTGCTACTGGTGTCTGAATGATCGCGCAAAGAATGATGATCTAGCAATAAAATGCTCTGTTTAATGTGAGAAGCCATTTACTTATTGAGCAATTCCATTTTTATGTGGCTGGAGCTTGAATTTACAGGTAAAGGCATTAACTTTGTATATATTGCAGCCATGTTTTTACACGTTGTTGTGCCTGAATGTGAAGCTTGCCCGTAAAAACCAGTATGTGAGAACAGCTGATCCCGGTTTTTAAGGTGAACATTTAATGAGTGCACCGCAGTCCAAGCGAAGCGAGGACATGTGAGCAGAGTCAAAGATAGCTCTCATTTAATTAGCTCCTCTTTTTTTCTTCTCCTCTCCGGCAGATTGAATGTTCCAGTATATCGGAGTACTCGGAGAGGATCATCAAGTCCAACCACCTTGACAGCGGTAAGAGCAGCAGCTGTTCCTCTATACTGATTACACAGCACTTTATCCGGAGGGAAGACGGCAGTAAACTGGGTTACAGTCATGATGGTGAACGACCATGTCAGAAAGGAGGGCTTGCAAAAGGAGATGCATGAGGATAGCAAAACGTAGGGAAGTGATTTGATTTCCAGCACAGAACGGTCAAATTCTGCTCATTTAATGCCGCTCTGCGTCCGCTCCCCCCTCAAACTTATATAGAACTTTAAAGCCCATGTTTGGTTTTCTTTTTATCATGTGAAAACTTTTTTTTTTTCCGAGCCAGCGACTGCAGCTGCCAAATAATGCCTCCATAAACCACCCTGTCAGCAAGCGCCCTATCTATAAACCTATGAATATCAAGTATGCTCCAGTAATTGAGTGCCGAGTTAACGCTGTGTTTACTCTCGGCTCTGGACGGCGAGCAGAGCGCCAGGCAATCACCAGCTGGAGGAGCAGGGTTCACATGTCATCCTGACTGACACTTGTATCACCAGGGAAAGTCCTCGCTAACTTCCTCCCAACGCAGAGCAAACAAAGCTGGAGTCGGCTAATCTGACTGAGGGCAGAGATCCACGCCTCGGTTCTGCCCTCATTTCCATACGAACGCCGCGGCTGCCATGGCAGCGCAGAATGTTCACTTTCTTCTCCTCTCTCCACTCTATCACCGGCCGCTGCACACACTCACATGACACCGTTTGGTAATTGTGTTTCACTACTCTGCGGAGTGTGTGGCTTCAGATCTGTGCTGTGTGTTGCAGTCATCACCATCTTCAATGGGAAGGTGGAGGAGGTGGAGCTTCCTGTGGAGAAGGTGGACATCATCATATCGGAGTGGATGGGCTACAGCCTCTTCTACGAATCCATGCTCAACACGGTCATCTTTGCTCGAGACAAGTGGCTGGTACGACGCGCGCCTTGAATGTATCTCCACCACAGGCAGGAGTTTGCGCGGAAATGCATTTTAGCTTCAACACTGATGGCATAGCTTAATAAAACAATGCGTACAAACACAATGTCCCATATTTAGCCGTTTGGGAGCAGCGTTTACATTCTTTTGCTGCTATATACAGAGTATGTACACAGAAATACACTACCTGTGTAGATAAGATATTTCTGTGGAGCAGTAATATCTTCATTTTATTTTAGTTTGACTTTTCTTGCAACAGTGCTAAATACTGCCTATTTAAGAGAGAAATTGTGCTATTTTCTTGATATCTCACAATAAGAAGTTAGCATTATTTTCCTCATACTCAACTCAATTTAATTTCTGTGAATGAAGTGGAATAAATCAGCCGCTATCAGCCTGTTCTTCATCCAGACTGAAGTTCTGAAACAGCAGCTGAGATCCATCGTGCTTCAAGCATGCAGACAAAATAAGTTCTAACTGCAGTGAGACTCTGTTTACATGGTCAAGTATCTTCACAAGTGCCAAAAATTCATATTTTATCTGGACAGTGAGTTTAGCGAGCGGGTGTCTTTCATCATATTCAGGCCGGTTTATCTAAATCCTGGAATTCATGCAACGATCATGTGAAAAATGCAAATGTTATCACTCTTCTATATTTTCTGAAATTAAAGGTCAAGATTGGTCCATATAACTACATCATGACATAGAAAACCTCTCATAATTTTCTCAAACCCTTTTAACAAACGACCTCAATGTTAATTATTTATCAAATGCAACAGCAGTGTCCAATACATTTTAGTTGAAGGGCCATATAAAATCTATAAAGCAAATCATTTTGTGGCAATTTTCATGATAATTTCCTGAGCAAAATACACTAAAATGTCCAAAAAAGCTGCTTTATGCATGTTTTAAGAAACTCTCCCTGACAGCATGACTTTGACAGCTAGCGAGCGAGCTAGCTAGCTAGCTAGCTAGCGTTCATTCTGATCCCTCAGCTCGGGCCTCAGGGTGGCATTGTGTCCGTTACTCTAAAGAAATGTGTTTAAAAAATTCAATGTTTCCTTTGAAATCTTCACTATTTGCTTGGTGGTTTAGTGGACCGGATTGCATCCTCTTGTGGGCTGTTTGTGGCCCACGAGCCCTACTTTTATTACCCATGACTTGTATTATTAAAATCAAATCTGAGGACCAGTTTTGTTAATTTTTTAAGTATAATAAGCTTAACGAGTCAAAAACTCACAGGTGGGTAATTTTTCTGTGCTAATGTTTGGAGGGTTTTTTGCATAATTATCAAACTAAACATTGTTTATTCCTTTGTGATTGGAAAGCAGCAGATGCAGCCCTAAACTTCACTGGCAGGGCTTCTGTTCTGTTCTGTTCTGTTCTCGCTGCCATGGCGCTCGAATTAATGTGCCTCAATAATTTAAACTTGTTCTTGGCAGAGAAATGAAATGCCACCGTTTGCTGTAGTACAGACCTTCGTTCACACTTTACATCTCGGCGATTTCCTGCTCTCGTTTGTTCAACAGAAACCTGGAGGTCTGATGTTTCCCGACCGAGCCTCTCTCTACGTGGTGGCGATCGAGGACAGGCAGTATAAAGACTTCAAAATACATTGTAAGTGTGTGGATGGATGGAAATGTACAGAATCTGTGGTATACAGTGTGGGCCCACTCATACACAACCTCTCCAGCACTGCAAATAGTGAAGAACTACTCCTCGGGGACCAAACAGCGGGCGGTGATTTATCTCATAAGTCAACAAGCTTCCCCCGTCTTTCTTATCATCCCACTTGAAAACTCACCAGGAGGAATGTAGGCGACGGTTCGCCTGCCGGACTCCCAGCTAAAAGAACAGCGAGCGGAGTCGGCGTTGGGTCAGGGCACGGCCCAGATGACAACAGCAACACAAGCAGAGGAACAGCCAGTCGTCCTCCTACTCACACTCCCCCATGCATCTGGGAGAATGTCCAGGCGCCGCGCAGCAGATAATATCCTGAGAAAGTCTGATGGTTCGCTGCTCGGCGAAGTTTTCGGTTTACGCCGCTTTGCATTATAGCGGTGAATCACAGGCGTGTTGACGTCTTTACCCAAGGAGTCAGAGAGAGGTTGTGGCAGAGCAGACCCCCACCCACCCCCACCTCCATCCGGGGGCCTCTGAGAGCCACACAGTGCACCTTCTGAAAAACACACACCTTTATTCAAATCCGCCGCTCGAAAGCAGCCGCCGGGGGTCCGTGACCTGCTAATTATCACCACTTCTGCAACGCGCTCAAGCTGTTCTCCTGTTTTGGGTCATGGCAGGTTTGACTCACCCGCTATCTTAAAGAGCGCAATGAATAATGGATGATTTAGCTTAAGCGGCAAAGGATATCCGAGGCAAGAATAGAGTTTGTGTTCAAAGAGACTCGCGCTGGCAAATCATTGCCAAAAACAATGTGACTTCCATCTGTCAAAATAAAAATAATTTCAGAATGACAGGAGGTACATCTCCAGGGGAGGAGAGCAGACTATTCCAAGAAGCTCCGTGAGTAATGCCCCCGAAGTCGTGTTGTCTTAGCTGCAGCCTCCTCCACCGCCGCTTTTTTCCATCAAAGCTGAATGGAAAAAAAAAACAAAGACAAATGAGGGGAGAGGATGTTTCATAAAGCCGCGATTCACAGGCGTCCTGTGTTCACCAGGGTGGGAGAACGTCTACGGCTTCGACATGACCTGCATTCGCAACGTGGCCATGAAGGAGCCTCTGGTGGACGTGGTGGACCCCAAACAGGTGGTGACCAACGCCTGCCTGGTCAAGGTGAGCGTCTGAACGCCTTCTGGTCACTTCAGGACCGGCTCAGGACCCCGGGGATAAAGCTCAATGGTGGAAATGGTAGAAAAAGCTTCGCCTTGACCTTCAGGGTTTTCAGACCAACTCTATGAATGTTTGATCTTTGTTGACTTGGAGTTTCTTAAATTTCCTTCAGTATCTTTTGTTTTAATGGGAAATTAGTGCAAAGTCAAGAATTTCTGACTGATCAGTCTGCAGGATCCTGGAAGAACTGGGATGGATCCTGTTCAGAAGTTCTCTAGATTTAATATATTGGTCGTTTTTATTCACTTTTATAAGCTTCCTCTTCCCAGTTCTAAACAGTGACTATTCTAAACGGTTATAAAGACAAATACGAACAGATTCATGTGGTATAAACATCAGAATGGAACGCAAATGTTGCTTTCATCTTCACCACTCAATCAGGGAGTCCAACATAAGGTCCGCGGACCAAAACCAGCCCCAAAGAGGCTCCAGTCCAGCCGCCATCAACTTTTTACCACAGTGTTTTTAAGAGTAGCGGACTAACACGGACTCAAGCTGAGATATTAGGAAATCAAGACATTTCACTGCATTTTGCAGAAAGTATCATTAAAACTGGCTTTATGTCGACATTACCCTCGATTGTGTGAGACGGCTCATGGTAACTAACATTCAGCACAATAAAGAAAAACTTTGGAGCTGAAATCTAAAGGTTATTACGCCTGTATCTTGCTGGTCTGCATGGCTCCTGAGCTAAAGCGAGTTTGACACGGCTGCACGACACGGCGACATCAAGCAGGAGGAAAATGTCCCGGGGCTCGTCCAAAACACGTTTTTTTTTTTTTTTCTTTTTTCTCACAGTTGCAAAGGAGCACACTGCTGTTATCGTCCTTTCCTAACGACAGCCGCGTTATCTTGGGACGACGAGTAAACGTGTTGAACGGCGGGTTTATGGAGTCAATACATTAAGGTTTAATGGCGTCCGCAGACTGACAGCGCCGCCGTCATCGCCGCGGTAACAGGAACACGCATGCGAGCTGTGACTTCTCGGCGAGGCGGATTGACTGGTAAACACGCCGTCTGACACGCGGCGGCGGACACGGCCGTGACCTTGGTGTCCTGTCAGTGAATCTCCCGGCCTGATGGGACTCCGGCGCCGTGCGTGTCAATAGCGATCCCGTCTGGAGCCTCTGATTGCGCCCGCTCCTCGTCACAGTGACCTTCTTATCGCCGGCTCTGCCCCGTGCCACCTCTGTGCTGCCGTGTTGTTGTTGTGTGATCTTACCTCGATTTCCTCTCCTGATTGTCAAGCGCTTGTATATTAATCAGCTTTGTCTTGAGTAAGTCATCAGTGATGGATTAAATCCTGCATAATGGAGATGTTGTCTGTCTGTGGAAGCTGTTGAGGAGAAAAAAAAAAAAAACAAAACAAAAGCGTTAAAACAATACCCCACTGGCAAGCGATCCTGTTTTTAAATGGATTAGAGAATGACCTCATTAAAACTGCAGCGCTGATGAGGAGCACACACTGGAATTCATATTATTAAACTCCTACTTTAAACTTTTGCAACAATACTCAGGGAGGATCATTAAGAGGTATAATCTTGGAGAAAATAATTAATTTTACATTAACAGCCCACACCGTGGTGCTCTTAACATTTTTTTTCTTTATTTTTTTAATTTGGCCTTCATAGTAATTGCATGAGGGCGCCAAAATGATATCTGAATGTGTTGATAAGAGTGAGTAAAAACAAACTGTGGAGTACGTTCTGCAAAAGTGCTGCATTGTTTCAGCGCCAGCAAACATAAGGCTCCTTCCTCCGCAGCAAGCGCAGCACCTGGCGCCAGGAACCGCCAGTGCGAGCAGAGAATATCTATTAACGCCGACGGTACGCGGAACAAGATTACACGGCGCTGCCTACATGTTTATCCTGCAGCGTAGGTTTCAGGTGAGCGGCGTTCTCCCCGTTGAAGCTAATATGATTGGCAGAGTTACACGCCGGCGCCACAGCACAGAGAACAGCCTGTTCTGCTGTGAACAGGATTAAACTGGGGTGGGGGGGGGGGGGATTCACTCTGGGGTTTCCTGATAGACTGATTGGAAGAAGGAGGACATTTACAGGTACAGCGTGGATCCTTTGTACTGTGAGTGAAGAACACCTGGACTCCTTCAGGGTCTGATAGGCTGCAGAGCCCTGATTTGATGAGACATTGCACCCTAAATACTGGAGGACTTCTGACCACTGCTATAAACCGCACTAATGAACCAGAAATAAATAGCTGAAATAATAATAAAGTGAAATTATAGAGGTGATCAGTGCAGCTCTGCTAATGCTGTTGGAATTCATTAACAGCATTAGATGAACTGGCCTCGCTTCAGGATCCACCAACACCACCGCAATGCAATAAACCAAGTCACACACATGAAAACACACACTGATGAGTGACAAGCTGACCAGCAAACACGGATTCAGAGAGAGAAATGTCCACAGTAAAGCTGTTTGCTGCATTTAAAACAACAAAACCAGACGATTTTGTCTTTCATTGTCCTCAGTATAATGAAATACTTCACCTTTCAGTTACGTCTGTTCACTCATGTTACAGTTTCCCAATGTTTGCTGTTCTAACCCAGTGAAGACATTAGCAGTTTGATATTCCTCTTCATAAGTCATCGATGTGAAACCCCCACCATGTAGAAGTCAGGTGAACTTACAGCCGCTCCTTTCTTGAGGGCTGCTGGTTGAATTCCCCTCTGCTTCAGAAGCCACATGGCAAAGAACCAGAGGCTACTTCCTGGTTCCCATTTATTCACTTCATGTTGCACCACTTCCTGTTCCGTCGGTTTCCAACCCCCGCTGGAAGTACAATGTGCACGGCCACAGTGCACAAGCACACAATAACGCAATGACTCTGCATGTGTTGCTTCAAACATCCAGCGTTTGCCTGAACAGTTTTCTTTATTAGGAGCAATATTACTCAGAAGTCGCTCATAATCAGCAAGCATTAACCCCGTTCTCTTAAAGCCGTTCAGAACAGGAACAGCAAGGCGGATGTTTTGGGGTATATTTGTTTTACCTGGTATTTTCCGGATGTCAAGAAGTGTGTTTTCCGTTGCAGGAGGTGGACATCTACACAGTGAAGCCTGAAGATCTGTCATTCACCTCGTCTTTCTGTCTGCAAATCCAGAGGAACGATTACATCCACGCGCTGGTCACTTACTTCAATATTGAGTTCACCAAGTGTCACAAGAAGACTGGGTTTTCCACAGGTGAGATGGGACGTCTGCCTATCTAGTCGGGGCTTTGTGACCTTTTTCTGCGGGGTTTGCATGTTCCCCCTGTGCATGGATTGGAGACTGGTGGTGTATCTGCTCATATTCAGCTGGATTCACCTCCAGCTCCCTCATGGTCCTTTACTAAGGAAGGATTAATGAAATGTTCTGGTTCTTGTAAAAGAAAAGGCTTTAAGTAAAAACAGACTTTCCAACCAAAGGAATGTTCAAACTGTTTATCCCGCTCTGTTTATCTGTTAACTGTGACTCTACAGACAGCAGCTGCTTGGCCTGATTGAATATAAATACTGGAAGCACGTGAAGAACCTTTGGTTACGTTTATGTGAAACCATAAATCTTCCACGGGTTTAATATCCAGTGTTTGAGTCGGGGAGTCGCAGCTGACATTTCCCGCCTCTTCTAATCAGTGACGGAGACTTCCTCCCTCCTGTGATCGGTGTGGATGCTGGAAAGGCATCGATCTGTCACCAGCAGTTCAGATCAGGCTGATTTAGTCCAGTGATTTAAGGGAGCCTGTTGTGCGATAGCCTGTGTGTGACTGCCCTCTAGTGGTGGCGCGGTGAACGTAAAGCAGGATGAACTCCTTCCAGCTGGATGAACACAGATTTCTTTTGGTGTTTTTGACAAAAACAACTTGCGTGCCCATCTTTTATGCATCAGGAGCCCCAGGGCTTTCTAAGTTTTATTTTTTTTTTTTTTGACAAAGAGATACCTTGTTTTGTAACTGCTTCCTTTCCCGCCCTACCCAATGCCCTCCTATTGATTTAACGTGCGCTCGTCTGTCAAGTCAGTATTCCAGCGTTGGGCCTGAAGCCCTCGCTGCCATGAAAAGTGAATATACAGATCTAAACCCGCGCACCTGGGGACTAAATTTACCATTGATTCATTGTATAGGTTTAAGAGATAACTGTTTCACACACACTCACACACACTCTCCAGCCAAGGAGAAGCCGTCCGGCAGAGGTCAGAAACTCCAATTCACTCTGGTCAGTGGAAACGCCAATTCATCCACCGCATTAGCATAAGAAGCCGTCAGCGTGTCAGTGCCTTTATTGAACGCTACCTTAAAAAAAACACACCGAGAGGCGGGTCTGCGCCAAAGCCTCGCTGATTGGCAGGCCTTTTTATCTATGCACTGACAGAGAGCTTGTCTATAACGCCAGATGTACAGAGCTGCCCCGGGACAGCTGGCAGAAACTCGATTTAAGAGCAACTGACCTTTTGAATTCCACTCAAGTGAACAGTGACGGTCAGAGCTCTGGGAATTGCTCACATTTGTTTTGGGGCTGGGGTTGTGAGTCTTACCTGTCTTTGTTGTCAGGCACACACACACTCGCAGACACACACACACACACACACGCTCACAGATGGATGCACATAAGGCAGCACAATGGATACAAAGTGGGACGGCGATGAAAGAAGACTGAGTCGAGCAGCTGCGGCGAGGTCAGGAACGTAGTCAAGCATTATCTGCCTCCTATTTGAAAGCTGTCATCATAAAGTCAAGTGGAACTACCTGCTCTTTTTTTTTTCTTTTCCAGCGCCTGTGTTTATTCTCCACTTGACATTTATGTCAGGTAGACGGGAGGCTGTGTGTGGGTGTCTCTGCGTCTCTGCGGTAGAGTCGGGAGGGACTGACGGCGCGCAGCCAGCCCATTAAAACACTCCCCATTTTGGTTAACTTGGAGAAACGAACAGCTGCATTCTTCACATGCCGTTGCTCTCCATATTCCGATGGTTTAAAACGCTGTCGGTGCAGCTTTTTATGGCTTTCATAGTGCTTTTGAAATAATATCAATTAGAGTTGGATTCCTAACTAAGCTTGTTCTCCTCTCTGAAGACACGTTGGAAAGGATGGAAGTGATCAGCGTCTCCGATAATGTGACAACATGTGGCTGTTTCTCTGAATTTTCCCCGTGTTGAAAGACAAAACTGTGGAATTACCTCCTAATAGTGTTGATCCATCCTCATGATTTCCTCTTTTCAGCTAGAAATTGTACAAGTTGGACAAAAAAAAAAGTATTATGATCTAAATGTTCATAACTTTTTAGTTTTTGTCTCATACAAGTTTTATCTCAGTTCCATCTCCTGGGTATTAGAGCTGAATGATGATAAATGCCAAACAGAGTTTAGTGATAACGGCTCAACTTCCTCTTTTTTTTGGCACGGTGTGTTTCTGTGTGTGTGTGTGTGTGTGTGTGTGTGTGTGTGTGTGTGTGTCTTCCAGCTCCAGATGCGCCATACACCCACTGGAAGCAGACCGTGTTCTACATGGAGGACTACCTGACTGTGCGGCGGGGCGAAGAGATCGTTGGCAGCATCGCTATGAAGCCCAACGAGAAAAACATCGTGAGTGGGGTGTTCTGTGTTCTGCAGCGCTCGCCGAGGCAGCGCTGTGCGCCGTGTTTATATATCCGACCATACGGCAGGGAGTGAGTCACAGCCTGCCCACAGCCACAGCAGGCTGCTTCCTGTCAGAAACTCCAACAAACAACAACAGATTCCACTGTTGACCTTGGCAGTGTCCTCCAACCCCCCCTCCGTGGGGGGAGGAAGTGGTCTTGTTGTCCGACACAAACACTCCACGTTCATTCAACACCCTGGTTTGCTGCCAGGCCAGAATGAAAAACCTGAAAGTGGTATTTGATCTCATATTTCTCTTCCATGTTGCATCCAGTCTAAACGGAAACCCTCTCTTATGCCCCCCCCCACCCCTTTCTGTTCACCTGCAGCGCGACCTGGACTTTACCTTTGAGCTGGATTTCAAAGGGCAGCTGTGTGAAGCCGCCATATCTCACGACTACAAGATGCGTTAAGATGGAGCGGCGGGACGTCGGCGCCCCGCCGGGCGGGACTTTCTGAGCAGCAGAGGGAGACAGAGACGCTCTCATGACCACAGAGGGACGTGAGGAGGGGGGGGGGCGGAGGACAGACCAGGCCAAAGACCAGCCAGAGGCGGACAGTGACGGGGTCAGTACTGTCACTTTAATGAAGAAGAAAGGTTTTCATGCTGACTGTTAAATTATTTTGAATGTAACACTGACAAAAAGGAATATTTTCTAGTCTTGATGAATGTTATTGGTGTACATGTGAGATGGAGTGATGTACTTGTGTTTTGTTGGGTGTTTGTTTTCCATCAAACGTCGGACCTTTTGGAGGGACAGATCCCATCTTAGGACAAATAGAGTTCACCGAATGGTTTATTGTATCGTCCACATTTCGGTATCGATAGACGGTCAGTCTCAGTGTAGTTCTTCTGTCATGTTCTGTAACGTAGCGTAGTGGAACGATTTGATTTCTAGCTGTGTCGGTGTAGCGACGTGGAGAGCAGCTGAAGACCCGCTGGAGAGCACAGACTTTGTCGTGTGAAGTGTAACGTGTTAGTCAGTGGTTTCCCTGTGAGTGTGTCCTCGGACGTGCCGGAGCTCGTGCGCCCGCGCTGCCGGTTTGAGTTGTGACGGCGACATGCCGGTGACCCACCCGTTCCCATCCTCAATGCCTTGACCAAGTGCCGAAGTGACCCTCGACCCTCACCCGCACTGCTGCGTTCAGCCTCCAGCCGCTGTTCGTCGATTCATTAAATATCCTCAAGCATTCTTTCGTCAGAATCAATCAGAACACAAACACAAACCAGTTCATTGCTGAAATGATGCAGAAGCTTCAACCAATGCTGAAACCTGTGTAAAGTAATATATTACAGCACTGTAGATGGCAGATCATTTTACACATCGACCATAACGTCATTTCACCTGTGCTCTTAATACAGTCATTGCCAAGGTACCCACGTAGGGTTTTTCTTCGCTAGGACCTGGCGTCCACGAACGTGGACATCATTTTGTGGCGCCTAGACCACAATACAGGTCTTAGGAGAATAAAAAAGGAAGAAGGATCTGTCAGATTTTTAAATTGAGGGGTACCAGAGAGCTTAACTAGGGTTTGTAACAGATCGGGAGAGTTTTGATTGAAATTAAGCAGAGAATAAAACTATTAGTTTATTAAAACACTTTATTTTAAGTCAGAATAGCGTGTGAGGGTCATCTTCCTGCTCTTGAAAACCTCTGGTCTTCATCATTCGAGGACGTTTCATAGAACTGACAACCTTGTCTTTGCTCTAAACCTGCACAAAAATCAACGACGTTCACATTACCTTTCCGTCCCCGAGATCTCGCCTCTACTCTTCAGTCTTTTATAAACAAGCGGATACTCTGATAACCAAAACTGGAATGAAAATGCACAGTATATGCAGTATCGTCACGAAGCATGCAACCAAAGTGAGCAACAATCAACGGACATGAAGCCTCAACAGAGAGCTGCCGGAAATCTGGTTGGCACAAACAAGCAATACAGAGTCCTTCATGCTTACAAGAAATGATATATAATAAATCCGTCTATTTGTCAGAGAATAATATCAGTATAGTGAAGCACCTTCAAGATCTGAAGGATAAAATGTTTTATCAAAGTTCTAAGAGAATTGGCATGCTGACTGCACATGCGATGATTCCTGTTTTCCAATACTGAATATGTTGTTTCACATATCGTCATCAACTTAAAAATAAAGTGCAATGTGCAAATGTGTCCCCTGGGTTGTGCTGTATCCCTTTTTCTGGAGTGCTTCATCCATCCTGGACAGGTCGCGCGCAGAGATCCAACGAGACACTTTCAGCGTCGGTTCACCTCAAACCGGAGTTTCCCTCTTGCACAGGGAGAACGTGCAAACTCCACACAGTAAAGCCTGAAAGCCCACCGTCTTCTTATGAGGCTAAACTCTTCACCACTGTGCATCTAACCTTACTTCTAATATAAAATAAAGACAAATGTATCCCTGAGATGCTTTCCACATAATATACATATCTTTTTATTGACATTTCTTATATACAGTCGACGTGCAGGAGGATGATGGCAGTGAAGCACTGTGGGTAACAGTGAGAGTCGGGACTTCAGAAACCAACATGTGTTCA
Source organism: Salarias fasciatus (assembly GCF_902148845.1). Classification (NCBI taxonomy): domain Eukaryota; kingdom Metazoa; phylum Chordata; class Actinopteri; order Blenniiformes; family Blenniidae; genus Salarias; species Salarias fasciatus. The sequence continues at coordinate 28,287,596 of NC_043751.1, forward strand.
CTTTCACCCATCTTCTTACGAGAACAGATCACAGTAAGATATCTGGTGCATCCAACATCCCATTTAAATGAGGTAAGTATGACAGATTGCTACAGCTGAACCAGGATACGTTCTATCCACAGTACAAACAGACAAAAGGAAAAGCACATGTGATACAAAACAATACCAAATATTTCAACCCTGGGGGAGAACAAAAAAAAAAAAAAAGAATATTTTTGTCCACTCAAAGCACGTTGCTTCGGCTGTGTCCACCAGGTGAGGAAACTACACTGTCAAGAAATACCAACGAAAACCTCCGTTACATTGATCTGTCGATCAATAACCGAATGGCTCAAACTTTATAGATGTAGTGCTGACAAAGTCGCAAAGTGGGTTATTTATGACACAAAAGATGAAGAAACAACAGTTTAAACACTTAACACTGATTCCATATATTATTCTATGTAGTAAAAAGAGACTTAAGGCTAATAAATATTTGAAGTTTAAAGACTCAAATGTCTGAAAATACAAGTTTGAATCAGATTTAAGATCGCACAGTTCGTTCAACTTTTAAAAGAACACACAGGCACTTTTTCCTCATTATTATTACTTTCCTACAAAAGGCTTCATGAAGTAGCAATTTTCAGATCACGGGTGTCTTGGGAGATCATTATTAAAGTAGTGCAGCAATGTGACAATAAGGTTTTTTTTTTTCCTTCTTTCCTTTTGTGGTGTGCTCAAAGTGCTTCACATTCAAAGACGGAGTGAGAAACGGCTGTGCTGACAGTCAGAATAATGTGTCCTCACTGGCACCGTGCGGTAACACCCCGAGTGTGTGTGTGTGTGTTAGCAGCAGGACTTCTTCTTCTCTGACGAGCCGTTGACCAGCTGGACTGTCTTCTCCTTCTCTCGGTCCTCTTGCTCTTTCAGGATCCTGGCAGGACGGAATGGCACGAAAACACATTGATGCACCGAACTCTGCATAGGATCCATTCAGTCAGTCTCTGCACTGTGTGTGTCTGTGTGTGTGGGTATGGGTGTGGGTGTGGGGGGTTTCCTGAGGTGAGGGTGCCAGCCAGTCTATTTTCAGTGCCATTATCAGGATAGTTCATGTTCCTCATGCAGCACAATTTAATCTCAAGTGGTCTGGATCAGGGAATGACGACTCCAAATGTTCGACTTTGTTTTAGCGCTAAACCATATAATGAAAAATACATTGGAATATGATTTTATTTGGTGTGGAATCCCACCTGCTGCAGTATTAACACAAGCCATGTGCAGCGGAAAGCGGCCAGTCATATTATCAACGGTAATAATGAGACTTTGCTCCTGACGGATCCTATGTCGGGACAGTTTAAGGCCCGGTGCCATATGTTTGACACCCCTGCACTAAACCCCTATAATGTTTTTAAAATATTTACCAGTTTATCTCTTGCATTTATGGCATATATTTACTGGGAAATAAACCATTCCATCAGTATATTCTGACTGTAAATGTTTTGACACGATGCAGACGGTAAAAGACTGGTCGTTCATGTCACTTCACTGGAACAATCACCAAAACCATTAATAACACTGAATCCACTGTCTGGTCCATTGTGCCCCCAAAGCAGAAGATTACTGAGGGATGAATCTTGAAAACGTTCTCCAAACAGAGAGAGTCGCTCCATATCTTTACTTTGATTCTTCACTTGTGTTCATGTCAAACAAAGATGACGGCTTCTGCTCACCTGGCTAAATGTAGCATGGAGTCCACCACGTTGTGTCCGGAGCGCGCACTGCATTCATAGAAGGTCATCTGGCAGTCCTGGAATAACAGAGACAAATGATGATGAGGAGTGGAAAAACAAAGAGGAAAACTTCCTTCCCTCGTCAGTACTGCTCTGTTCCATTTGATCCCAGCTGACTGTATGAAGGCATCCCGGACATCTCTCCAGTCCATCACAGGCAAAACAGAAACCTACCCATTTAGAGTAACTATTTACCATCAAACATGTTTTTGGGACGGTGAAGGAAAGCATTTAAACGGAATCCACACACACAAACAACATACTAACTCCAACATTTTTTCTCTGAGATGAGAGCACTAATCATTATACTGCAGTGAGGAAGTGACTCTTCACATCGAAGAGATTTACTCATCACAGGTTTTATGCCACAGAATTCATGTATTCAGACTCTCCTGACAGAATCAGATTAAAATAAAAACACCTGAAATAACCAACCTTAGCTAGTCTTTCGCCCAGTTCCTTCTCAACTTGTCTTTCAATCTCCTTGTCGGTTTTGTTTCCCAGCAGCATGACGGGAATGTCGTCTCCTGCACCTTCCTGCAGGAGAAGAGGAGGAAACGATGCTCTCTTAATGCCACTGATATCAAACCGATTCCTGCTCCTGTCTGGTTTATTTAGACGAATAGGTTAAGAAGAGGTTATAAGAAAACAGTAAAATACTGCAGATAAACCATGACTTTTAAAAACAGACTTTTTAAAACTCTGTGAAAACTTGTGCAGAAGGAACTGCGACTATCTCACTTTGACACTGGACAGCCACTGTCTGACAGCAGTGAAGCTCTGCTCGTCGGTGATATCGTACATCACAGCCACACCGTCAGCCTTACGGAAGAACTGCTTGGTGATGCTTCGATACCTGCAGGAGGAAAAGAAAAACACCGATGGAAGAAAAATGGTTTGCTTTCTTTTACCTGAACATCTCTGAAAACTCTCCTTTGGGATGTGGATATATATATATATAAACTCTGTATGGACTCAATCAGGGTCACATGGTTTTAAAGGAGGTTTTTATAAAAACACTGATCTCACCTTTCTTGTCCAGCTGTATCCCACAACTGCAGCGCCACCTGGCTGTTGTCCACCGATATCGTCTTTACGCTGTAATCTATACCTGCAGGTACAAACAAAACATTGATGAAACAAGTCAGAAAATGTACAGATGACAGCGAAAAATCCCACAATTAATGTGAAAACACACCAGATTCTGACTGTGTGTTTTTCCCCATGCTTAACTGGTTGATCTGTCTAAAGTTAACAAGAATTATCTTCTCCCTGGCTAGAAGATAGATGGAGACATCCAATGAGAAATCCTACGACAGCTGTTCTGAATCCATCTTTTAAATACAACATTATCCATTCCTGAGTTGCAGGGTGATGGAGCTTAGTGTGAAAGCAGGGAAACACCGAGAAAAAGACATTCACACACACTTAAATGTAGATTTTATACCATTTAGAATCCTAAATAAGCCTTAAAATGAAGGTTTTTGAACTAATATTCTCTGAGAAAACTCACAATGAAGCAGGAGAACTGAACACGGCACCACTTTCCTACTGCTGGAAGGTTTAAAACCAACAAGGTGGAACTAAATAATAATGATCTCTGTTGTTTAACTTAGATAATTAACAAAAGTACAAGAAGCACCCATGAAGTCAGCACGGCGGTTGCTTTCTGCAACCTCAAACAGGACCGTTTACGATGATGTTAAAATGTGGATTTGTATTTTTTTTTGCATTGTGGTGAACTGATGACCTCTAACTGCTGACACTTCTCTATTCTCCAGTTAAAACAAAGCCTGTTGCTTTGTCAGTGTCACACGCAGCCGCTACGTTTAACAGCTGTGTGTGCAAACACACACACGGGGCGCGAGGCGCGGCGGCGCTCGTGCAGACGCACCCACAGTGGCAGAAGTGCCCGAGTGGAAGCTGTCGTCACAGAAGCGGCGCAGCAGGGAGGTCTTTCCCACACTGGAGTTCCCAACCAGCACGATCTTGAACAGGCGGTCGGGAGCCGGCGGACTGCTTTCCTCCTGACGAAACAAACAAAAACAAACACTCTGTAACATCACTTTCTCAGATCTCCCTCCTGACTTGCGCTGAATGGAGAGTTTCTCACATTGATGCTGGTCTCCTTGCCCACGGGCTGACCTCTGGGAGACGTTGGCGTCTCGCTCTCCGCCTCGCTCCCTCTGGTGTGAGCGTTCTCGTCACACTCCGGCAGGGGGCTCTGGGCGTGGCAGTCGCCGAGCAGGTGGGGGAGGTGGTCCTCCTCGATGGAGATGATCCTCTGGAGGTGGCCTCTGGACGCCGCCGAGTGAGACGGCTGCGACGGGCCGTTGGCGAGGCTCTGCCGCACGAAGACGGGGCTCAGCTCCTCCTCATCCTCACTGCGGATACGACAAAACACAACACAACACGGCTGAAGCACACACTCCGTCTGCCAATAACAAACAACCGGATTTAATGGATGAAGTGGTTTACCTTTTGAAGATACTCGTGTTTGAGAGCTTCACAGCACCAATAAAAGGTCTCTGCTTCAAACTTGGTGGGATTTTGGGTTTCTGTGGAGTCAGGTGAATTTCTCATTCATTAAAATCTATTTCTGTCTCATTTGAATAAGTTATATGCGCTCTGCACATGAAACTCACCTGGTAGCTCATGTCCCTTTCATCCCGTAAGTGTTTGTTCATTTCTCTGGACAACAAGGAAACAAGAAGTAAAAGAAGATGTCAACATATTCACAAAATACACAATGGTTAACATTTTTAAGAAAGTAAGCTAAACAATGAGAAGATTCCTCCATGATGTGTCTCAAACAACTTCTTACCTTCTTCTGAATTTACAGTATTTTTACATTTGCGGTTCAACATGATTTAGGTTGCATACAAGTTTGAACCCCCCCCCTAAAGAAAGTTTAAGCTAAACAGAATAATGTTTTGACTGTTATCATCCAGTGAATCAGCGTTTGAGATGCTGATTCATCGAGTTGCATAACACAGTTGCGAAATCTCCTAAAAACACATTTTCACTCGAGAACTCATTATTTGACTGAAACACCACGACTGATTTGTCGACGTACAAGAAGAAAGCAGCGTAGCAGCGGCAGTCTTTCTAAATCCCTCTGATGCGCCTCTGTTTTGTTTTATTTTACTGTGATTCATACCTCAGCAGGTCGAGCTGCTTCAGGAGGCACGCTCGCTCTCGCTGCAGCCCCTCCGTCAGCCGGTAAATTTCCCTGCGTGGGACAACAGTGCATCGTGTTTTATGAGCAGACAGAAGCAGAACGACCTGCGTTCACATGCAACACAAGCAGAGCTGACAGACAGAAGGAAACGGGTTTTCTGTCTCCTTTTTCCTGATAAGGTTTCACAGATCTGAAAGAATGCTGCTCTGCTGCATATATGAACAAACAGACGCTCGGAGTAAAAGACCCACAGAAATACTTTTAAAAGAGCTGCACTTTCTGCACTGTTACCATAAATGTGTGAATGATCTTATGTTTTATAGTTTGATGAAGTCAAACAAATCTAAATTGAGAGTAAAAAATGAATTCAGCTGCACACTCACATCTCCTTGTCCTCGTGCAGCCGTGTGGACTGCTCCTGCAGTAGGCTGAGCTGCTCCTGGGCGAGGAGCAGCTCCTGGCTGGTGTGCTCCAGCTCCTGCGCCAGCTCCTCATTTGTCTGCTTCAGCTTCACGTTCTCCACTTTGGTCACATGCTGTTCGCTGTGAAGCTCCTGGCACTGAAACTCCAGCTGGAGAGCGGCGCCAGGACGAAAAGAACAGAAGAACACACCGTGAAAGATTAACAATTACTCTGTTTTTGGCCAGGTGAGTGTCTGAATGTGTGAACTAAACACAGAGACGTATGTGACTTGGGTGACATCTAGTGGAACGATTTGAAACTACAATACAGAGCAGGATCATGACATGATTTTGAGACTTGTTTGGTAAAAAGATGCAAGTATCACACTATAAACGCTACAATAGTAAATGTTCCTAATGCTGATATTTGTTGAATCATTCTTTGATCATTGATCTTGTCTTTCTTGATTTAGGGCTGAAGTTTTTCACGGGCCCTCTGAGGTGCTTATTTGAAACACCTTCCTCGTGGAAATCAAACACTGACATGCAGCAGTGGTGATATTTTCACTCACCGATTTCTGTCTCTGGAAAAGCTGCTCCAGCTCCTTCTGCTTGCTGGACAGCTGCAGCTCCAAATCCTGACTGCGAGTTAGATATCGCTCATAATCCTTGAGTACAGTGTAAAACAGACAACTATATCAAGTCAAGAAGTGAGAGAGAACCACTTCGGCTGCGCAGAGTAAAACTGGGACGGGTTTCTGCCTGCAGCACGATCCGGTCCTTTTCATTTTTTATTTGCTGTTCCATTTCCTCGTACAGGCGCTGGATCTCGTCGTCATGAGTCGCCGCCTTCCTGTACGGTTTGGGATGAGACGACGGAGCCGTTAATGCCCTGCTTTCATTCAAGAGCACGAGTCGTTACAGCAGAGGAGCGCACGGGGACGGGGATGGAACGAGGACGGACGGACAGCTTTCAGGAGCGGGGAAAAAAAAGGTTCACATGCACAAATCAAGAAAAAAAGACAGAAAAACAAATCAGTCATTTTTCATCTTGTTTATAAATGATAAAAAGCATTAAGAATGTCTAAATGGCTACAAGAAGGATGTGGAAGGAAAGACAAAAACCACTGGAAAAAACTGGAAGAGAGAATTAAAAAAAAAAAAGGAGTCTTTCCTCTTCAGCTTAATTGAATAACACACACACACACACATACACACACACACACACACGCACACGCACACATTATTTAGTGAGACAATTACTTTCCGGGCGGGCTGACAAGTGATTACATGGAGACGCTGGCCGACCTTTTCAGAGCGCTCTCCATCTCCTTCTTCTCCCGGTTGGCTTCTCTAATCTGGGACGTCACTCTGGCCAGGAAGTCCTCGAAGTTGGACAGGAGGTGCGGCTCGTCGCGGCGCAGCTGGGCCCACAGACGGTGCACCTCGGCGCGGCTGAGGAGGCAGGACGGAGGAGTAAACAAGCGCCGCACCGCCGCCACTCGGCGGTCTCACTCATGAGGTTTCACACAGCCCCAAATTAAAGGAAAATTACAGATAATGTGGAGTTGACATGAGTGGAAATTCGAGCAGCTGTTCAGCAGCAATCTTAAACGACCTGAAAGACCTAAAAGTCTGGTCAACCACATTGATCTCATCGGAAATGTCATCCAAATGTCTCCAGCCTTAATTCGGGCCAGTGGAGCCAATAGGAATCTGGCATCCGGCTCCACTCCCGCTGACTTTTATTGAGCTGTACGTGCTTTTTAAAAGGTGAAGTTAGTCGTTTCAGAAGAGCAGTCAGTCAAAGCAAGGAAACCTCCAGGGACTACTGAACAGGAAATAAAAAAAGAAGTTGACAAAGAACAAAGCTTCTCTAAACTTGGGAATATTCAGAAAAAAGAAAAAAAATTAAAATTATGTCACATCTTTGAGAGATAAATCTGTCTGTAAAGCGGTCGAACATTAAAGAGGTCAGATGAACAGCTGAGTGGAAACTTCTAAACTCTCATCGAGTTTGCACAGCTGATTGCAGTCTCAGGCCGAGTTACTCAAAATATGGCCAAGACTTCAAGAAGATGCCGACAAAGTGTGAAGCGATATGAAAGTGGAGCCGACAGCAGAGTCTGTAATCGCGAGCAAACACTCGCATCCAGCACTCACTCTTCAAAGACGCTGTTGGCTCCCAGGCTCTCCATGAGCATGCTGAAGTGCTTTTCCTCCTCATCCTCCTCTCCTTTCGCCAGGCTCTCCTCCCACTGCGTCTGATACAGAACCTCCGGCAGACTCTGACTCGGGAGTTTCTGCACTGGGCCTTCCACTGCCGACACCCTCCGTCCGAACAAAAACTCACCTTCAAGAAAACGGAACAAAAACACAACATGATGCGATTCTAAATATTCTGAAAAGTGGTGACCTGAGCGGGAATTTAGAAACGTACTGAAGCCTGAAGAGAACTCGTCCAGGGTGAGGTACCCATTGCCATCCGAGTCCAGGGTATCGAACACGTTCTCCAACTCGTCCGCGCTGAGAGGAATCTCCCCATTCAGCCTCTGATCACAAGACAGAACACAGGGGATTGATCGACGGACGTTTATGGATGTAGTGATCAGAAACAAAATAACTTTAGTTTTTCTTATTTTAGCTCATAGTCTTAATTGTTTTTGCATATTTGGCTGCTTCATCACGAACAGGTGCTACAATCATGTGCCGTGTAACAGTTACTGGTCCTTTTCCTCTTACTTTGAAACCTCAATGACAAAATTAGACCACCTTATCTCTGCAGCATTTTATTTTAGGCTCCAAATATTTCCAAAGCATGCATCCCCTCCAGTACACGCACAAAATAACACCTGGCATCTTCCCAGTGCTATCTTTAATGATTGACCACAAGGAAGTTCCAGTGGAACTGATGGGGGGAAAAAAAAAGAAAAAAGAAAAAAAAAAACGCTTTAAAAGAATATCTACTGACGTTTGTTCTTCAGCTGAGAGGTTAATCTGACGAAACAAAGCAAACCCTCCCAAAGACACCTGACCCAGACTGGAACTCTTGGACCATTTTCAAGTAAAGACAACACAGCCACACCTCAGCCCGTTTTTTTTTTTATTCAAGCGGTGTTTACATTGTGACAAATGTTGACCAAAGCCACCTCTACAATCCAGGGCAGGGACACAGACAGGATACCATGTGCGTAAGACTACCAGCTGTTCTTGTTAAATGTGTTATCAGAGCAGAACATATCCCTCATGTCAGCAAACAGCCGGATTGTAAAGCCATCCTGCTGACAGTCGCGGTGTTAAACGAACCAGAGCGCCATGTCAGGAGTGGAACTGCGTTATTTAGCAGCCACACCGTCGCAGCCTGCGCCAGCTGTATGTAAAGTGCAACTTTTAAAAACACGCCTCGGCCTCTTCAGGACAGATGCTCCTATTAATAGAGCTGAAAAGGACTGGATCCAGGTTGCCGTCTCATTTACAAAACATTATGATAAACAGCAGATCAAAGCCTGACCTGTGTTTATGCTGCTCGGGAGCGAGAGCCTGAAAGTGCTTCATCAAAGGGTTATCAATAGCGCTGATGAATATCCGAGGGGAAGGTGAATCTGCACAATAATGTGAGTGGAGGGCTCGCATGACAAAGCATCCACGCCGCTCTCCGAGCCGGACCTCTTTCATGACGCTTTGAATCAGATCCACGCCGTGTGTGTGTGTCATTAACGACAGACTGTACCTGCACGCTACACACTGACTGAACCACAACTTTTATTACATGATAAAAATTAGAATCTCATTCTGATGAAAGTTAGTGATGAGAATATATGTTTATGGTTTTTCAGAGTAAAGTCAATGTAACATCTTTTAACGTTGATCTGCCGTAAATTAAAGTTTACCTGCATGTCGCGTCGGGTGATGAAGCCCTTGCTCTCGATGTCGCACATCTGGAAGAATTCGTGGGTTTTCTCCTGGATGGTGTCCGGATCCAAGTCCCCCGCCTGACCTTTGTGGTCCTTCTTCCACCGGCACGCCTCGGCACTCTGCCGTGCCGTCCGGGCCGCCGTGCCGTTGAGGGACGGACTGCCGAAAGCTTCCATGGCGCCCGGCGAGCGCGTGCGTTCCTCAGACCAGCCGGGTACGGGCGGAGGCGTGGAGCAGACAGATCCGGCAGAACTCCGGCTTCAGACTGCCGTACATCTGAGGCTTTCACCAATGTCACCCACTGTCATCTCTTAGCAACCACCTCTTCAATTAGAGGAGCAAACCTGGAAAGAGAGAAGGATATTCTTCAGTTACAGCCCCTCGTTCGCCGACGACAGTCTCTTATAATACAGTTCTAAGCAGCAGATCAAAAGAGGGATGAAATGGTTTGGAAAATTGACGCTATTATGAAGCTGGAAATCCTTTCAAATGGAGAGCTGTTTGAACCAAACGAGCCACGAAGACACAAAAAAGGAAATCTTCACTAAAATAATGGTTTTAATCATGGAATTTGTGCAAAATGAAATCACAGACCCCCCTAAAAATATATATCTGCTCTTCTTCTGTGGTGTTTCAGGGACTGAAGCTCCTGCTGTGACTAATGTCATCCGACAAGGACCGCCGAAAGTGAAAGTGAGGTTGTGGCGTGACGAGGACAGCCTTGTTCACCTGGAATATATATCGACTGATTCAACCCTGTTCGTGGTGGAGGTTTCTCTGCAGGCCGCAGCTCCGAGTGCATCGGTTTGGAACAAGTTTGCTCAATCGACTCACCGACAAGAACATCGCTCACTGTGTGTGTGTGTGTGTGTGTGTGCAGTGACCTACAGCATTTCGTGGGACAGGGGTAAGAGAGACCTCCCAAAAAATAACATGCAGGTCAAGAAATACGAGATGAGGGATTCTGCAAATGAAATTACCTCAAGAAGCATTTTTAAGCTATAAAACAGAAAAAAAAAACTTATATAACTTATTTGGCCACACCAGCAACTCATTTAACATTAAAAAGGGGGAACGGTGCGACTTTTACTGTTTGAGTATGACGTGCTTTACATTTCAAGTCTAAACATTGTGCAACATTTTTGAGAGCATGACAAACCTCACGAGGAAAGCCAGCAAGCCACAATGAGCAAGAGACGATGCCTGAGCATGAGCGCGGAAACCAGAAGAGGAACAACGATGAACTGCTGTTTGGAAACGGCGGTGTGGTTTTCTTCGTCCATACGCACGAGACAGAACATGACCGTCTTAAATCTTGATTACAAAAAAAAAACACCTATGAGGCTCCTCTGCTGTGATCCAGTAAGCCAGTTGAGGCAGTAAATGAAAACTTAAGAGTGATAATGTCAATCTGTTCAATTAACAGTGAACCAGGGGAGTCAAACGTAAGGCCTGTGGGCCAAATCTGGTTCACAAGACGCTTCAATCTGGCCAAACAAATTTTTTTTTTTTACAAAAACATACATTAAAAAAAAAAAAAAAAAAAACATTTTGGGACACACTGAGACTCGAGTTGAGAAATCAATGATGCTGCCATGAGAGACAGAAAACCAGTTTGATCCTCTCAGTCGTGCTGTCAGCATGAGTTTGTAAAAACATGCAAATTGCAACAACTACAGAAGCTGTCTTTTTTTACATTTCACTGTATTTTACATTGGAATATATCATTGAAATTGTCTTTATGTTGATAATGTAGTAATTTTTGGTTGGAATTTGTTTTTTGTGAAAATATACATTTTCATTACATATACTCAAAGAGAAACCTTAAAGTTTAACATTAAAGGTTATTATTTAATGGCTGGTCTGGCCCACTCAATATGAATTTGGTCTGTATGTGACTCCTGGTCTAGAACGTGTTTGACGTCCTGCACTAAACTGTGCATTAGTGTAAAGTTATTACAGATTTACACACTTCACATTCCCAAGACTGGAATACGGGCTTGAATTCAATGTGCTGGAGCTTTGAATCAACATCTTATCTGTTTTAGGACATGTAACAGCTGGTAAAGCTACTGTACTTATCTACATGTTGAGCAAATAGCGACGATGTGATCACAGTGAAAATTATACAGTTTGTTTCCAGCTGCTGTAAACCAGTGATCCTCGGATGATGTAACAATCAGAGGGACTCAAACCCAAATTTACAGTCACAACCTTGATGCTTTAACTTCTGCTAAACCACTGCTTCTTTCTCAAAGTCTAAATAGCTCACAAAAATCTGATTAAATAGCTGCAGAAGAAACTTGGTGAGCAATAGAGCAAATCACTGGGTCTCTGCATTATTTATTAAAGTGGGAGACAGTGTGTTGAAGGATTTACTTCTCTACATTCTTACTCCATAAAAGTGACTTTTTTTTCCCCAAACAAATGGTTTCATGTGCCACAATCATGATTATAACAGCTTCTAAACCAAACTACATCATAATATAATTCTTAAAGAGCTATTATCAGTCCTCCTTAAAACTGGTTACAGTTTTAATAGCATCACACCAGTGATGATAATAAATAAGACAAATCCGCATTTAGGAGAAAAAAAATGTAACAGGCTGTAGAAAGTCTATTTCTGACATAACAAGTGTCCGAATCTAAACGTTCAGTCCATTTCCTGGAGGGTGACAACAATCAGTAACCTGAAGCCACAGGGTGGAGTCTCTGAAGAAATGCACGTTATGTCACACAAATATATCAACACATTAGATTATAGAAACCGCTTACACCTGCCAAATAACCAACTGTCAAACTCAATGTGTGGAACAAGTGACTGAAAACGGCGTGAGTTTCCCAAAACACGTGCAGCCAAAAAAAAGTGAAACTTCCTCCCCAGCAGAGACCCGTTCTGCAGGAAGAAGCCGTTTTGGAGGAGAAATTAAATTAAAATACATACCGGCGAGAAAAGAGCTGAACCGAGGCGGAGGGAGCTGAGCGCAGCAGGTGGAGCTGAGTGTTTACAAGAGAGTGTGTGTGTGTGTGTGTGTGTGCGCGCGCGCTGTGTTGAGAGAGTGACTACAGGAATTTAAGCGAGGGCAGACGGGGGCGAGCTCAGGGGGGGCGGGGCTAAAGGCATCCGGTAACCCGTAACAACGCCAACACGGAAGTGACACAAACCTTCAACTCCACCTCACTAAACCACAAGATGTTTGTCTTTGTTAGTAGAGCAGAACCGCATGACTTTTTTTTTTTACCCACAATATACAGCCCGCTGGCTCAAAGGACGCACCACTGCTGATCACAGCTATTAGATAAGGAGAGTCAAACACTTTTTAGTTCAGGGCACAAATACAGTCCAAGGTCATCTCGACAGGGCCAGGCTTGTGAAACAGTGCGATAATAACCTTTAAATTTGAACTTTAAAGCATCAATATTATCATAAAACCAATCAGCTCCTGTCAAAAATGACCAAAATCAACATAAATTTAATTTTAATGAAACCTTTGTTGTAAAATACATTGAATTGTCCCAAAAACACATCCACCATAGCTGTTACATTATGCACCACTTTGAGGCTAATTCTAGTTTCCATTTAAAAACACTATGTTTTCATTTGAGAATTTTAGAAAATAGTTTGATGTGCCAGACTGGAGCCTCTTGAAGGTCTTCTGGCTCATTGCCCTTGTGTTTGATGCTTTAGATGAATACGATAAAGGTTTTGATTCAGTGTCTAAATCGAGATTGTCCATCCATCTATTTTCTACCCTCTTGTCCGGAGGGGGATCGAGATTGTCTTACTTGCAATTCCTATCACACAACAGTTTTTTTCTTCCCACACACACATAAGTTGTGCCATTACGGGGCCGCTGCAAGCTTTGACAACTTATCTGTGTGCTAGTTTCACTATCACTCTGTGGTGTTCAACTCATTCTAGTCCAGGGGTCACATGCGGTCCAGTCTGAGTGGGCTGGAGCAGTAAACACCACATAAATTCAAGTCAAACTCAAAGTGAGCTGACTGTCAATTCCGTTGTACAAACAATGACACACAGTGGAATCTGAATTTTGTCTCGCTTGCCCTCCTACAGTGTTGACATATATAATTTAAAACAAGGAATAGAGAATATAGACAAGAAAAAGAGTGCAATAAGACTTCAGGATGAAGCTGAATAACCTATATGTGCAATCTATGATACAATATTCAACATCCAATATACCAGTGAAATGTGCAGGAAAACATACCCTTGAAATGTGTAACATGCAGTCTAATACTTTGAAGCCTCACAACAAGGTGTAACTTCATAACCTTTAATTAGAACTTCAAAGTTCATTCTTGTGTTTTTGAAAAAGTGTCTGTTTTTGCTAAATGTTTTGCACTTGGCACCAAAAATTACTCCAATCTCAACATCAAGCCAATTCGATTACAAAATACAGTGCAATATCAAAAAAGAAAAAAAAATCTCCTATACCTGTTGCAGCATTTTGCATGCATGTTTTAACAAGCTCATCCTGACAGCCTGGATTTGAGGCTAATTTTCATAGCAGGACAATCTCAGCAGCGAGCTTAAATGGCAGATTGGAGCCTCTTATGGGGCCAGTTTTGGTCCACGAGCCTTATGCTTGACACACCAACTATAACTCCTCAGTTTTCAGCCCATCCCATCATCAGATTTACTCACTAAAATAACATATCAGAGAAATCACCATTATCACACCTGCCTCGGAATTTCGACAACAATCTGGACGATGAATTACAACAGGAACAAGTCTGAACTTTTGTTGTCTCAAACAGTTAAAGAAATGTCGAAGAAAGTAGAAAGTAAGTAGAAAGTAAAAGATGGAGCTGACTGACTGTAATCAATGCAAAAATAGTAGTAGTAGTAGTTCTGACAGTTCTCGAGAGGTATTTTTTTTATTCTTAATAACATATCTAAGATGAACTGAGCGTGTCATTGTAAAAAAAAAAAATCCTGTAGAAAAATAAACATCTTTGTCACAAGAGATGAAACTAGTCAGACTCTCATGCAGTACTAAAAACAAACAGATGAGGGCAGCATAGGATGGGTTATTTATCTCTGACTGAAAAACCATGACCAGATTCATCACTTTCCCCAGTATAAACCAAGAAACTAATGTTAAATAAAACCTGGGGTTTATTGGGGTGTTCAGATCCTAATTACCAGATTTATTGTAGGTTATAGTAATTCAAACTGATCTTGGAGCATATTGTGGCAGCTTTTAAAAATCTTAGTCTGGTCCAAATGGTACAGAAGAGATTAGACAACCTCAAACCCCAACGATATAACGAGGAGCGAGCCTCATCTGTGGGCCGAGGGTGGAGGGAGCCTGTCTCGTATTATAGCGGAGAAATGTGTCTGCACAGCAGCCAAGCAGACGTGAAAGCACTCTCCCAGGCCACGTTTGTCACAGTTTCCTGTTGCACTCGCAGAAACGTACATGGATGTTCCACATGTGTGGCGCTGATGAGAGCCCCTGAGCTTTGACCGTCTCCGCTCCGAGCTGTTTTCCAAAGGCTGATTTGCGGCAAACAGATGTAGACGAGGCGATGCTCCAGCAGAGACTTCAGTGCCAGATGTGTTTACGTTGGAGACACTGAGTGATGATCATTAACACACAACACAGTTCCTGTACGAATAAAGCAGACCACACAGTATTAACTATTGGCTATATATCTATGTCTGTTTTTGCGTCAGTGTTTGATTGCATTGAACAGTGTCGAACACGTTTTAGGTCAGGGGTCAAATACAGCCCAGTTTCATCTTGAGTGGGTCAGATCAGTAAGACAGCGTCATAATAACCTGAGAAATTAAACTTGATAGTTTTTCTTTGTCGTGACACAGAGTTTAAGTGATGAAAATGTCATTGTTCTCACAAAAATCAAACTACTGCTACCAAAAATTACTAAAGTCAATATTAATGATACTCTCTGGAGCAAATAACAGTGAAATCTGAAAAAGAAAAACTTCTAACCCTGACAGCATGACTTTGAATGTAATTTAGGCCTTACTGTTGTGTTGTGTCCAATGGTCTCAAGAAATTTCTTTTAAAAATACATTTTTCTTTGAAATTTTTACAGTTTGCTTGGTGGTTCTTCTTCTGGCCAAACTGAGCCTGTTGCAGGCCGGTTTTGGCCCCCCTGCTGCAGACAATGCAGACACCATCTTTTAATAAACTGGTATTTATTACATTCGTGGTTCTTTCATAACTGGCCAGCCGTGCTGAAGCCGACGGGGCCGGGGAAGAACACAGCCAGCCTCTGAAGTCGAGCAAAGATCCAGTGCGACGGGACCTCCGGGAGCCATTTCCATTTCCAGCGGCAGAGAGGGGAACCCGAGGTGATGGCTGAGGGAGAGGAAAGCAGACGCAGCCAGTGTCGCCGCACGGCCCTCTTTGAAGGCCTCGGAAGGACTGAGGTCACACTTGGAGGGTTTCGCTGGGCTCTGCGTCTCAGTGGTCGGGGGCCTGGAGTGCTCCCTGCCTCGGCCTCGGCCTCAGCGGTCCTCCAGTGTCTCTGGGATATGAACTATGTGTGGACAGGAGCAAGGATCGACCCCGTGAGTGGGGCTGAGGAGCGGTATTCCATGTGGGCTTGACCTTTGCCCTGCCTTCATGGTTTTCATTTTCTATACGAGCTCTGTGTCACATGTTCCTGCTGCTCGATGCACACCTCGCTGCGCCCCTACAGTCGGAGAAAGCAGCTGAAAACTCTCATGTAGGTCAGACCTACTTTGAGGAGTTCTTGTCACCTACAAGGAAGCCAGATTTGGCCTGTTTCTGACAGCCATGATTCAGTGTGTTTGCTCTAATCTCATCTACTCTCCCTGTGGTATTAAGGATTTATTTACTCCGGTGCCCTTTTTTCATAAGACTCCTCGCCAGTTGTGTTTTAATGCCCTTGAGATTGTTTTCACCTCACTGTCTTCAAGTTTAATTGGAACAGAAATGTATCTTTTACATTACTTATGATCTATGAAAGATCTAATTGTTAAATATGATGGACTGGAAGCTTGTCCAGAGTGTATCCTGCTCATTGTGAGCTGGGATCACCTCCTCTGTATGGATGATGTCTTAAAAACAGAAACAAACCTCTACTGTATATTCACTGTTTGATGGAAACCTCTAGGTGTCACTCTTATGTCTGTTAATGTGGTGGAAAATCAGCACCTGCTGATTTGATTTACTGTCAATATCTCTCATCATCGATTCAGAATATTGAGATTTAAAAGAATCGCTGTTGCAGCTGGATACAACACACATGCACAAGTCCATCTAAAAACTGCTATGCTCCTCTCATTCTTATTTTCATGGATAAATGCTTTGTGCGGTGTACGTACGGCCGTTGGATTATTTTTGATGTGCTCTTGTCAAGGAGTTATGTCTAATTCTATGCTGCAGTAAAATGCCCTGTTGGCGTATTTCTGTCACAAACATCTCTTCCCTTCATGTTTACACTGCAGCGCTGAAAGACTGGCCCAGCCTGACTTATTTTCCATGGATGTGGTGATAGTTGGCACGCGGTCATGTGGCAACCTGGCCGCCGACTCCTGCCAAGCTGGAACCACGGCGGCCTGCGTGCCGGGCGAGCGCGCTGCTGCTATCGCTTCTTATCACGCCCAGTCTTATTGTGCACGACAAGCTATGACCGGCTCCATTTGCAGGACGGCTGCTGATACAATAGGGGCCAGATTTTCATTTCCACACAACAGAACACAACGCTTCCAGCTGCTTCACTGCTGCACATCTCAATACAGCCGTTTGCTGAAGCTCACTGAGTGACCAGCGCTGAGAATCGGCTCTCCGGAGGGATTTCAGCCCCTCCTTAACCTGGACTCGTGCCACTGGACGTGATTACATGTAAGTACCACTTGCCTTCGGCCCCTCCCCAGAGGAATATGGAAACATGTGTTTCCTATTGTTTGATTGGTTTCCTCACATGTTCACACTGATTTTCCCAGTATCTCACTGAGCAGCAGAGCTCGTGTATTCAGTCACTCTCTCTGTTTTTCCTGTTCAGCCTAAAAATTACATCACCTGCGAAGAACTGTTGAGAAAATGAGTGTTTAATCGTAAAGATGGAGCGACGGTTTGATGAGACTGTGCTTGTGAAAGCAGTCAGGTTATCCATTGGTACAGGCTGAACAGATAAGGCCATTTTTACAAAACGTTTTCATATAAAACCTTCAGGTGTCCATTTAAACGCTCCTCAGAGCCACTGAAAATGCGATCTTTTGAAAATGGGTGGAACTTTTTGACACTTGGGCTCTGTTTCTGTGTAAATGGAGGAAAACACAACTTTCTGAAAACGCTGTAATAAATAGTTTTTCTGCACCTGCTCAAATAACTGGAAGTTTGAGAAAACAATAACTGAAAAACGCTCCTTTAAAAAAAACTTTAAAAAAAACTTCAGAAAAGCTATCCTTTAAACCGCCTTATCAAGCTCAGTTTTAAAAATCAGCAATTTGCTCAAAGAGAAAATCCATGCAAAGACAGAGAGAACATGCAAATTCCACACAGAAAGCCCCACAAGCACGACTGGCTTCACCCAAACATCTAATCTGAATATAACTTGGCAAACAAATGTGGTTCAACTCAATAATCATGTCACTTTTTATATCGAAATACTAGCATGATTTAACCAGCAGAGCTGATTCTGAGCCGTAATCCAATAAATCAAACTGACATTTAGATCTGTGATAAAAATGTTTTTTTTCTCAACATCATAAAAGAAATCCTGAGCTTTGCATAATCTGTTCCCCAGTTGCTTACCAAATGTGGTGTTTGAAACATGTCCCAGCTGTTTTACCTTTTAGCCACTTTCATAACCTGCGCATGTGAAAACATTATCTTTTTTATCTTTTATTTGGCCCAGGCTTTCACAAGTCCTGTTTTACGACCCACAGGAGTCAAATTCTTTACCCAAAGGAAAGCAAAAGGCCAATTTTCTTGGCCTACGCAGCTTTAAGATGAATGCTACTTGCAGAAATGAACTGCAGGTGTTATTTCCATCGCACCGTCCAGACCCGTTTCAAGGGAAAGTGGCATTTTTGCCATAATGAACTGAGTAAAACCAATGTTGTTGTCCAACTATGGATGAGATAGGGCTCAGTGTCAGATTTTCATGCTGTAAACATGAAATCCAGTGTGGCTTTAAATGGCATTCAGGGTTACATCTTCAGTGAGCAGTGGTGAGAGAGGAAGTATTTTAATTGGGTACATACATTTTTGACAGTTTGTTCCTTTTGCTACTAGTTTGAACACAAACATTTGTACTTTCCACTCATTATATCTTTGTGTGTGTCAGCAGTTTGAAAGTTATAACTCCCTTCTTTAATTTAAACTCATTTCCCTTTTAGGTTTGGTTACTTTTACTGAAGTTGGGGAGTTAAAATGCTAAAAAACTGTTTTTACACAAGAATGTGATTATTATGCTTTTGCCGCCTTTTATACACATAATAAACTGTTTATGGCATTTCCCACTGTTTTGAATTATGAATTTAATTCTACGTAGAACTCAGTCTGTGGAGCCGCTCGGGGAGAATTATTATTTTTTGCGTTTGACCCATCTGAGTCATGGTTAACCTGCACTCACTGGGAGCAGCGGGGAGCCGCAGCGCAGCACTCGTGGATTGCGGGCCTCAGGAAGGAGCTCTCTGTGGTGGTTTCACGGATCGTGACGAGCTCTGACTTTTACTTGTTCCCACCTAAATCTCTCCCCGGAGCAGGAATTTCAACTAGTGAGACAACAAGCCTGCTTCTCGAACCTCGACGGGCGCCTTTCCATCGCCCGTCATCGACTAAATCTCACCTCATAAACACATCTCATCATCAGATCTGCAGCAATAACTTTCATTCAGTGTGTTTCCAACCATGTTCTCACCCAGATTTAGATGCCATTAAAGGGTTTTTACGGTTTCAATTAAACTGTGATTATCCCACACAACAGTGGATTACTCCCAGGCATAAAACTGAAACAGTTTGCAACGTGATTCGGTTTCTCGAGGTAATTTGAAAATAATACAGTAATAAAGCAATAAAACACCTTTATGAGTATATTGACTCTTTATGAGTTTCCTGCAGTAAAAGTGATTTTTCTTTTATGCTCGTTTATATCAGTCTGACGTCAACCTGCAGCGTCGAGCAGGAGCTGCCTCCCAGGATCGCTCAGAATTTTCAATAGAAATTCCATGAAATGATCCACATCTGATGTCTGTGAGTCTTGTTTGCTAATTGCTTCATTATCTTAACCTTTATGTGATTTCAGGACTTCAGTGATCGTACGATCAAAAATATAAAGCAAGTCAAAGAGGAACATTCTGAAGAGGACTGAAAGAAGTGAAGTGGATGTTAATATAATGAGTGGAGAATGTGAACGCGCTACACATGATGAGACGGTTGGGAAGTTCCCCTATAGTCAGCAGGATGTCAGATTTGTCTGTGAGCAGCAGCAGCACGCAATATTTTGTCAACCGACCATGTGACAAGCTTTTCCAGAGCAGACGCTGAAGTGTGGTTGTCATCTGAAGCCCGGGCCAGTAAATCTGCAAAATATTGACTTTAGCTCACAAACGCCAGTCGCTTTCAGGTTCTGAGCTGGAACAAAAAAAAAAAAAAAAGCAAAGCAGCTATAATCAATACAGCGATCATTACCCTGAACACTGACCACAAATCTGTCAGGCCGAGGGTTCAGAAAAGTTTTGCCTTCAAGTGACGTTTTGAAAACAATGTCGGTTTACACAGATACAGCAGCAATACAGAAACTGATGTAGTTAGTATGTTGGGCCACTAGGAGGTGCTATTGGTTGTCTCTGCGATACATGCAGTGAATAATATGCTATAAACATTAACACTGGGAGTACACTGATATTCTTATCGACAGACAGACAAGTTGGTTTGTTACTACGGTGACTCTCTACTATAAAACTACCAAATCTTGTATTCTTCTTTCTGAATTAACTGTTAAAACAATAACAGTGAACATTTTATTGGATGTTTTTTTTAACGGAAAACTGTTTTATTTTGTCTTGATGTTTTCACTTAATGCTATTTTACAAATGTGAAATTGTGAAACTACAGGTTTTCTGCTGGAGCAGAATGAAATTTGAGAACAATGCGTCGTCTGCTCTGGGGAGATGTTCAGCTCTGTCAAACACGAGGAGATCATTCAAACTGCAGGATGGACTTAACATCACATCATGTTCTTTCGTAAGTTGATTTGATTTATTTACTGTTCTTTAAATGCTTCTTTCTCCAATAGGAGATGCCAGAATGTAAGTGGCTTCCAAGCTGTTTTGACGAGTTGAATTTCACGCCGACGACCAGCAGGACGTCAGTGTGGTCAGAAAAGCGTCTTCCTCACGGGAACAAGGACTTTAAGAGCTGCAGCTCCTTCTTTCCAGCCAGACTCCTGTTGATTCCTTCCACCCTGCCAAACTGACTTTCACTGCGTGAACATGATAGTAGTGAAAGTGGAGAGAGCGGCACAGGGGCGTCTGTGGAGGCAGCTCGGGTGCGGCGAACGCAGGTTACATGTTGAGTCTACATCTGATCTGGAAACTCTTAGACTGGATGTCATCGTATGTCAAATATTTGGGAGACAGCAGGAATTTATCTGGAGACGCTGTCAGATAAGGTATGAAACTGAAGACCCAGAGAGGGAGATGGAGGAGGAGGAGGAGGAGGAGGGGGAGAGGCCGGACCTCCCACTGATAATCGCCGAGCCGAAGGGGCACCGCCGGCTCGCTGGGTGGCACGGCCTGCAAACGTCTGCTCCGACCAGAAGGCGAATACCACCGCGGCACCGGCCACGTGTTTGGCTGGGCTCTCCGCCGGCCGCGGCCGAGAGGGAAAGGTTTCAAGGCTGCGCGGGGCGGCTGACGCACGGCGAGGTGTTATTCTAACCGTCCGGCGGGACGCCTGGAGGCTCGGGTGCACGAGGACCTGCACCGCTCTGTCAAAGCTGGATTAGCGGGAGTTTTCTAGCGCTATCATAAGATAAATGTTGCTTTAATGTCGACGAAAGTTCTTCCAAATATTAATGCGTGGATGTCGTTTTGACTGGAGTTGAATTTCATTCCACTGATTCCATCTTGATAGATTTCACACACGTATATAATAACGGACGGCCTCACGGCGTTCGGCGCAGTCGGTCTGTTTTCCAGGGAGCTCCTTCACGATTTACGACCACGTCTATCAGTCTAACCAAGAACCTTAAAAATAATTAGAAACAATTGGATATATTAACGTCTGGCTTCGAGCGCTGAACGCTGAAGGCATTACTCAGGGATGTTTTGTTCGCCGGCTTGGCAGTAGAGTGATGTGTGTAGCAGCGTTGGGTTAGCGTTCCTGTTTCTGCGTCACTGTTGAAAGCCCTCAGAAGGTCTTGTTTATGTCCTCTGGAATGAGAGCCGAGTGTGCCAGCTCAAAAAAAAAAACCTTACCACAAGCTCCAGGGCTGGCAGATGGTGGCAGGCTTCAGATTTGGGTCACTGACTGGGCTTAAAGTGGGATGGAGGGATGATTATGTTTCACAATCTTCCTTAAGCACCATAAATTCATGGAACTTGTAGTTATGAATGACTTTTGTGCCATCTGCAGTGTCAGGCGCGTCACACACCGCAGTAAGTTCACTTGATCCCGTGAAGGAACGCTGAAGACGATCATCACCGTGGATTTCACTCGTCTCGAAAATCGGCCGGTGTAGTTGTAACTCGTTGAAGTGATTTGGTGTTCTGGCGATGAGCTGCCTACTGAAACCGCCGTTAAAGTTAAGACAGGAGGATTTAGGTGGAGGATAGAGAAGGAAGAATGTAGAGACGAGAGAGGCCGAGGTCGAGGCGGGGTGCAGAGGGGAGAAAGAGGGCAAATAAGAAAAAAAGAGGGCACCAAGAGTTTGAGAGCGTAGAAAGGTTATAAGGTTATAGATCTGGGGTGTCAAATATAAGGCCCGTGAGCCTAAATTGGCCCATAAGAGGGTGCAGGGCCACAAAGCCAAAGTGTAGAGAGAATATCAAAAAACGGAACGGAAAAAGAGCGCGAAGAGGGCAGAGAAACTCGAGAAAGAGTGGAGAGGGCGGAGAGAAGGTGGAGAGAGTTGAGAGAGGGCAGAGAGAGGGTACGGAGTGCAGAATGCTTTCTGGGAGCTTTGGCAGATGGTCTTCAGGAGTAGAGAATATTATATGAGTAAAACGTCGACATTCATCCACTGCAACGAGAAGCAGACGGCTGCAGTGAGGGATTCGCCCTCTGAGTGGCTTGTTTATTTCATATACAGCCATTTTTGAAGCGTTACACTTATAGAGTTTGACCTCGGAGCCCGAGGAGGTCTGGACTGTCTCCGTGTGTTAAATTCAAAAAGTTAAGCACTGTGAACAATGTAGCTAACAGTCGGTTTTCCACAGTAAATTAGACGCCCGAGTAAAGCTCCATGTTTGATATGTTTCAAGTTCTCAGAGTGTGAAGCCAAATGCGAGCTGTCACTTCTCTGGCCGTTTCAGGATGGAAATCAATCTACAGGGTCTTTCTAGAGTCCAAATCCCACCGCAGCTGAAGAGGCTGAAGGTTTGTGGCACTCAAGGATTATTTTAATATCGCCTTGTCCACGTCAACACGAGTCTGAAAGTGGTTTCCAGCTTTCTCATGGGAAGGCCAAATTTAAAAGATGTGAAGTGAGTCATAAATCAGAAAACAAGACGTTTTGAGCTCGATTGTCGAGATATTTTACAAAGAATTCTGAAGCTAGATTGTAGATGTTGTCTCAGATAAGGCTGCTGTCCTGCGATGGAGGCTCGGCTGGGAGAGCGATCTGCTCCTCCTGACAGTGTAAAGTCGTATCGAATCGTCCTTGGAAAAGACGCCGAACCCCCTGTGGCCTCCAAGAGTCAGACCTCATGCTGCCACTGCCGATGTTCTGTGACTGATGTTATATGAATGGGTGAATGTGCTGGTTGTGTAGAACGTACTGACGCTGCTGAGGCAGTATGATGCACGATGAAAGGAAAATTAGTCATTAACTGTTTAATGGTGCTTCAGTTCAAAGTCAGTCGAGAGTTTGGTTTGTCTGCTGACATGTTTGATTTAATCCCCATAACACCACCATGTTTTTTAAGTCATATCAAAAAACTTTGGCTGCATTTTGAACATCTGTTTAGAGCGAACTGTTTACAACGGTCATCTGCGCCACGGAAAAAGCAACTTTTCGAAACCGGACCGTGTAGACAGCGAAAAACGGAATTTTTCTGAAACACTGACACCACAGCCACAGTAAACACTCCTTCTGCACGAGCGGGAGGAGATGGAATATTTCTGGAGTGTCATGACTCCCAGTCCAGATTAGATTTAGAGTTGAGTCAAATATAACAACAATCCAGCCTGGTTGTCTTCTCCCACTGTTAATGTTTAAAACGTATTTTTCTCGTTACAAAAACAAACAACAGCTCCCACGACATGAAAACAGCATGAAATCTACATCATTTCCAGCATCACTGCCTTCCCTGCAAACGGACCTCGTTTCCGAACATTGTCACACACCTTTTCTGAAATAAAAGTTGCGTAAACCTGTCCTCAGTCTCTTTTTGGAATGAGAATTCCTGCAATCCAGCATAAAAACTCAGTGCATTAATTTGACATCAGCTCAGTTTTCAGTTAAAACGATTCGGTGCTTGTTTTTTTTTTAGCCTTGTTACCCGAGTGAATGAGTCCAGGACTCGCAGGACATTAAAAGAATTAAGTTGATGTATAACTGTGTAACAGAAATCGCCTTTTGCTAATTTGACATTCATGACTTTCCGTGTTGCGGCTGCACCTCGTCGGCCCAGCGTATCGCGTGGCGTCTTGCAAACACGCTGCACGTTTGACCTCGAAACCAAACATGAGAAGCGGGCGTAATGGACGGCTGTGTGGGAGAAGCATGAGCAGCAGTGCAAGGAGTGTCGCCCCCTTCCAAGAGATCACCTGAAGTGAAGTCATATTTAATATATGATAGACGACATGCTCTCCACTTCACTCTCTGCCGCTGCAGTTTGGCTGATGGCGGATCCGTACCGGCCTCCTCTCAGCATATTAATCACCGCTGAGTGTTGCTGGTATGTGAGGAGCACGTCGAACTTCAGTTCTGACGGAGGAAGTGCAGGCGGAGAGCAGCGTGAGGGATGGTAATCTGACGGTGGATGGAGAACAAAGCCGATTCAGCTTCAATCAGCAGAAAAATTCAGTATTTTAGGTGAAATCTGACGCTTCTGGAGAGGAAGGTTATTACTCTTCAGCAAGTGCAGATTTACGGATGTCTCGAGTTCAATGGCGAGCGAGGAATTCTTCTGAACTTCATCAGTAATTCAACCCAGACTAAAATTGCACTTCATAGTCTAATTTTTATTAGCTGGCTGGCTTGTTTCTCTCTGATGGCTTCTCCATTTACTAGAATGAATGAACACTGAAGGAAAGCAGAAAAAATAAATTGTTTGCAGATAAAAAATAAAACCTTAATGTCAGGGTCTCTTTCTCCAAAGCTGGTGCAGCAATTCCCTTGATCTCTGCAAAGCGGACCATGAAATACTAAGTACATATTAATAGCTCCTCTTATTTTGACAAATGAAGAGAGATTGCACGTGGCTTTTCTTCTTTTTAATGATTTATTGCATGAACTGCACTAACATAAGGAAACATGGAACCATTAGTACAAATTTAAAGCTACAAATTAATTTTTTAATTAACTTTTGAATCACTACACAGCAAATAAGCTTCAAAAATAGCTTTAATTTGTCTGATGGCAAAGAGAAAAACAGATATTTCTCTCCGGGGTTCAGCTTCACTGTAAAGTTTTGTCTTTCTCAGAGGCTGAAAGGTAGAAAAAGGACGACTGGTGCATTCCATATTTCAGTGATGCTCATAAATGCCTCCATGCAAACCATATAACAGCCATCATTTCTATAATAGACAGAAGACACTGAATAAAATGCACATGAAAACTGCAGCGTCTTTGTAACTGATCACGGGAAGCACAGTTGGTCATTTTGGGCTTGTTCCCTCCGCCATGTGTTTCCAGTCTTTATTGTTTTGGTTCTGAGAATGCTCGAAGAAAAAGATAAGAGCCTTCAAGCTGAGCGAGAACCCATGAATCAAGCCGTCCTGTTTTCCAGGGTTTGATGAAGTATTGTTCGGAGCTGCGCACCACATGGCGGATAAATTCTCCCGGACTGTACCTGGATGGAGAGGCTCAGCTGTTATCAGGCACGCAAATGTCTATACGCTGCAGGTGTTTAGAAGAGGCTCGGGATTTTGTTGTGTAAATAAATATCATGCAAACATCTAAAAATCACATTCTTTAATGCTTGTATAATTGTTGACTTTGCCCTCTTGCTCTGCTGAACACATTTCTGTTATTCATCTTCCTGTTTTATGTCCTCTGGACGGAATTCTCTGGACGATGTGATGAGTTGTGCACATGGGTTTCTTTTGGAAACAATAGGAGCAGCAACACAATATCTGTAGGATGATTCCCCCCCGAGGATTTCACAGCCGATTTTCACATTTCTCTGCATCAACGCAAATGAAAGCACATTTATTTGCTGTGGACGGGGCTCTGCGTGCTGAAATATTGCCATGCAACAAGCTTCATTTCATCATGCAAGTCAGAGTTTTTCTCAGATGCTCGCCAACCTGTTTTTGGTTGTTGATGTTTTGGTTGCTGACCTTTGTTTTGCCAGATGATGAAGATTTTAAGTATATTTGAAATCCCGACATAAACCGCATCAGAAAAACACTTGTGTTCAGTTAGCGGAGATGTTTACAACAAAACAACACAAATTACAGGAATTTTTTCCACTCTGGTGGGCTAGCACGCATAATTAAAGGTCAAACATTAGCCAGCGGAGACACTGAAAAACACAAAGCTCTCTGGAGGTTGATGCAAATATATACATGCCGTTTCGTCAATTAGGGTTTTCTATTGCAGTAAACGTAAGTGAGCTAATAGAAAATAAAGTTTGGGGCCTTTAAAGATGTCAGTCACTGAAAGCTAAACCTCTGTCTCTTCTGAGCGAATGAATTTCAGATGGCAGCGCGGAGACGCTGCGGCTTCTCATGAATGCTGTGGCTCGCTGCGGCGCTCGGCTGGCCTCGCCATGCGCAGAACAAGCAGTCGCTGCATTACTCAAGCCCATCATTACATCGGAGGAGATCGTTTTGAGGGTGGATGTGCTTTGTTATGACATACGGTAAACGTGTCAGTGTCCAGTGATCAGTGCTGTAGACGTTAGTAAGAGAGTATTCTTCAGAAATTCAAACAAAAAAAAAAAATGCAGAGATTGCAAGAAGGTTTGATCAACATTCATTTAAAGGTCATGTTTTGGTGGAAAAGTGCAACTGATATGTTGGTTACATATACAGGCTTTTTTCATTATGACCTGGAATCATCATCGTTTTGCAGATTTTGACAAGTTAAATCTAAAGCTTTATAAGAAAAACTTAGACCCTCGGGATGTATTTGACGTTGAAAAATGCTGCATTCAGATGTATACCCGATACTTTGCCCTGAACATAAATTCAATGAATAATTTGTTTGATTTTATGTCAGGGATTCTGGTTTTGTGAGACGGAGGGCTTCCGGTGTGATATTTATCACGCTCTGACTGCAAAAATTGACGATATAAGTGAGCCGAATCCTTTAGATCTCCTTTCCTAATTGACTTTCTGAACAGTGATGAGGATGGAATGCGTCAGCAGAAAAAAGAAAAGGAGAAAATATCGACTCTTTCAAGTTTATGTTATCTGTCATCAGTTCATAACTTCCAGCCGAAGTCCAGTGTAATAATGGATCGCACGTGAACGGCTCCTTTATACTTTACGGCCTTGGTTCATGATGAGTGGGCCTTTATGTGTAAACAGCCAGATAAATGGGGAGAGTGGCTGATATGTGTTACATCTGGGTGAGCAGGGAAATCAAATTTGGCTCATGGGAGGCTCCGCTGGTGAAAAAACACACGTAACATGCAGGGTGAAAAGGTAAAACAGGTTTGGGTTTCTCCGCTCCTCCGGCGAGGATGCCCGGCAGCTCAGTTTAACTAAATAAAGCTGATAAGATAAAACTGTTGATCTTTAAGAAACCTCTACGGTATGCATGCATGGAAGCGTTTCCCTTCCCTCTGCGAGGCTTTAAAGCAAAGCTCACCTTTATTTATTATGCAGTGAAACTCGAAAGCACATGAAAAGGCAGGAACAAGATAAACCCCCCGAGGAGGCTTCGTGTAAAGGCTCAGAGTTAAACTGAATCCTCCGCAACGCAGGAAATTGCACCATTTGGGATAAATTAAATATATACACATGCAGTTGTGATGTATTGCACCAACAGCTAATGAGCAAAGGGGCTCCTGATTATGAGTCACTGCTGCAGCCGTCTGAGCTGCGATCTGCTCGTCTCACACGGAGCAACAGATCTTCGCTCTTCCGAACGGCGGGACGGAGCTGACGGGGCTGACGGGGCAGCCGGCGCTGCTCTCACAGTCTCACCGCTTTAAAAGTGTTAAAATCAGTGTCAGTCGTCACGGATGCACCTGCAAACAGGGGATTCATGTTCCTTGGGATCCAGAATTCAGTTTGCAGTTTGAAAATATCCACTTTTAAAACTTTTAGAGTGATCAAAGCCGTTCAGTCCAGTATGTAAACAGGCTCGTGGCGTCTATAGCTGATGTGTAATTGCTTCCAGGAGAGAAAATTCAGAGTCAACATTAATGCATTTATTTACACTTTACTGAATATTCATTGCTATCCGAGGCTGTGGATCATTATTAAGACTTAAAAACTGCAGACTTTCAACTATCAAGCTCCTGTCTGGTGGAACTTTCTCCCAGTTTTGGTTAAGTTAACACAGTTTTTACCTTGAATAAAGTGTGTGAGAACGTTCATTTTTAATAAATCTCAGTTCAGGGTGAAGCTGTGTGATCGGCAGTAAGACGACTGTTTTGCTGTCGTCTTGTTTGCTTGCTGCTCTCTGCGTCTGTTGACTGGTATGTGCCTCGTGGCAGAGAGACGCCACTTCTGGGTTTTGGTTCTGCTGAGGTTTATTCTTTCACAGGAGTTTTTCCTTTCCGCTGTCTCCTCGCCGTCGTCACGGGGAAGTGTGCTGATTTGTAAAAGTGCAATAAGATGCTGTGACTGGCAGCTCTATAGATAAAACTGAACTGAATCTGCTTTCATTTAAAGCTTTTCTTGCATGTAATTAAAAAAGAAAGTTACACCATCACGTCTGAAAGTTCCTGATTCCTAAATATTTCATGATGTAAAGTTGAATCAAGAAGAATACAAGAAGTGTTTCCTTTTTACAAGTTTTGTTACCAC
Source organism: Salarias fasciatus (assembly GCF_902148845.1). Classification (NCBI taxonomy): domain Eukaryota; kingdom Metazoa; phylum Chordata; class Actinopteri; order Blenniiformes; family Blenniidae; genus Salarias; species Salarias fasciatus. The sequence continues at coordinate 28,316,199 of NC_043751.1, forward strand.
ACACACACACACACACACACACACACACTCACACACGCTGGAAGCTATCGCTGAAGTCCAATCAGTGCTCGGTGTGTGAACCATATGTGTTTATGTGTGTCGTGTATTAGAGTAATCCGTCCTGATTGGACGATCCCACATTAGTTTTTGGACGTACACAGACCCGAGGCCATCATTCGTCTTGCTGACAGTCACAATATTAATTTGGGATGTTGGTTTTTTCGGGGGTTAAACTTTGAATACAATACAAACATGATGTTACATCGAAACTAAACTCACGTCTCAGCAGCATTACACAGGCTGGACTCTGAAGCTGAACCCAGCGTCATAATGAACCTTTGTTTCTTAATCATGATTTCATTTTCTTTCTTTTTTTTTTACTTCCTCTGTTCTGTCTTTGGCATCAATGTGCTTTTCTGGAGCCTTGATCTGTCTCCCTGAATAAACGTAAAGTTTCCTGTCTGTAATCTGAAGCAACATCACAATCATCTCATTTGCCATTTGTGTGATATTTCAGATGTTTTGTAACCATCTGTGACCCCGAGGTTCAGCCTCATGATTGACAATAAAACTGGAGCCAAGCATATTTGAATGTTCAGCTTCACAGCAGAAAGTTCTTTTGGCTCTGCGGATCTGGTCGTCTGCATCTTCTCGTCTGGCCTCACGAGCATCTCGTCCACTTCCTCCACTGAAAATGCTTTTAGGATGAGTTTACCACGGAAAATATCACCCAGAGCAATTTAACGGCCTTTTCTGTTTTATAGTTTGGTATTACCCCATCTTCACGAACTGCAAAATGAACTTAAACAAAAGAAAAAAAAACAAAGAAAAAGTTCTGAGAACTATTAAAGTCTTTCTTTGAAATAAAACCCATTTTGGTAAAACTCAAAAGTCGAGTTCAGCAACCTCAAATAAATCAATGGGTAATAAATAAATGGGTGACCCATCGCAGCAACTTCCCGTGGAGGATGAAACCTTCCACCAAAACAGATTACATTTTCTTTTAGTTTTTGAAAAAAAAAAAAAAAAAAAAAACAAATCAAGTGAAACAAGCTGAATTATTTTTCCATCACCTGTTAAAGTCACCATCCAGCTAAATGTGGATGGAGAACCCGGAGAAGTCTCACTCCTGCACGGGGAAAACATGCAAACTCCACACAGAAGGAGCATGAACCTCCACACCGCCCACCAGTGAAGTCTAAGATCAATCTTTAGACACTATTTATTCAAAAACACGAACAGTTTGACATGAAAACTTTGACAGTTTAGTGTTATTGCTGAAAATGTCATCAAAATAGTTCCCTTAAAATCTAAGCAAGTCTCACTCTTTTGTTTTTGTATTTACCAAGCGTTCAGGTGTCACTTTAAAAACCGGCTCCAGTTTAAAAAACCAGTTCATCACACTGTGACACTTTCCTGATGAGATCCTCCTCATGTCGTCCTGGAGGCAGCGATCTCTCAACTTCCTCCTCAGATTTAAAGGGAATTCAAACACGTCGTTTTAACGTGACGGCACATCCGTGACCTTTCCCTGCACGAGCCTTTGTTACTTATCCGTATTGGCAATACCAGCTTCGGTTTTTGCTGCACACACACGCTTACGCCTCCAGACACAACAGGAGTGTATTTGGATTAACAGAGGAAGTCAGTTCAAAGCAGAAGACCACTGTGAGCTCAGGGAGAACATGAAAACCTCACAAAGAAAAGTCACAAAGAACACACAAACTGTGTTATTTAGAAGAAAAAAAGATTAAAGTGACCTAAAACTGTTCAACAGGATGAGAAAATAATAATTAGTATTTGGGTGGTGATTACAATTCATATTATTAATTATTCTGATTTATTATCAGAAAAATACCGTACAACCTCAAACACTGTAATTCCCTCTCTCTGCTCTAGAAGATGAATTCTAATTGAAGACCTTGAGACAAATAGAGTGTGTGTTCACGCGCATCAAATCAGAAACACAAGGCCTCCAGATTGCAGATGATTCTAGCTAATTTGGCTTGTTTAGCAGGATGCTGGGGGGCTCCAGTAGTTCTCCGCCAGATGTTGCTCTTTCATTCCTTGAAGTGATTATTAAAACATATTTTTCCAGCAGGGTTGGTGCAGCCTGTCAGGAGTGTGACTAATGAAACTGGAGCTCTGGCTTCTGTTACCGATGCCGTGAGGTTTCGGCCTCCCACGGAGAATCCTGGACTATTTGCACTAACCAGTGCTGCATCCTGGGCAAGTGATTGGCTCCTTCTTTGATATTTTACCATCATCTTAAACCAATTAAATGTGCCTTGTAATTATGAACACATTGTTGTCAGATTAGTTGATTACTCCACGATGCTCTTTTTTGGTCTTTTCGTGTATTTTTAATCTTCATCGGTGCTGGAAAATCTGAATATTGCATTTTTTCCTCTATAGAAGGTGTTTTAAAACAGCTGATTTGATTGTTTTACTGTGATTTTTAGGTTAATTCTAATAAGTCTTACAGTAAAATTCAATTGAAGTTTTTCGTTTAATTATATTTAAGACCTGAAACTACATTTCTGCTCAAGTTGGAATCATCAATCCACTTAACGCAGCTCAATAGCTTCAAAAAGCACCATGAAGTTAAAAAATAGCAGCATTCGTCACATTTTGTGCTGATTTTTAATTTGTTCGCGTGTTTAAAGGATAGTGAATGTACAAATCTGCGAATGTCAGCACAAAAACATCATGATCACAGTTTTCCAGAGCGCTGCCCGCACACCAAGTGCTTTTTCAGTCCCTGTTTATAAAACTCTTTTTTTTTTGTTTTTGATGTCCTTTAATTTAATTTTCTCCTTTCATGTAAAAACCACTGCGGGCTGCATTCTGTGTATGAGTGTGCTGTAATAAATTATCATCATTATAACTCTAATCTCTTCAAAATGGTATTTTTGATTTTTTTTTTTTTTGTTGAAAAACAACTTCTCCTTTCCTCTGTCATTGTAGATTTAGAGGGAATCTGTTTAATGTGGCACAAAAACACGTATTTATTCTGCTAAGCAACCTTAATCAGTCATTATGGGAGCACAAATAGTAGATTTATGTAATTTAAGCAGTTTTCTGTGACAGAAAATGAATACAATAATGAAAAAATTCGACTGACTTGGATTTAGAATGAACCTAGTTTGTAACAGTTCAGTCAAAACATTATAAAACCAGCCATGGCAGGATTAGCAGACTGAGAGCAGAGTCGTTGCTGCAGGACGATCGAATCCTCAGGTCAGGTGCCTCTCTCAGCTTCCATCCTTCATTTTTACGGCTCGCCGTCTCATGGATTTCATCCTGTGGAATTTCCTGTAATGCAGTAAAGATGGGCTTGAGCTGCAACAAATCTTCCCCGCCGCTTCAGATTTCAAATTTGCATCGCCGAACGGTGTTCGCTTTGAATCATGATGCTCTAATTAGTGTTTTTCTCTTTTCCCTGCACAAATGAGGGGAGAGCGGCAGACACATCCCAAGCAGCCGATTATGGGACAAATTGTTTGGCGCTCTGGAGGCCCGTCGAGCAGCCGGCGAGGGAACACGCTTTGTCAAATAATTGCTTCATAAACACTCACACCTGGGGTCCCGGTGCCTCCGGACCTGGTGGGAGAAGCGCTCAGCCTCCTCCTGTGTATCCATGAAGATCACAAATTACGGCGCCTTGTCCACGAACGCCACTCCACGTCCTGGAGGAGTGTATGAGAGGTGAATTATGGGCATGATGCAATCCCATATAGAGCCGATGGCTCCCACATGGCCCATGATTTAAAGACCCGCCCAGTCTTCTGCATTGTTTGCATGTCACACAATCCCTTTATTCCAGACTGCAGCTCAGAAGAATGTAGCAGCATTAGCCGAAAATATAGATGTCAAGTGCGTGCCGCCGTCTCGCCGCCGTCTCCCCGCCAGGACTTGGATCCTATTGACCAGAGAGCGGTTATTTATCTCGGCATGCTCTCCCTCGGATTTATGTAAGCATAGCAAACAAGGTCATGAACATTTCCTTCATATAAATGTCTTTTCAGTGAGCATTTTAAAACGTTTGTGTTATTTTCTCACCTCAGCACATATAAACTACTGCGTCAAGGCTTTGACAAAAACAAAATGAATAAATAACAGAATAAATGAACAAATAAATACTGTTTCTGATATTACTGTGCTTCATTTAGAGTGACGTGTAGTGGCTAAATGTCTGTTCTTAAATTCTTTATCATTTCCTTCTTGAGATTCATTCAAATAACCACTCAGTCAGACGGAAAGAACGAGTCTACTCGTGTTAAAGTTTGAACGACGTTAGAAAACAGTGTGTTCGCCCCGTCTTTAATGAATCTCTCACAGAAAAAACACACATCCTTTTCACATCCGATAAATGCATGAGCTCCAAAACATCATTGCTCAGCGTCAGTTCTTATTGGCTATTTACTCTGGAAAATCTAACATCACACTGAATGCAAAATTATAAAAATACAAATTATAACAGTAATGCAGCTATAATATTATCACAAATATTCTGCAGCATGCAAATACTGAACATTTCCAAATAATAACAAGTAAAAATGAACTTAAATTATTCAATAGAAAATGGCACCGATATGACGTATTTGTATTTTTGTCTCCATTTCACTGCATTTTGGCATAAAAACCTTAATGTTATGTTTCAATCCTGTTAAGACCCTGGGTTGAAGTGGAAAAGAGGGACAAAACATCAAAACCAGATGGAGGCTGGTTTATTTTTTCTCACTTCTGAATGATAGCTGTCATGAAAAAAACCCCAAAACGAACTGGTATCAACAAAATGAAGTGACTTAGAGTGAAAACAAACATCAAATGAGTGAAGTAAAGGAGACTGCCGCTCAAACAAAATGATCAATGAATAACCAATTGTAAGAAAACAATTGGAAGGAGGGAGTCACAAACACAATATCGAAGGCTTCAGCTATGGAAAGATCTCAAACGGAGCCTCTGCTCCTCCTGAAGCGGTTTCTCAAGGCCGACAGTCGGCGTCTGATGGTGGGCAGCTGTGACCCTGGCCCAGGACACACCGATCCCCCTCGGGTCCTCCAGGAAGGTTTCTTCTTCAGCCATTGATGTCTGGGTATGCCCACGGCAACCCGTCACATCCTCCACACACACCTGACATCGGTTAAGAGCAAGACGAAGGAAGCCTGCTGAAGGCAACGCACGTTTTCCTTGAGGATGATGGTCTTTCTCCAGGGTCGCAGACTGGAATCCATATGAAGGACTTGGCACGAGCTTTACGCCGGATGCCCTGACTGACTCCACCTTCGGCAGCGGGATTCTACACTCGGCTCCTCAACTAGATATAGTTTCACTGTCATTGTGAAAAATGTGCAAAACTCCAAGTTGAATCAGCTTTGGGCAGCTTTGCCTTTCCAAGAACTGCCTGGCGCCAGTTGAGACATACATCCACCCCACACACACACACACACACACACACACACACACACACAGATATACAAACAGAGATAATGGAGAGGTTACACGTCTGTCAGCGTAGCGTTTAGTGTAATTGCAGGATCCGTTGAAACATCTTAATTAGCGCTGAGAGGACGTCCAGTTTGTCTGGTTGTGTCTGTGAGGAGCGGCTTCATGTCCGACCTGCTGGTTCCTGATGGACGCGGTCGGCTGGTCCACCTGCATTAGCATGAATTTGCATTAATTTACATGAGTCTTTATTCATGGTGGACTGGGCCTCGCTGATCAATAGCGACTATATGTACAATAAAAAAAAGGTACATCTGTCAGATTTGCCAGATTATTGTCTGCTTTCCGATGCATCTTCTCAAAAGGATATTTTTGCATAACATGAATTAATCTGGGAATGCTTGGCATATTTTGCCTAAAGGGTCAGGTCAACAAAATTACAGGGAATATGTTTTTGCTTTGCTTTTCATTGAAGGTGTTTAGAGAGAACAACAACAGTCACTCAAATTTTTGTGTTGTTTTGTTTGTTATCCATTTCTAGACCATAAAAAAAAGATAGAGTAAACTACTTTTGTTTTTTCTTATCGCTCTCCCTTTTTTTTTTTTTCATCATTTCGGTATGAGATGTTTGTAAAAGATTTTCCAATAGCTCTTAATATTTACTTTCTGATATCAGAGAAAGAGGAGACCAGGAGAAGATAACACCAAAGGTTTTGAACATCACGAAACAGCTTTTCTCTGCCAGCTCCATTATTTCTTCATTCATTCGTCTCAATTTGTGCGTCTTCGGGTTTTTATCTGCTAACGCGGTTCTGCTCTCACTGGAGCTTTGGCTTCGAGTCGATGTTTTTTTTATAGTTAGACATTTGAGATGCTTCATTTTCAGAACAAAAACCCTAAAATGTCAGCCTGTTCTCTGTTTGTGGTCCAAACAATGATCTTCACCTGCAAGCTGGAAGTGAAATGCAGTGAAATCAAAGCTCAAGAGTTTTTCAGTTACTCAGAATTTGAACTTTAGTCTAACTTCATTCGAAGTGTTGACGCTGGATGTCAGGATTTACGGTGTGTACTCTAAACTCGGTCTGTTTTTACCCTCCCTTCTCCACACACTGCAAAGGTTACTAAGATCAACAGCTGTCCTGAGTCACTGAGAACGGGTCGATCAGGGCAAAGCAGAAAGAAGTGTGATGTTCATACAAGGTGTAGTTATAATAACTGGCCGATTCTGGTTCAGGCTCTTGTATCTAGCTGATATTCATGTTTCTTGTTGTGTGTTTTCTCCTCCTGTTGTCGTCTGACTTCACCCTGAGGTCATTTTCCGTTTCTCTCCCAATCCTTGATTCCTTGTCCACTCCCTGCTGAGTCTATATTTATCTCAGTGGACACTCTGTCTCACTATGTTGTGTATCTCTGGACCATTGCAGTATTTGCCCTGGCCTTTATCTGGCCTTCAGACTGTAAAGTTTGTCTGTCTGACCTCATTTTGAATTAGTCATTTCTGTTTCCCTCGCTGCTGAGCCCTGCTGACCAAACGGTTCTGATCTGTCTGAGACACATCGGGGCTCAATCCTCTCTCAAGCTAACACTGCTCTGCTTCTTCCAAGTACTGTTTAAGTGTAGTTTGAACAAATAGATGAAATCTGAATAGATGCATGTGGTGAAATGGTTGACTCTGATTCTGAAGGGGGATAATATAAAAATGATGGTTCTTTGAATGGTTCTTACTGATGGTCCTTCATCATTAAATCGATCTATATTTACATTGTATTTGAATCATTCCACAGTTTGTCCGTCTCAGGTTTTGTCACAACAAACTAACAGAAACCTCTCAGACTTTAATCGAGGTTCTGTTCACTCCACAATGTTTTCAAGTGAAACAGAAACACTTTTGTTGCACTTTAAGGGTTTGTGAAAACACAACTTTTTTAAAATGGCTCCCAAGGTGGAACGTTTCGAAAACGCTCCGACTCCATCTCCATGGAAACGGGGGAAAATTACATTTTTCTGAAACACTGCTGCTGCTTTGTATGCACACCACGGCCAGAGTAAATATTTCTTCGGTGCATGCATGAGTAAACGGACAATAAGAACGTTTGCCTCCAGCGAGTCATGACTCCCAGTCCATATTCTCTTGAGATCTGGTAGATTTATAGTTTCATATTTTTAGTCACTCTTAACAACAATTCAACATGGTCATCCGTGCACTCGGCATTGTTGTCTGTGAATGTGTGTATGGTTTTTCTTTACAACAGCAAACAGCAGCAGTCAGTAGTGGTCCAAGAGGAACCAACAGAAATCTTGCATTTGTCAAACTTCTTTGTCACTTGGTTTGATTTTTCCCCCCTGTAATAACGCTTCCTTCTTTGATTATGAGTTCAGGATGAACCTGGACCCTGGCTGCAGTGAAGCGCCTGTACAGGTGGGGTCTGGTGAGCAGATGAGTGTCCAGAATGAGATAGGATGGGGTGAAATCACTTGCTGGAGCGAGGTCGGTGCCTGCGAAAGAGTTTGCGTCTCAGATTGTGAAGATGGGCTGCAGATGGTTGGATGGTGGGAGATTTATGGATAAACAGTGGCTTAGTAACATGAACATGTGGGACGGGACGGAGGTCTGTGATCTCAGAGCTGCTGCTTCCACACCACCAAGAATCTGCCTCCATTTAAAATTGTGCTGGGCTTGCAGCTCCGTTTGATTACTGATGCTTGATTTCTTCTGAAGCACACTGGGAAGGGGGAAAGAAACACTTCTGGCAGTGATTATGATTCAAGTCGGGAAAGAATCCGTGACATTGGAGAGGATCCTTTTAGTTATGGGTGAGACCTTTAATCTGCCGTCCTGATTCTTGTTCACCTGTACCGAGTAATTCTCTTTTATCTGTTTTTCTTTGTAGTTCCTCACAGCTTCAAAGATTCCTTCAACGTGTTTGTCTTTTGCTGGTTTTGTGAGAATATTCCACGTTTGAGTCCAGAGGGTGTTGAACAGTACTCTGGCATGTTTCTGCAACGATATATTAAATCAGAGTTTAACCACCTCAGATTTTAAAAAGTGTTGGTATTGACGATACTGATCCAGTATTTACTTGATTTATGGCTGGTACAGACTCCACGGTTTTCGGCCGGTCGTGAGAGAATCGTGGTAATATTGTTCCTTTTGGCTCTAAATCCGTGGTCATACATCGCCCTGTGAACCCGGGTCAAGGACGGCTGACGTCTGTGTCTGGGATCAACGATCAGCTGTGATAAAACTCTGAGAGTGTCAGAAATTTGGGCCGACGGTGGAACTGCTGCTGTGATCATGGCAATGTGTATTATATTTATATGTAGCGTGTTTTGTAGGAAAATGACAGTCAGTAGCTGCCAATAACATGCAGTGCTATTGTAAAATGCTAGATGCTAGATGCATGTCAAGTCAGCTCCGGCCAACTCGGCCCCTTGCTAACTCGCAGGGCTCCAAGTCTCACACACCGAGCATGACAGTCACGCATTTCAGTCTTTTGCCATGCACTCATGCTACACATTGTATTTCTCACGCTACAAAAAATTATATATATATATATACATATATATATACTGGTAAATTTGTCTGGTGCGGCACTGCTATGGAACCGGGAGGAATCAAACATCTGCAAGCCTGTCACTTACATGTCAGTCAAAAAAGGAAAGGGGCGGGCTAAAATAGTGCAACAACCAATGATAAAAAGCATTGTTACAGCACATGAGTCTGCTAGAGAGTGATATTTATATTTAAATTATATTTAATTGTGTTGGCTAGCTTACATCTGTTATTTAATTATATCTTTCCTAAATTCATATTTGAATTATATTTAATTTTTCTATGTATGGTTGGGCCTTGTAAATTTTCACATTTCTTTTCCATTTATATTTCTTTGATCTGTGCTGCTGGAACACTGCATTTTCTCCCTGTGGGACAAATAAAAGGACTGGCAATCAATTCACATAAATGTAAATTATTCAAATATCACTGTGTGATAAAATGAGACAAGGTACCAATCAAATTTGATGTGTAACTGTAGATAGCATTTCTGCATTTGCAAAAAAATAATGAAACACGATAGATGACAGTAGATATCTGTACTTCCATTTAAAAGCTGCCTTTGAATGATCAGGGCTCTATGGCTGTAGCTCTGTCACTTCACGTGACTCACTTTGGAACTTTCCTGACTGAGGAGTTTGCAACAATGTATCGTTTTAAATGACATCATCATCTAATCTGACCTAGATATGCAAATGAGCCTCTATACAAATTAGAAGATGACGTCATTTAGAACGTTCCTAAGTCAGGAGTTGGCAACAGTGTGTCAGTTTTAGAGCTCTTTTTTTTTTTTTTTTGCAAAATACAATAAAGTCCATCATATTTAATTCAATCATTAAGCATTTAATGTAAATATTAATATTTCACATTATGTGCTTTCATTTAAATCATTTTGCCACTGTAATATGTATAAAACAACTCATCATTCAATTCAGCACCAATTCCTTCATTCTTTGCACAAACTACATGTCAGCTGAGGTGGACTTAACAGGAGGAAAAACCAGGCTGAAAGCAGTGAACTACATTTCCATAGCAGCGGCGAACCAGACAAATTTACTGGTATTTTTTTTGTTTTTTTTCAGCACGTGAAATACAATGCGTGGCGTGAGTGCATGACAAAAGACTGAAATGCGTGATTTGAGAGCCCTGCAAGTTTGCATGAGGCCGACTTAGCTTGGGGCCGAGTTGATCAGGGCCAACTTGACTGTATCCCTGCTGGCTGCACAGGCCGTCAGACTGGAGGCAGAGAAGCATGAAGTAAAAAAAAAAAGTTACAAAAGTGACGCATGAAGCCACTCCTTTCAATTAGCGGTTGTCATGTGTCAGTCCACCTCAAAGTGGCCTATCAAGTCCCCTTAAATAGAGCAGCTCCTCATCAGGACAATGATCTCCACCCCGGCAGCGCAGGTGAAACAAATCTGCAATCAGCAGCCACCTCCCTGGTTCTTCACACAGCCTGGCACCGCCCACCTGAAACCAAGACAGGAAAACAAAACACAAGACGACGGGCCCCACTGTGGCTGCAGAGGAGCAGAACATGACACTGGAATTCATCATGGCCAGTTTGACAGATGTGTGTAACCTTACAGTACCTGCATTATAATAAACTCAAACTTAAATAAAATAGTCTAAAAACTCTGTGCTGCCCCCTGCAGTCTCAGATTGTGATGGATCACAGATTTTGGTGAAACACTGGTGCTCTGTTGACGCTTTTGGTTGCCATGGAAACACACACTTCTTTACTTCATCCACCTCCAATCAGCTTTCTACTTCAGGGTTCAGTCTGCACAGAGCAAACTTCCCGTCGTGGGAAAGATGTTTCGATCCGTCCTACAGTGTGGCGAGTTGTGAACTTACAAGACGGTTAAATCCCAGAGTCTGCAGGTCTTTAACACTTGATGCCAAATGTTGGAGTATTACACAACACAAGATGCTTTTTTGTGTGAATCATATAAAAACCCCTTTCAGTTGCGTCATATTGTCTGAAATGAGCCAGACGGTTATGTGCTTTCTATGTCTATGAAGTTCAGTAATCATTTCATCATAGTTTCTATCCATAGTTTCCACATAATACCAATCTTTTGTGTCTTCTTGGTACAATATGGTCTTAAATTTTACACATCACACACTTTGATGCTTCCCCTCAGTCTTCGGCTGGTGCTTTGTTCACAGATCATGCTGATGGAGTTTAAAGTTTTAGGTGATCAGTCAGCTCTGCTTTTCACAGCAGCTCACTCAAAGTGCTTCATTTTGTGTAATAAAGATCAAACGTCACTAAAAAGTTACAATAACTACAAGAATTTTTTTTTTTTTAGGTGAAAACTCTCCTTGGCTGCATCCCTGCTCCAAATTATCAAAGGCTTTAGCCAGAGGCTAACTTACTTTTCACAAACCACAGTCCACGCTCGGTGCGGAGTGTGTTCCATCCAGCCACTTCTGAAACAGCGAGTCCCGCCTTGATGTGATGAAGCACTTCAAGATGTTCACATGTTGGTTGGGAGCTGAGTGATGAAGGGCCAGTAGGACTATTGCATTGTCACATCCTGTTGTGTGTAACACTGTCCGCTCTCCCGGGCCACTGACAGACGAAAGCGCGGGTCGCTGTGTGTCCTCCAGAGGTAAACAACTCCATCAGTTCCTCCACTGAGTCCAAGGAAACTCTGTGTGTTGCAAGAGATGTTTGGGCTGGAACGAGAGAATCATAAATAAAACAAAAAGGTCCTTCTTTGAAGAAGAAAGCAACGAACTTGTAGCTGAAATAAACTGGAAAATGTGACATCTCTGACTCTTTCAGCATCTTGAACACCTCACCTGCTCCAGAGTCACCAAACATCAGATTTGGCTTTTTTTTTTTTTTTTTTTAGATTTCAAAGCACAGCGCTGCTCCTCACGACTTGTGTTAATGTTGTTTTGTTTTTTTTAAATAAACTCGCCCAGAAGAAATGTACCCATGGGAACAATAACAATATTATTGCATTGAACCAAACACACATGTGGACAGTGACTAAGTTGTGTGCTCTGAAAGAGTCCAGTGTGTTTGTGTGTGTGGTCGCCATGAAGGACTGGATCAGGCCCAGCCCCATGTGACCCTCCGCTCAGGAGATGGATGGATGGTTGACTTTACCGGAGTTCAACTGGTGGTTTGTCCCAGTGGAAAAAGAAAACGAACAACACAGACTCAACAACTTCTTGGATTCACTCGTGTCGTCATGTTTGTGTTTGAGACTTCAGAGCTGGATTAACAAATCCGCATCCAAACCTGAGAATTAGGTGAAAAATTCAAGTTATTTAATTAATATTACATAACTGAAGACATAGTCTGGAATTTTACTGTTTCCCTGGTGTTTAGTTAGTTGTTTTCTTGACTGTTTTGCTGACACTTTGTTCGTTTTGGTTTTAAACTCCATCTTCACGACATATTGTGAAAAATTTTACCTCCGTTTACACGACAGCGGTGGTCGGAGTGACTGAAAATAGAACTTTTTCATGGTGGAAGCACCATTTTTTTTTTTAAATGCTGCTACTGTGCACCACGGCTACAATCAAAAGTATAAACGGGATTTAATGTTTCCCCTCTCCCCTCAGCTCGCCCCTCGCCACGTTTCCTCCCCTGCGCTCCATCGCCCATTCTACCCTGGAGTGTGTCCAGCTGTGTCTTCTTGCTCTCTCGCTCCCAGTGTGTGTCCAGTATGTGTGATTTCTCTTCCTTCCTCGTGTTCCTCATCTCTTCCTCCAGGGATTTCTAGTTCATCTTTATTGAATTATTTGGCTCTTCGTTGTGAGAAGCCTTATTGTGTTTCAGACATCTGGGTCCTTTTTCCACAGTCCACCACGACTCATCAGAGGCTCCCACACTGAGAAATTTGCCACAGAGATATTCAGAAGTTTACATTAATAATCATTTCTGAGTGTAACACCAAGGTGAGGCACACAGGAGAGACAGCAGATTTCTAAATGGAGAGTCATATTTATGATATTGTGCTGATGCAGCAGTTTAGCAAAGTTGTAGAATTCACAAGGGACCAATTTTAACAGAAACAGCGAAGCACAGATCGATAAATCTTGTTGTTTTTTTTTTGTATTTGACCCAACTCCTCGATGTGATCCTACCCGGGACTGTTTTTCTCCCACTGTACCGCTGTGTTTAAGATTCTCTGCATAAGGTCAAAAACTCTGTTTTATGGGAATTTATTATTCAGGACATACAATTTCGGACGACGAAGAGTAGCAGGGAAACTCCCTGCTGGAAAATCCCTCATTTATTCTCACTGACTATTTCACAAGAGTGCACGACATCGGGATGCACAACAGCATCTGTTTAATAGAGGAAAACATGGAAAATGCAGCTGTGTGTTCTACTGTTAAAGCTCTGCCATTAAAAATGTTGAAAAATTAGCGAAATAGGTTTTGTGTTTTAAACTATACATTTAAAAAACAGTGGATGCAGTTGACCTGAGTACACAAAAAGAAATTCTTCATTGAATCACTTCCAGATGTCCAGGACAGAAATAAGCTCAAATAAACATGCGGACCTGCACAACACAATCATCTTCAAAATTGAAATGTTGCAGAAAAATGTCCAAACATTATCAAGTCACTGTTTATCACGAGTCTAAATATTTTCCCCGACATCCTCCACATCTGTCCCCACCCGTGTCTGCAGTGCCCGGCCGCCGCGCTGAAAGGATGTGCAGATTAAAGGCCCCATTAGAGGCTCGCCGACACCGGATCCTATATCACAGGGGAGAGCGGTGCAATCGCAGTGCAGAGGGTCTCTGTAATTCTAGCTGATGACATAAACAGTTTGAAGTATTGCAGCACCCAAAGCACTGCAGAGGACAAAAGATATCATTATGCCCGCCGAGTAATTCCACTCATGGTCATTATTTGTGATATGGTGCTGCTGAACTGCCGTATCGGAGAACTCCCTGTAATTCCAGAGGGGAGTCGGGGACGTTTCGCTCTGTTTTTATTATCTTCCATGCTTTGAAGACGCTTCTGCACACTCTCAGATATGCTCTTGTGCATATCAGTTATCCAACCCTGATTAACAATAATGGGTGTTTGTCACATTGGTATGCTGGACAGACACACACAACACGCTCTATTATCCACACCGGAGGCGCTCGTGAAAATGATTTTCATTTTTTGTAGCATCAGATTTGGCGTTTTGCCAGTTTTAGAAAGTGAGAATTGCAGTAATCGATATGAAACATTGGGAAACAGCCCGGCTCGACATCCGGAACGGCCCCTCCCCCACCTTCAAAACAACACATTTATTTACATGGATATATCACACCGAACTGTCTCACAGTCGGAATCGGCGGGCCCAACAGATGTTCTCATGCACATGCGACATTTAAATCCACTTTCATTACATTAGATGGAAAATATGCTGATGTTGCTCGTGGTCTTGTGGTATTTCGAGCAGTCAGCTCGTGTTTGGTATCTGTCATCTTTCGGCCTTGCATTGCGTGAGCTGGCCAACAGAAATGCAGCGAGCGCCAGTGTTCTGTTGTCCTCCGCTTATTTTAGAAGAAAAAAAATAAAGGCTCTGTAGACTGAGATTGGTCATTACGAGAGAACATGTCATGCTGCAGACATGAATCAGTGCAGAAACTCTGGTCTATGCATCTGGTTATAACCAGAAGACATTTAGTTTTCCATCTCTCGACTCGAAAAAGACACTTTCCTGTTAATATGGAAAGAAAAATCAAAGTCTCCATATTGGATATTGTTAAATTTTCACATGATGACTGTTTTTAAGAGCGGAATGAAGCTTTGAGGTTAGACAAAAAACATTATGCAGCACACAGTCTTTCAAACTGTGATACAAGCTCCAAAATTAGCTCTTTAACTCATCTGGGGTTCACTTTTGAAAACATGTACCTTCCACCAAAATGACATTGCCATTTTTAGCCAAAGATATTACGTTTCACACCACAGGATTAGCCTAAGTAGAACGGCTTGAAATATACTGGCATCCAATCCTTTTGTTTCTCAGCATGACACCATATTTACTGTACCATCAATCTCACTCGCTGCAAGTCTGAAACAAAGCTCATCCAGAAAAACAGTAAAAATCCCTTCTTTTTTTTTTTCTTCACCAGCCTCCATCATCTGCACCCGCATTCACATGGAAATCATGACCACAGCCATTTCCAGGACCTTCATGAAATTAAAAGTGGGCGACTGCGGCGCGGTCGGCGGGGCGAGCTGCAGGCTCGGCGGTTTGATCTCTGATCTCGTCCTGTCTAGATGTCAAAGTGTCCTCGTGTGAGACACTAAACACTGCTTCCAATGGATAAAAAAAATACACTTTATAAGTGAAGCCTGTTTATTGTTAACGGCTGCTCATTCCGGGTGGCGTGGTGCAGCAGCGGTTAGTTCATTTGGCTGACAGTTTCAACATGCTCGCTCCATTTCCCTTCGGCTGCTCCTGTACCTGCGCGGGGTTTCTCAGTTTTACTGTTTCCCACCACAAATATTTATTTTTGATAAATTGGTGCTTCTAGAACAGTTAAGCTGTGTTATGTTTGCCAGTGTGTGTCTACGCCTTAAAGCCCTTTCACACGACAACGGTTCAAGTGAAAACACATTGTTTTCTTGTTTTCGTTTCAGAAAAGTTTCCTGTTCACACAGCAACGTTTTGAAAAAAATACTTGGACTGATGACCAAGCTGGATTGCTCTCAACTATGAAACTATCAAGTCCTGGGAGTCTTGATGCCCTGAAGGCAAATGAAAGTGTCCATCTGCTCTGTTTACTCCAGCTGTGTGCAGATGCAGTGTCTCCACCGTCCACACAGACACTGACACAGCTTTACTCATTTATCGCTGAACAGCAAACCCGAACCGAGGACGTCTTCTTCAATCAGACTTCTGAGCAACGTGCATTACCCTGCGGGTCTTGGTGATCATCCTCATTCAAGCCAACACGAAAAATACAAGATTAGGAGAGCATGTCACCAAAATCCTAGAATTAGGCAGTGTCGTATGCAATATGTTGAATATTTGCTTCAAATTTTGCTCAAAAACCGCAGACTATTGAAGGTTTTTAATGGATTTAATCCCGCTTATTTGTCTCTGAAAAACCTCATCTTTGTTCTGTCATATGTGTAACGACATGTCGACCAGACAGAGATGTTGGTTTCCTCTGAAGTATAATAACACATAATTGCCGAAACCACATTACATGGACAAATTGCTGCCGGAGCGCACTGCTTTCAGCCTGAAACAGGGGTTACTGCCTGTCCCCGCCATATCAATCCGGCCTCATGTCCTGGTGTGTGGCTCCACTTAAACACTGCAACACCATGCCGATTTCTGGCTCTGGCTGCCCGTTGGAGACGAGAAGAAAAGAAACCAGTGGAAGGGAAGACAAAGAACTGGAGGGTTTGGAGACACTTGGCTCTCCGGGCTTGCGTGTTATCTTCACCACTGAAACTATTCCGCCGCCCTGAAAGCAAGAGTGCGGCGAAACAATTTGTCAGCAGCGTGTTGTCTCCAGAGAGCGAGCGCAAGAAGTAAGTCGGAATGACAGTGAGAGCAGGGGAGCGGGCACACCAGAGAAATCCAGAAGGAAAACAGTGCGAGAAGTGTGCTGGCACAGACGAGAGGAGGAAGACATTTGTATGCAAGGCTTCGCTCTGGCAAATTAGCATTCAGTGACGAGTCACTCTCCACTATGTGTTCACTCCACTATAAATCAAACGGCATGTTTACAGCACAGGAGTGGACCGACGGAGGGGTTTTTTGCCGAGCACTGCCAGGCACAACACGAGACCTTTCTGCATGCTTCACGTTTGATTTTCGATATATATGAGAAAAAGCCTGCAGTCCAAGTTGCCTTTGAACTTTTTGATGAAGTCGATTTAAGCGATAACTGACGTCTGACATCTCTCCCAAGAAATTTGTTCCAAGGTTAGAATAACCTGATTCCTGCTCTGGACGTTCAAGCATGTGAAATCATTCTAACTATGTCTGTGGCTACTCTGAGTTAAATGGGAATTCCAAATTGAAATTATGTGCAGATACCTCTGATTGATCAGGGTCTCTTACTGGGATTTATGCGGTACTTTCAGACAGTGAAAGGTTGGCACCACTCCCAGAAGCGATATAAAAATGAAGGCGGCGATGCAGCAGACAATGAGGGCCGGATCATTCAGAGCACACGGTGAAGGCACGTCCGCTGAAATCCAAGTGAAGCAGGAGGACTTATTCTTACGTACTGAGTATGAAACTCAGAACGTGACGCTAAAATCATCCTCTTCTGCCACACGATGGGATTTCAACCATCATGTTGTCTTTCGTGTCTGAAGACACAGAGGAGATACGTACCTGCTGAGGATATGGCAATGGAGCATTGTGGGAACTTTGCGATTTGGGAAGCTTCCAATAAAATCATGACTTTTGTTTTGTACAGTCCTTTGCTGACCAATGTTTGCCCATGGGCCTTATGTTTGACCCCCCTGATATAAAGTGTGTTGACAACACTCAAGCAGTCTAATGTGCTTTATATGCCTCTCTGCTCCAGGTTCGATGTGGCTGGTAGATCTTGAATGGACAGAATAGATTCAAGGAGCTTATAATCAGATGCCCGACCCTCCTCAGCTGCTTCTTTGTCCTTGTGGATCCTCTAGAGATCCAGTGATCTCGTCACCTCCAGAGCGACGGTGTCTGAAGCAGTTGGCTCTTGGTATGGTCATCCAGGGTTGACATCTGAAGAGGCTGGGATCTTTTCTCTGTGCTCTTCAGAATGTCACGGAGCGCGGGGAACCTGAAGCAGACTGGAGTCGATTTAGAGTCAGAGCAGGTTTATTAAGGCAGACAAGTCCAGAAAAGTTAATCCAAGGTACAAAGCAGAGAAACAGACATGGAGGCAGACAGAGAAGGAGCTAACTGAGAAACGTACAGAAAGGAACATCAGACGCACCAACACTGTGTTCTCTTGGTTCTCATAGTGGCAAAAAGCTCTTTCCATCGTTTTCCCGATTGTCCTCAAGACTGTGGTTCTTTTCATCTTTACCTGGATGCCATGATAAGTTGTAGTTTGCAGTCACAGAGAGGAGATCTCATTCCTCCCAGTGCACAACCTGCTCAATCTCGAGAAAAAGATACACATACGTATCAAACACAAAAAAAAAAAAAAAAAAAAGGTAAAGAAACAAGAATGGCGTAAGAATGAGAATGCTAAATAATTCGTGCCATTCCAGGATTACGGTCCCCGGGCCACATGATGGGATCCACTCGTGGAGCCAGGACCCAGCATGAGTAGCTCACATTCTGCAGGTGGATGAAACCTGAAGTTACCCAGGAGATCGACGTGCATTGCTTATAGAGTGTGAGAGCGACGGGACCCTCATGGCATCAGAGAGACGCTCCCCGGTGTGAAATCCGACCGTCTGAAGAAGCTCACAAATTGAGTTCAAAGTTCTGGAGAGAATTACTTTCAACTGATGCGTTTTCAATGTTCTCTTTTTTGACGTGGCTCGGAGGATCGATTAGAAAGCCAAAAATAATTAAAAACACTTGCTCTGTGAGCCAGCTCCATCTTTTATACGGCGGGTATTCTAGTAAGTAACCGATCACACAGAGAGTTTTCCTTCTTCCCCTCTTCTGGCTGTCTGTGTCACTATAAAGAAAGAGTTTGCTCATTTAAACATCTGCCTCGGCGCAGCACAGCCAAGAGACTCATGATCAACAACCGTGTAATTTTGCGCAGGTCTCACGACATGAAATAAAACAATGCACGATTCTTTAACATCACCGAGGCATTTACTCTTTGTTAGCTGTCCTCTGGCGTGTGCCGAGCAGAGCAGAGGGAGCCGGCAGAGGAGACCTGAGCCGACGTTTAAAGCATCTCTGGACTTGGCGCTGCTCCTCGGTCGTCTGCTGAACACATCAGACCTGATCGGCTGCACTTCTCATCAGATGCACTCAGTCTCAGGACCCAATGTTGCACTTAAAAAAAAAAAAGAAAACCCACAAAGAAACAACTGAGATTTGTTCTTATAAACAGACACATTGGTTTATGGGAATATACAAAAGCATCCAGACACCCAAAACCCCGCGTTTCTGGCGCTAGCCAAGCGTATCCCTGGGATTCACAGATCGGGTTGCAGAGACATATTGAGCTTGATGTGTATTGTAAACATTCTGGTGATAAATGACAGATTCAATAAACCGAAGCCGCCTCTTGTGACTCATTAAAGTTATCATGCAAACAGAACTGTGGTTTGAAGCTGAACTGATTATTATCAACCGCTTCCATTTATTATCCCTTAAGTTTGATTATTGTCTAATGTATTTTTATTTGACATTTACTTCAACTTTATTTATAAAACAAGATATTTTGGAGGTTCGATGTTAACCAAACTGTCTCCAATTTAGAGCTGCACGATATCAGTAAACATCCGATAAGCTTGGTTTGTTTTTCCACACACTCTGCCATCTCAGACACGCACGTCTGCACAGTGGGATCAGCATCTCAGGCAGAGGTGCAACATCCGATGAGCCAGATATGAAGAGAATGAATCAACATTCTGCATTCAGAATTCATCGCATTCATTCTGGCTGTTTCTGCCATCTTATGTCAATCATCCTTCAAAAAATTAGCATCAGAGCCCGAGTTGGAAAACAAGCAGGCTATATGTTAAAAAAAGAAAATGTGACTGATAGGATAAGTTGACCTCTTTTTCCTGGAAAGATCCACTTTTCACCACCTGTCCAGGGTGGAGCTGCACATCGATGAAAGGTTTACATCGTTTTTTCATAGATCTGGTACAGAGAAAGCTAATGTTACAGCAGCAATGCTTCTAGTCTTTGAACAACATGTAAAAGCTGAGAGCTGCTTTTCAGACAAACCCAGGGAAAGAAAATAAATCTGCACATAAAGATTTGGACAAATCTAGTGTGTTAAGGCGGGAAACATCCGAGCTCACACTGACACAGAAAAACACCTGCTTTGATGCTCATATATATAAAAGATATTTCAATAAAGCTGGACTTTTCAAAACCCCTCCACATTTTCTAAACAAAAGAGAAGTTTCTTTCTAGTTCTAGAAGTTTTTGAGTTGTTTTTGTACGGTTGAATGTAAAAGAGAGATCAGTTCAACTCAGTTGTTTGAAAATATATTTTAGAAAACTTGTGAAAGAGGGGCATTTCCAGGATGTGTAGTTGTCACTATTCAGTTTATTATGCTCTCTTTTTACTGGTCTGGGGCCTGTTAACGTGAAACTGGCCTCTGAAACGAGTTTGACACCCTTGATCTAAGTAACAGTGTCGGGAAAAACCAAAGCTCACAGCAGCGAAAAGTCACTTCTGTGCTTCCGTGAGGCAATGAGATCAGTGTCCTTGTTCATTTTCACGTTTGAAGGTTACAAAAGGATCCGGTTTGTCTCCAGGAGGCCATATTCTTTTGCAGCGGAGTCAGTGCCGTACCGGGCGTGTGGGTTAGAAATAACACGAGTTGTCGTGATTGTCTCTGGAGTCGCCGTGTTGATTCATCCGTGGAGAGACCTTGCTGCGGGTAATTTCATTATGCAGATGGGTGCGAGAGCTGCCGGTGTCGAGAAGGACACAGCGGCGCGAGGCTGGCAGCACGGGGCCACCGCAGCGCTCTCCTGATCACTTACAGCTATCCCCCGCTTCTTGGGTGGAGTTAACAGAGAAAGATGGCGTCGAGGAGAAGCCGCAGCATTCCTCCCACAATGCCTATGTCTGCATAGCATAAACAGATGGGAGTTCTTGGCTACGAAGAACCTCTCAGCTTAACTTCACTTCGCGTTCTATTGTTTTTATTTATAGAGGGCTTCATGCTGCCGCGCTGGCATTTTTCTCTCTGTGAAGAAATTCGGTGCCTAAAAAGAAAAGGAATTGGTCGTGACTGAACGCTAATGATAACTCAAATTCAAGCAGACATTTAATACAACAGGTTTCATGCGACGTGTTGAAATGTACCATGGAAACTGTTTGATTTTGTTGAAGTTTTTTCCTTTTTTTTCCAGGCTCTTTTCTGTTGCAGACAGTTTTTATTGTTCTCCTTCCTCTCTGTCTCTGTGCCATAAATTTTCACCCCTGTTGTTCTGGCGGGCCGTTAAAGCTAAACCACTTCTGCTGCTGCGACTGATCCTTTTTCAACTCCAGTAAATTATAGGTTATCAGCTCAAATTCGTGTTGAATCCTCACCAATTTTATCTTATTGTTTGAGGTTCCTGGTGACATGACAGTTTAAAAAACACACAAAAAAAGGTGGGTTAAAATCAAACTTATTAATCCATGCCTCGCCCTCACCAGCTTGCTTTGATTTCACCTGGCAAAAAGTAGGAACCCGCTTCAGAACATAAACTTTAAAGAGAGGAGTGGGTGTTGCCTTCCTCGCCAAAGATCAAGACTTTTCATCCATTTCGAGTTTAGAGAGAGAGCGAGAGAGAGCGAGAGAGGGGGGTACTGCCTGCCTGCCTGCCTGCCTGCCTGCCTCTGCAGGGGGCATCAGCGTTCAAAGCCAGGCAGGGAGTGTGCTGACGGACTCCCAACACGGTTTTCTGGAGGAAAATAGTGGCACATCTCTTTAAAACCAGAGGTAGATTTCATCTTTTGGGCTGGTTCATCCCAACTAGAAGAGCAAGCTGCGGCTTTGTGTTATTAATACAATGGATATTGCGTCTCTGCTTGGAATTTAATTGCTTTTCAGATTGGAAATGTTTTCCTCTCTGCACCAGTGCACACCGAGAGATATGGCGAGAGAGTATATGTGTCTGAGAGAGCTGCTATTTCCATATTAAGGAGTAGTTTGGGGGTAATCTTCCTGACGTGGCACCAGAGCAGACACTTTAAACCGCCCCCCTCCACCCCAGTCGCTTCGCACTGAACTACCCTCTGCAGAACGACCATCAACTCTCCTGCTTCGCACTTCCTGTCGCAGTTAATGGACCTGCCATGTAAAGAGACCAGCTAACTCCCTAATGAAGGCCGCAATGACAAATTATATTAATGGAAATGCCACAGCTCCTTGTTTGATGGACATCTTTGTCGTCTGCCTCCGCTCAATCTGTCGGCCGGCATCACGCTTTCGGCCGCTGCACCATCAACTCCGGAGCCAGGAACCAATTTGCTGATGGTAGTTTACTGCTGAGTAAGCTTTGTCCAGATGAATATTCAGAGTTTATGTCCCACACTGATGATCCGGTGTTTTCTTTTTGATTGCCTGAAGCTCAGGTAGCAATTTCCCAGTTAATGAAGATGCAGGAAGAGCCTGTAAAGATCGTTCACCAGCTTAAGAGCACTCTTTCAGAGCCTCTCTAATTAAAAATGTCAACTGTATGATGTTCAAACATATTTCAAGACATTACAATGAGGATAAATAAATACTCCTTTGAGCCAGCTCTACATATAGGTACTCTACTTGTCCTGAATTATACACAACGGATCATTTTTGCATAAGTAATTCTAAAAAACTATATTATTTCTAACATGACTTTTGTGAAATACTGGCTACTTAGGGCCAATCCCAATTCTACCCCTTACCCCTACCCCTTAGCCCTTAGCCCTACCCCTATCACTCTCCTACCCCTTTTAGAATAGGGCTGAGGGCTAGGGCTATCTTTGCAGCACTATGAATTGGGATACCCCTTGGCCCTTTAAGCCCCGCCGCACTCCTATAACAACAAAAAATTATGGATATTAGAAATGATAGAAATTACATTAGAAATTACTTTTATTTTTTAAAAAATGGTATTATTATTTACCTTATATTTCTTTTTGAGGTTCTCCCACTTTTTTGAAGCTTGCTGGGCTGTAACTTCCCCTTCCAAGCCATTTTCTTTTATGAATTTCCTAAAGTAATACAGATATATTTATATAAACACGTTTTATTACTGACATATTATAGCTTAGACGAATAATATAATTTACTCCCAATGTGTTTTGGCGCTGTATTTTGATTTCAAAAACTTTTCTTCCTTTTTAACCTCTAAACCAGGGGTCCTGAAATACAAATCTTGAAGGTCCACATTTGCTTTTTATATACAAGCATGGGTCCGGACTTCAGCGCCCTGTGGGAGAGGGGGGGGGGTGTCCATGACTGGGACACTGTCACGCTAGTTTATCTATAAATTCAGTGAAGCAAATACACTTTTTATAGCTTTTTAAATAGTATACAGAAAGCAATCTTACATTTGTGCGACTCCGTGGTGGGCGCCATGTTGTTTTTTTCTGGCCAATGTGAAACTCCGCCTACCCCTATAGAGAATAGGGAGCATCGATGCAGACTTCGCTGAAAGGGGTGAAATAGCCCTTCCCCTTACCCCTACCCCTATTCAAAAAGGAGAATTGGGATAGCCCTTAAGCCTCGTGAACGCGCATATCATAGGGGTAGGGGTAAGGGGTAGGGGTAAGGGGTAGAATTGGGATTGGCCCTTAACATGCTCCATTATAAATATGATTTACTAGAAACACAACATGTACACAAGACATGTCAGTTTTTTAATCTTCACAAGCAAAATGGGAAATCAACTTCCTACACATACATAAAACAGGAGCACTGATTTCAGTGTTTAACGTAACTCTTCATTCAGTATCACTGATAGTTTTCAGATTGTCATAAATAGTTTAAAAGAAACTGAAACAAACGAGGCGACTCACAATGCAGTGCTTCACAAAGAAATGAAGGAAATACATGAAAACAAAGGATTTTAATCTGCAGAGTTTAAGATTATGAGAAACATTAAAATAAAGTGAATAATTCATTGGGAGCAAATAAAGTAAAAGATTTAGTGACACAAAGGTAATGAAATAAGTCTATTGTTTATTGGAAAGCCTGAGAAAATAGTAATTAGATACCAAATAATGCTGCTTCCCCAGAAAATTCCTTAAAAAAATTGCATTTTCACCTCTCATCTCTCTCTCTCTCCTGCTGTTCTTTACCTGTGCACCATGTCGTTATCAGTCTCATGCCGCTGATATGAAACTCGTTTTTGTTTGTATCACTCAGGATGTCAGCCGCTGCAAAAACACCCACAAAGCACTCAGGGCTGTTTGATTTCATACAAAGCCGCCCTTAAGAAGGCCGGCATTAAGCTCTGCTTTCTGTTCCACCGCACTCACATCCCCGTCTTTTTCCCATGTCAAAGTGACTGGAGACTCTGAACCTGTAATTATGCTGCAGCCTGAGCAGTGTCCCTGTAATTCCTCCAAGCCTTCCAGGATCCATTCCGGGAGGTCTTCCTCCGTCACAAACATCGTGCGACCGACCGCCTCTTGTTTTTTTCATTTTTCAACCACACGCTGTTTGGTCGGTGGCATGTGTGAAATTGAGAAGTTGTCAATATGATGTATGTTTAGCAGAACTCCTGAACCTAAACCAGTGATTTAACTGTAAAGTATACGCTATGCATTCCTCTGACTGGGTCTCATTTCCTACCTCTGTGATCCTTTAATATTAGGTCGGTCATCATATAGAAACATACAAAGATTCATAAATACTCAATCTAGTGATCTGTCAAGATGCTCCATCTGCTTCATATTGTGGACACATTAATCAAGAATAAAGACAAAGGGATTTTTGGTTGTTTTTTTTTTTTTTTTTAGATTGACTCTAACTATTTGACAGAAACTTTTCAAAAAAGAGAAATAAATAATTCAGCCAAAAACATAATACATCAACTTATAATGCCTCTATGTAGGAGTATTTAGCTGAATGGTGGAAAAATGTAAAAATCAACTCCTCTAATAGTTTAATAAATGAGTCATAAAAACCTTGAACATCTTAAATCAAAGAAATTGTTCAAAGATTTGAGTATAACGCTCCATCAGTGCATCTAACCAATAAAGCCTATCAATTTTTCTCTTATGTTGCAACACAGGAAACAGAAAGACACATTCTGATCAATCACACACCCACTCCCACATCCAGCCGAACACACACTCTCCACAGGAAGAACACTTTTTCCAACTTTTACCATCCAATAAAGCTTTTCCAGAGAGTAACCTTTAATCCGGGGGTGTCCAGTCCTGCTCCTGGAGGAACCCCTCAGGCCTGTTTTAGGTGCAACACAGCTGATTTCAATGAGGAGATGTTTATGAGGCTCCTTCAGGTGTTTGAAGATGCAGGTGTGTGTGTGTGTGTGGGAACTGTTTAATCCAGCTCAGGGTCACAAGGAGCAAATCACTTTAGAATTTTAGAGGAAACCCAGGCCAGCAGTCATTATTTGAACCCAGACCGTCTAACTGTGAGATGGAAGCTCGAACCACTGCAGCACCGTGCAGCCCAGCACCACTTCTAAACCAATTCCCAGTATATTTACAATTAAATTGGTTTCACTAATGTAACTTAGACCGTCCAACTATTTCTTTTCATCATGATCAAAAAGGAAACACACATGTGGAAATAAAGCAACGAGTGATTCATGTTTCAGCGCTGAATCGACTGAAACAAATGACTGAAAAGTCAAATGGAGTCTCTGAGCTGAAGCTCTAATCAGACTGATTTACGTCGGTGACCTGTGGCCGTCCTGTGTAAATCTGCTGAAACAGCCCCGAATCAATAAGGACTTGGCCTCATCCATGAAGCACTTTGGAAGTAGTTACTTTTCCCTTCTCTTATCTCTCGACATGCAGATTTCTTTTTTCTTTTTGTCTTAAAATTGTGAAATATCTGCAGTTGAAAGTTCTCCCAAAAACATCAACAGTCATGATTTGTTGTTTGTTGTCTTTGGAAAACAAAAAAAGCTGGTGAAACCACGTGAGACTAATGTTTTATGTGATAGTAACTGGGGTTTTCGTTCTGAAGAGGGAAAACAAGCCTGTTTAATGTTATATTTTATGTGTTTTTGAAGTAATATTTCTCAACAAATAAATAATCTTTGTCATACAAATCGGACATTTGGAATCCAAATGACTGGACGCTTGGTGCGCTGCGCGCCCTCTAGTGGTGACTCACAGACCAGCTCCACCTTCCCTGGAAGTTTGGTTAAAACTCAATCAGGAGAAAAGACTGTGATCACTGTCCAGCCAGGGTTCAAATGCAACGTGTGTGTCACCTGAGAGGGGGAAAAATGAACAAACAAATAAACAAAACAAAGCAAAACATTTGTCCTCATGCACAAACTGGAAGAGCTCTGTCTGGATCCACTCAGCAGGCTCACGTGCTCATTTTGAAATGAATCCATCAGAGTTTTAGAGAAGCAAAGCATGTTTTGTCAGTGAATGAGAGGTTGAAGTCAGGACAAAGTCCCTCTCTTTCCAGCAGGGGATTCTTTTATGTACGCTGCAGTCAGATTATTACTGTAATCATAAGACGCAGGGTGCTTCTGCAGAAATACAAACCTAGAGATGGTTAATGACTGTTTTTCCCAGGCAAGCAATAAGCAGCGCATTCATCCATCTCTTGAAATTGAAACTGTGCCTGCTGTAGATGGCTGATGAGGACAGAGGCGGCATTTCAGTTCTCACTGAATTAAATGACAGAAGGGAGGAGAAGAACCCGAACGCTTCTGTAAAGACCACCGTCAGGCTGTGGACGGCTGTTAGTGCTCGCAGGTGACCCATCCCAGAAGGTCTCAGCATCATGGAGCGTGATTTATCCCGCTGCCAGCAGCAGGTGTGCGCATGCGCCGCAGCGGGCTCAGCCACATGCGCGTGGGTCGGAGCTGCGTCAAGCGCAAAGAGACGCCGGGAAGAAGAGCGGAAGTGGAGGGGATTAGGTCACAGAATAAAGCCTGAAATACTATTTTAACACCATTCGACAACGGAATCTGACGAACCTGAGGAGGAATCCACGCAGGGAGTGTAGGAGGACTCGGAAATAATATAACAGAATTATATATCTAATATAGTTTAGCGCACGTGTGCCTAAATATTGTGTGTCAGGCCTCTCAGTGTTGAATAGATTCATGTAAAACTGCCCTGTTCCGCCTTCTAATAGTAATGAATAATATTTTTTTATTATTATTATGTGTGTGTGCGTGGGTGCAAATGACAGATTAATGGCACGTACAGTTGCATATATTTAAATTCTGACGTATTAAATATGATAAATATGAATATAATATATGTTTCTCTGTGAGCAACTAATGATTAATGACGAGTAAAGCTGAGTAAAATCCACTGCCTCGTTTATTAAATATTCTGGACTGCTGTTTGTTTTTGGAGAATATAGTTTTATTGATTTTGCCTCCTTTATGGACGACAATCCCGGTAAACATGTTTTATTTTGGGAGCCGAGCCGGATGCTGCCAGCTCCTCTGCGGCGGCTTGATGCGCCCGGAGACGCTCCTCCAGCAGCGGCCGCTGCGCACCGGAGCGCTCCTCCTCCGCGTGTGTGTGAGGGAGAGAGAGAGAGAGAGTGTGTGTGTGTGTGTGTGTATGTGTGTGTGTGCGTCTGGGAGGCGTGCGGCGGCATGTTGTCACAGATTGACTAAACGCTGCTCCTGTTTTATTTCGTGCCCAACTCTCAGCGGGGGAACAGACGCCGTCGGGCTCAGACCCAACATGGGTTAGAGACGCAGCCACCTATGGATTATCCACTTTGTGCACTTCAGCGAGGATGATGGGGGGGCGAGGTGGACTTGTTTTCGCAGAGACATCCTGACAAAGACGGGGACTGAAGAGGGAACGGAGACCGGGATTTCGCTGCTGGTCTCTGTCTCGCTGTGCATCTTCCTTTTCTTTTTCTTTCTTTCTTATTTTTTTTTTTTAATTCCCCTGCGCGTGAGCGAGACAGAAATGTTTGCAGAATTGCTGTGCAGCGCCGTGGCTCTGGTCCTGTATGTCAACACTCTGGGCGCCGATTTCTGCTACGATGACAGGTACTCCAGTGAATGAATGACAGAGGAATCGGTGTGTGTTTCTGTCTGTCTGTGTGTGAGTGTGTGTGTGTGTGTGTGTGTGTGTGTGTGGAGCGGATCGGTCCTGCAGAGCGGTGATGATGAGAGGCTTTAATCGCCATGCTGCTCCAACTCTGCAGCATCTCAGCTGAGTCTGTCTCCCTGAAGGCAGGCATCAGGTATCAAGACTGATCAGAAAACCGCTGTCACCTTTCACACTCCTCCACACACACGCGTCTGGCCAAGTGTGTTTAGAGGGTGGTGACCCCCCCCCCCCCCCAAAGCACAATAATTACGAAGCAAGTGATTTCCTTCATTAATATGAACATTCTGCATCCCTTTGTGTTTTTAGCACAGGTAGGAAGAGTGAAGTTGCTTTTCCTCTATTGCAAAAACAAGTACTAAAAAAAAAAAATCACAATGAACTTAACTCGGTGGAAGTATTTTTATTTCTGCAGCCCCTCTGTTTATCCATTATCTGAAGATTTGTACTCAAGTTGTAGCTACTGCTGTCACAGTACTGAAGTAACAGTTGCTGTTGCTGGAATGCAGGTTTCTGAGGAGGTCATTCCTTCTTTGTGTTTAAAACCACATGTGGAAAGAGGACAACAAATATGTACTCAAGTACAGCTGCATTGTTTAAACTGTACACAATTGTTAGAAAAGACTGCTAAAAACACTTGTAAAAGTAAAGAGTAGACTCTTAAAAAAGTGTTTCAAAGTATTAATAATAACCTCATTTATTTGGATTATTCAGATTTGATTCTAATCGATTCAGCTCAGACCTGAATGACACAAACATGCTTCATTTATTAATCCATTACATCATCCTGATATCCACTGTGTTTCTGGCCGCCCTCCCCACAGGTTGATGTGTGGAATCAGCTGCATGCAGCGATATCTCTGAGCAGAGTCCCGAACCCTCCAGAGCCTGAACTCAGAGTCCTGAGATGTGCTGTGGAGTTAATTGATCTCTGGAGGAGAGACGTGTCTCCTCTCTGCTCGCTCTCCAGCACTTTCTGCTGCCTGCTGAAACTTCCAGCATGCTTGTCTTTTTTCTTTTTCTTATTATATTACTTAAAAATAGCCGAACGCCGTCACCCTATCTGCTGGAAGCCATCGGTCCTGTGGGCTTCAGCTGTTGTAGTAATGCATTACTCAGAGCTGGCCTCTTGATATTTGATGGCTGAATGCTTGTCGGAGCCTCCAGCTCTTTATTCGCCATCCACGCCTTGATGTAGGTCATTTTTCTGCCGTCAGTATAAACTTGCATCATTAATACAGACGTGAACAACAGTCTCTCATTATCAGTTTACAGTTACATACATGTGCTCTGTTATTTATGACAAGTGTTGTTTAATGGTTGAAACACGCCCGGAGGACAGAGATGAGTGAACAAACAGGACATTAACACCCCTCAAATCAGCTGCCAGCGTATTTTCCCGTAAAGCTCCACACATCGAGTGCTTCATGCTCGGCACATTTCCCAAGGCCTTTCTGCTACAAGTCTGACTCTTTCCGGGTGGATGTGCTGCTGTGCGTTTGTACTTTGTGCTGAGGTCAGGTGATTCGGGCACATCTGTGCCGGAGATATGGTTGTTTGTGTCCATAAACCTGTCGGGGAGCGGCTGTGAAGAGGCGAGCGGCTTCTGCTGCTTGTGGCCTCTGCGAGGCAGACGCCTAGATTTTTCTAGTAAAAAGGCTTTAACATATTATTTATTATCAGTATTATTGATAATATGAGATTTTTGGGTTAAAGTTAAAGTAGCATGCAGTTATGTATGTTTCTCTCCTTCACATGTTTTTTTTTTTTTTTCCTCAATTGCAGGCTGAGTGTCACCCAGCGTTATCTGTTTTTAGCACCATGTGTTCAGGCTTGCAATTAGCAGCCATCTCCTGTCGCCTCGGGCTCAGCTGAAGGGGGAGGGACGGAGATGGAGGAAGGGTGGCTGCGACTCAGATATATCATTTAGTTAAACAATCCTGGACACACACACAGGACGGATTTAACTTGCAAATGCTGTGTTACTGTAAGAGGGGAAGAAAGAAGAAGAAGAAGCCGACGAGACTTTGTGATGGTGGAGGAGCTGTCGTGAAGGAAAACGCAGAATGTGTGATGGCGATAAATCAAACCGGCGCTAACACCCTGCAGCCTGCAGATGAATTTATTTAAGCTCGACGGTAATTTATGGATCATTGAGATAATGTTTCTCACAAACTGAGAGGACAGCACTACTTTATTAGATTACATGCTTAAAGATGACATTTGGTAGTTTCGCTCCTCTTCGGTGTGAATTTAAATAAAACAGAATCCCTTCGCCATTTATTGATTGTTTATGTTCAAAAGCTCAAGGGAAAAAAAACCCAGTGTGAATATTTATAATCGTCATAATGCAGCATTGATTTGTCTGTGCGAAAAGGCAGATTTTGTTCCCTCTTTGTTCGCGGCTGTGAAACTAAAGCTCAGACTTAACTCAGCTGGTGATTTGGAGTTAAAGTCCAACACCGTGGTGGTGTGTTGGGCTGTGTGTAGAAAGGGTGGGGGGGGTGGGGGCTGGGAAGCCTGCAGTCTGAAAGACACCTGAGGATTTGCCATCGATCGACTGATAGTTTCGGTGCGGAATGCTTAAATGATTTCGTGCTTGGGAAAGTTCAGCCGTGGATTCCTCTGTTCTCAGCTTCTCATCTTCGGTGTGCTCAGCGGCCACTCGTTACCTTCCTCACCAGGCTCCCAAGGCCAGCAGGAGGTCACAATTAACAAGGAAAATAAGCACTTTACATGTTATTGATATTCTATCCTCCTGGGTGCCTGGAAAAAGGCAGATTTCTGACCCCGCTCTGAGTCACCGCTCCTCCCTTGATAGAAACGACAGGCTGGAAGAGTGACCTGCTGCACGGCGCCAAATGGCCCCGGGGGCGGAGGGAGCGTTTCCCCCCCTCCCCTGGACACACTCATCATTAGCACATACATAGCTTTGACACCTGCGCTGGAAAATGGGAATCATACGTCACGCAGCTCATATCTGTGCGCTGCTCTAATCTGGCGTTGGGCTGACTGAAGGAATGGGAGAGCAGAGAAATGTCAGAGGAGAAATACTGGAGCAATATCCCCAGACCTGCTGTGAGCCTGCAACTCGCCGTTCCACAGAAAAATCAAGCGAAGGCCTTATAGACTTGACTGTCTACGGTTCGGTTTTGGTTTTAAGGTTAAAACTGAAGGCAGTAGGAAAATCCAGACAAACATGCTCCTAATGTGGCATGCAATCATTCATTTAACAGCTAAAAACACTATTTTCCAAATAAATCCCACCTCAGCCTTCTCACGCAGGACTGATGGGTTATTGCGAGCCGTCAGGGGCTTGACGGATGCGACAAACTGCGCCCACCTCATTTCTGCGACCTTGTGCGATTTGACTGTGCGGGCCGGTGCGAAGGTTGCAGGACGCAGTGAAGGACGCGGCCTCCCCGGACGCCAGCTGTGATTTATCGTGTTCAGACGGGGCCAGTCAACTCGCTGCATCAGAAAGTTTCCTGGAGGAGCCGGGGCCGGGAGGCGTAGCTGCGAGGCAGCGCTGGGTGAGCAGCCACCCAGAGCTTTGTGCGGTGACTCATGTTTGTGTACTGATCAAACCAACATGCTCATGGAAAACATTCCTGCTGAATTTATTTACTTCTGTGTTTGTTTGCTGCCTGATTTCATGATATCGCTGACATGTTTGAGTGGGCACTTCTGACTCTGGTGGGGTGTTTATGCCTCTTGTTCGGGGTGAACCCTGCCTTCTGCCGCAGTCGGCTCTGTCTGGTGAAGACGGTGCAGGAAGTGAACCAAACACCCCGGTTCTGACTGTGTGTGGTCTGTGAGGTGCAGCCCATCCCGTCCCGTCCTACCTGGTCCAACGTGGACCAGGGTGACTCTCCTCCAGCGAACTGGAACCCGACTGAAGCTTTGCCTACTTAGCGTTGTGGTTCCGTTGAGGAGCTAAAGGGCGGCACCCCAGCAGCCTGCGTATCCCCGCGTTTTTCCCCCCGTCGGGCTTTCTCTGCCGGCGCCCTGTAATTACCGTCCTGCCTGCACAGCCACTCACGACATGGGTTTGTGGATGGAGCTGCTCCGCTTGTCTTCCTTTTCTCTGTCTGCCTTCCCTTACAACTCGTCCCAAAAACCTTTTAGGCCCTCGGCTCTCATCATCCAGAGCCTCCAGATGGTCCCGTTTGGTGAGCCGTTAAGGGTTTTTCTTCCTTCACCAGTCTGAAGGGGAACGTTTGAAGTGGATTCAAATGGAGGATGTTGTGTTTGCCTGCAGTTGCCAGGATGGAGACATCAAAGTTCCCAGTGACACAGACGGCACAGAACGGTCGGCGAAGATGGCCCCGTGACAAATGAGCAAACTTATATGTAAAAAGTCCTTCTTTCAAAGCGACTATAGTCTGTATTTCTATTGAATTTACTGACACTTTGTA
This sequence comes from Salarias fasciatus, assembly GCF_902148845.1. NCBI lineage: Eukaryota > Metazoa > Chordata > Actinopteri > Blenniiformes > Blenniidae > Salarias > Salarias fasciatus. The sequence goes on from NC_043751.1 coordinate 28,348,484, forward strand.
GTGACGAACCCACTTGGAATTATCACTTGGTTCAGCCGCTTGTCTCTAATTTAGGGATCCTTACGCCGCGATTTGAATCATTCTTTTGGTTTTATGGCTCGCAGCTTGACTATTTTTGCTCCATTCTTACTGCTGCCGGAGTGTTTTCTGCGATGGTCGGCAGCTGCGTTCCAACAAAAAGCTGCTTCGCGCCATATTTCAGCACCAAATGGCAGCCAGACAACCTCAGCCGCTGTGGAATGGATACGTAGCTAAAAACACACATTTGAAGTTGAATCTTGTGCTTTGTTTTTTTTGTGTTACTACATATGTAAATTCATATGTTCTCAATCTAGCCGACCCCGTATCTTTAGATATTAAAAGAAAGATCTGTTGTATTTGTAAGTTACAATAGGAGCAGGTGATGAATGGCGCCCGTAGCCGTGTGTGGTATCGGCTTTTTTCTACCGTGATGAATCTGTTGTCGACAGGAGGAACCTTTGTTCCCGCATTTCCTCCCTCAGACGACCAGGGAGTGTTGGCAGGAAGGGAAGGAGATATGTGGGAGGCATCCTGCCCAATCTTGTTGGCCCAATACTTTCTCTCCTAGATATTCTCAGTCCAGGCAAAGTGGGTGTTTCTGATTCTCAGATTATAAAGATACATTTACTGTTCATCAGATTTCGAAGAAATCTGCATCTTTGTGATTAATATGAGGTGCTTTTCGACCTAATTTGAATTTATTTCTTCATATTTTACCCAAAATATGAGGATTCACCACACATCAGCCCAGATTTGACCACAGATTGTTACTCCATTTTCCAAAGCTCTCATTTCCAATCAGTAAGAGCAGATATCGTTCTTTTCACCCTCACCACACTTGCGAGACGAGATACCCTGGAAAAACACCATTTGTTTCTAAAAATACCATTAATGAGTGGTTTTCTGACGTGCTTGCGAGGTTCTTCTCTTACCCCACAGAACAACTCGCAGCATCTTTTCATGGAGGGAGTTCATAAATAGGTTAATAGAAAACAGCTGACTTTATATGATGCTCCGCTCTCTTCCTCGCTGTCATCGGGTCTAGACTACGTCAACATTGTACTGCATCGCGGCGTTTTACCTCCTGAAGTTCACGTTGAAAATGCTGGCCGTGGAGTTGCGTTCCCTGTGGTAAGAACTGAGAGGGAAAATCGGAAATACCTGCATATTTGGAAAATGTGCAACAGTGATCAAACTTGAGAACGTGTTTTATCGGTGTACTTCATAACATGTTTAAAGCATGGAAACACGCAATAGAGAAGACTAGAACATTCCTGTAGACTTACAGGGGACATCCCTTTCCCTGTATTTCCATCCTGAATTGCAAAACAGTTCAATAGACTGCGCAGGCCTCTCTGCGGCTGCGAGGGAAGAGACGGCTTCGACGTATTGATGGGTCAGACTGTGCTGAGGTGAACTCGCTCTCTCCAGTAGATCTGTTATTGCTTCCGCAGACGGATGGATCTTTAGAGTTTTCTTGTAGAAACTGTGGACATATCAATAATTTATCCAGCTCAGGAGACGCTGCTTTATCAGAACACGGGCATTAGTGGTGGAGTTGGAAGAAACAGATGTTTCAAAAATGATCAGGGACGGAATGAGAAAAGCTCTAAATACAAATCAAGTTGTATCGAGTTTGGGGTTTTTTTTCGCTTCTTTTACAGCTTTCGTGACTTGAGATTCAACAATATTTCCATAAGTGAGACAAATATTTGTTCTGTACTGTTGAATATATTGCTGTTAAATATGTTCACTGCAGCATATTAAAGGTCCCCAGAGGATCAATTCCAATATTGTGGGCAATCCTGTGTCTTTATATCCTCGATATGAGCCGAGTTTGGAGACGAGATTTCCATGAGCCTGCTCCTCAGTTATGAGGTGCAGCCAATTAGCACATGTTACCATGGGAACACATTCAAATAAGATGATGGTGATGATGGTAAATCTGCTACACTCCAGTGTGTCATTACCTCCAGCATCGCGAAAATACGATCTAATTGACCTTCAGCTTATGTGCAGCCACTTTATTCCTATAATTGTTCAGAGCTTGATGATATATTGACCTTTTATTTCTCCAGTTGTTGAGTTAGAAGTACAGCACAGCCTCTCATGAATGCACCATATATGTTAAAGCTGTGGCTTAAGTAAGCATTACTGAGCTAAAGCTGATTAGTGTGTGAACAGTAGCAGGTTATAATGCTGAACATGGTACCACCAGTGAGTCATAGTTTAAGTTTTTCTCTTAATCACAGTAATCCTGAGTGGCATTTTTTTTTTAACACAGGGAATGCTGGACACCTCCAGCCTCCAGGTCCAGATGGTGTCTAGACTTTGCAGAAACATGATACGTGCATGACTCTTAAATACCTGTGATAGTTGATCTACAACTGATCGCACGGCGCTATCTGCTGCCAGGTGATACCGAATACGTCTGGCTCGTTGGAGACCGCTTGATCTTTTCCACTTCAGCTCATTATTTGCTGAGTGCCGCAGCATTCCCCCATTGGTTGTGCTGTTGGACTGAAAGCTGATCATGAGCAGTCGCCATGCCCACCGTTTCTTGAAAGCCCTCACTGTGCTCTCGCCAGGCCAGAGCAAGCTGCTTTTAAGCTGCATTAATCAGGCTCTGGTGCTTTGTAATCAAACGCCTGGTATGCAGGAGGATGAGAAATGGAGCATATGTAGCTGTCGGGTTTGCTAGCCGGTGGTGGATTGAGGCATTAGAGATTGTCTTCGTTGAACTGCACATGACGTTGACCTTCGTCCTCGTTGGGTATTCGTGCCGCTCCTTGCCTGGCGATTTAATTAAAAGCCAACAGATTATCTCGGCTAATACATCATGTGGTTAAGGCGGCACAGACAGTGCACTGCAAAGAGTCAAAAACACACACGCATGTAATTGCCCTAAATGGGAATAATGTGCAATTCCAGACCTAATCGCCCAGCTAGCAAATCCTTCACACGTTCGGTATTGTGTGGCACGCGTTCAACACAACAGTTAAATTGAGTCAGAAAGGCGTTAAAGCTCCCAAGAAATACAACGAATTGAACTAATGAGCTGTTTTATAAAATGATATCGACTGGTCGAATTCAGGATAAGGGGTTATGAATGTGGAGCGCCGACTCCATGCTATGTTTTTAATGAGCACACTGATTAGCCGAGGTTGACTACAGGTTACACTGACATCGTTAGACACACATTTTTAAATGATTTGACTGTACTGGGTTAAGTTGTTAATGGGTCTAGACAAGGGTTTGGATTTCCAGGGCTAATGCTGGCTGATGGCTCTTAAGCCACGGCCACTCTCAGGCTCTTGGCCCTCTTCATATTAATGGGATTAACAGCAGTGCGGATGAGTGGGAGCACGACGTGTAAGCAGAGAACCCCGAGCCATTAGAAACAAAACCTCTCCTGTCTCCCACATCCAACAAGGATGCAATGGTTTGTCCCGTTCACTGAGGAAGAGGAGAAGGCCCTGCCTCTCGGTCTCAGTGGTGTTCTCTGTCGAGGAGCACTGACTCATTTCGATAAGGTTATGACACAAGCTGGCCGGTTCGGAGGCTGAGCCTTTGTCCATTGTGAGAAGAAGGGTTTGTGTGGTCCCTCTGTTCTCCCTGGACTCGGTAAAGGAAGCCATTTGTTGCCAAATAGAGGGGAATTAATCCCTGGTTGTGTTGGCCTGTTGTTTATGAGGGACAAAGAAGCAAGACCTCAATGTTCACTGTGTGAATGGAAGAGAAAAGCGACCGCAGCAATGCAGATCTAACCTGTCACAAGCAATTGGGCCAACTCATTACGGCGGTGCGTGCTCTGGTAGGTGCTCTCCGAGCCCTGGCTCTGCTTCCAAGTGGAGAGGCACGGGAACGGGGTCAGAGGATTCACAGTTGGTAAGCTCACAGAAGCTCAACCGTGTTATGAATATGCCAGCTCCGTTCATTTCATGTGGCTTAGTGGTATTACTGGAAAGATCATGTGTCAATCAGTGCACTTGGCAATGTTCAGATTGGAACAGGTTATCATCTGCTTAAAGTTGCCAAAGCTAAGAGAACTGATGAAATATTTTTTTAATTTAGAATTGGAGCAGTTGTTATGCTGTTTTTGTTTTGTTTTGTTTTGTTTTTTTAACTTTCTTGCTGCTGCAGACTCTATTTGGTCTCGATATGCAGCTGGTGTCACAGGTTTTATCAGTAAGACTGAAAGAAAAATTATTTTCACCAAGTTTGCGTAGCGTTCAGAAAGGGTCACTTCGACAGTTGTGAAGAAATCTGATCAGATACTTTATTTGCTTTTTGGTATTCTGCTGCACAGCAGTGCTTCACACCTACACATTCAATCTGAAGGTTTAACAAAGGTCTCACTTCCACTCACTTCACATTTGTTCTGTCTTGAGGGTGATTGCTGCTGAGAGGTTATATCCATATTAAAGTGAAACAGAAGCAGCTCCACGTCCAAGATTTCCACTGAAATAAACAAAGAACCTTTTGTAACGCTGCACAGTCTGTTAATCTTATAGAGGACCACTGGGGAAAAACATGTATTGTGGATCCTAAGAGGTGGCAGAGAAGTGACGGCATTAGTGGAACATGTGAATATCTTCAGTTTCTTTGGCATCGTTTCTTTCCCCGTCAGTTTCGTGTTTCCTACTTTGAGGATACGACCATTGGACATTCACTGACTTGTGTTATTATTGTGGTTTAAGTGGTTTTCACACACAGTTACACTATCTTGTGCTTCCTCGGTGTGGTGAGTGAGTCAGATAGACTGCAGTCCTGTGGTTCAGCCCGTTTGGCCGCTGTGGGTAACCTGCTGCTCCCCTTCGGCCTGTAACACTGGGAGGCAGAGGGAGATGGGCCCTCAGCGACGCTCACTGATCAGAAGGGTTTGTGGAGACCCTTGAAGGAAGTGAAAACAGGATGTACTCTTTGCTTGTGTATTTTTGTCGCCTTTCTATATTTGAGATGAAGTCTTAGCTGTCGGAGTTGCCTCCTGCCTCTCTCTCTCTCTCACCTCTCACTCAGCCACAGCGACGGGGGGAAGCACATCTTTTCACAAGCTGCCTCTAATTGATACTGCTGAGCCCCGAGAACCCGAAGCGTAGCTTCAGGACTCGGCGAAATGCGTGCAGTGCACAACAACCATGCAGAGTGCCACCCTCTGGGAAACCGCCGGCTATTTACAGCCAGTCCACCCGTCTGGTCCAGCTTCTCCAATAGCTTCATTTAAGTGAACTTTATAGAAATATATTTTTTTACAAAAGCCTCCAAGCCTTTCGTCAAATAGCTACAGTGGTACGGGGCAAAAGTTGAATCCAATCCAGAGCTGTGATCGCTGCCTGAGGGATGAAATTAGATCAATATGTAGGGTATATTTCTACCGCTACACCTGCAGAAGGTTGAACTTGTTAATTAAACGTTTGATTTGCAGTTTTCGGGTCACATATTTAGCATATTCAGAGCTGTGTTTTTGTATTACCCAATCCAATCAAATGTGGTGGAAATTGACAGGCTGTAATGCAGCTTGTCATGGCTCGGTGAGGCAGACGAGTCTGACATCCCTCCAGATGGAGAACAGCTTGCCTTGTATTGTATTTCACGCACAGAGCCAACTCTCTCATTCGCTCGCCTCCCCTCCCTCTCTGTCACCATGAATAAAATCAAGCCGGTGACTGATTGATGGGATCGTGATTGTTTACAGGGTTGATTTCGAGGGTTTATTTTGGCAGGGGACTGGCCCGTCGGTATCTTGCTGCTCTGCTGTTTCTCCTCATCTTTGACCTCCTGGCGTTTCTGCCGAGTGAGGTCTTCCCTGCTCGTCTGGAGATGAATACACACCACTGGCCTGCGTTTATTTTTGGTTAGAGAAGAAAGTTTAGATTGGGAAAGAGTGTGCGAGACCTCTGGTTTTTTTTTTTGGCTTGCTTTTGAGGATATGAAGAAGGCGCACTGTCAGCCGCTCTGACAGAATAATGAATGAATGAACGAGACTCCTTAAAGGTGCTCTGAAGAAAAATAAATTCCTCATTGGAAGGAGTGAAGAGAACTGAGGAGAAGAGCAAAGACTGGCGACTGGCATTGGATGGAAGTCTGCTTCCTGATTGTTGAAGCCTGGAGGCTATCCATTTCTACCGTTGGTGCGCACGTGTCGTCTCGACCTGCATGACGCCTTACAAGATGTACCTGATGAGAGCCAAATCTGACCCCCCCCCCCCCACCATGTCCTGCACTTACAGTAGACACATTTCCCCCCGACCACATGGTAGAAACATCAGTTTCTGTTTTAATTAGGAAGCAGTTGAAGGTAAATCCCTGCTCCGCACTTCTGGCTTTGTTTTCATTGGTCTGAGTGACTGGGGGGGTCGTCAGATGAAGGACCCCCCAACCCCCGCGCATGTCTGTTCAAACAAGCCGTCACTCACAAACCTCAAACTTTTCCTCTTTCTGCCAAAATAATGTTAACCTTAGCAGGTTTTTTATGTTTTTTTTTACCCCCACGGTCAAGTTTAATGTTTTATTTTTTTCCGGAGACAAGCTCTGCTATCTTGAGAAAAAGACAAATTATGCCTGGAGGATAGTGGCAGTTATATCAAAAAACCAACTCGCGGCGAGCGGATTTCTGTCCGGGAAGAAGTGAAATTATCTCGTGCTGCTGGCAGATTTCTTGCACTCGTGTAAAGAAAAATACATTATCAGCACCGAACACAAGATTAAATGACTTGCGCAGCTCTCTGCCTGCCTCCGCCGCTCATTCCGTATGACTGGGAAACATTTGCTAATGCACAGAGCCCATCACTCCGCCTGATTGATGGGGCTCGGGACTCGTCCTCCTGACAGCTGAGGCAAAGCAGGCAGGCCTCAGGTAGTCTCCGTGTGGGCTTTCCCGCTCCCCCGAGACCCGGATCTGCTGTGGGGAGGGGGGTAGACCTTTTATTAGTGCTGCTGTTATGTCACCTCCTAAACAGCACATCCTGAAGCTGTTCTTCTCACTTCCATCCAGAGCGAGCTTCTGTGGTAGGCAGATCATTCAGGGCTTATTGATTTTTTTTTTTTTTTTTGATTTTTTTTTTTTTTTTTCGTAGAGCAAATGAATAATGCACCACAGTTTCCCCGTGTGCACACAGATGGCTGCTCCTTATTAGTTGAATCAGGATTTCAATCATTTCTTCCTGTAGCCGTTACAGAATCCACTCTTTCTGTTGAGAGGATCTTTTATGAAGCAGGGGCGTCAAACACATTTTAGCTGAGCGTCCACATGGTGGGACAGACTGGTAAAACAATGCTATAAGAGCCTTTATATTTAAACGTTAAAGAGTTCCTTTGTCGTGGCACAGTGTGTACGTAATGAAAATATCTATATTTTTGCAAAAACCATTTATGACAGAAAATGACAACAGTCTCAACATCTTATCCTACAGCTTTTGCATGTTTTTTACAAACTAATCGTGAGAAAATGGCTTTGAGGAGCGAGGCAGCTTGCCTTCATGGCAGGATCATCAATATCTCAATGTTTGAAATTTTTACAAGTTGCTTGGTGGTTTGTTGGGCCAGATTGAAGCCTCTTTCTGGTCCATTCTTTGGCCCACAGGTCTTATGTTGGGCCCCATGCTAAATGATGTAACATGAATGACTTGCATCTATTTTTGGCTCCAGAGCCATAAAACCATATACATGTATATTTTTAAGCCAAACAGTCTGTTTTTGATATCAGAGTGTCAGATTTTCATTCTTTTCTAGCAACATCACATCGCTGTGATTTTTCACGTGTCCGGCTATTCCAGCCGAGGTTTCTGGTGGCGATCCCACCCTCCAGGCGGGAGATGTTTGGCTGTAAATCACTCTGATGAATGATGGATGCCGCTTGTCACCGCGAACAGATGAGTTGGCAGGACGCACGCTGGCGTGTTTGCCTGCTCAATGAGCTTTTAATTTGCGGTAACGCGCTAACATCAGTGGATTAGAGGTGTTTGAAAATCTTAAAATCAGACTTCTGTGATACAACTGTCGAGTCGAGCAGCTTTCAAGTTGCCTTGGGCTGCAGACAAATCGGCCCAGCTGTTGTTGTTTTGCTGTCTCTTTTATACATTGAGAGTTTGGAGAAGAAGTTATGTTTGACTGCAGAAATGCAACATCAGTGACCTTTCAGAAAAAATGTAATCCAAAAGCTACTTGAATTCATGCGTTGAATATGCAACAAATAGTAGTTCAGACATGAATATTGGGCACGATTCTGTATTTCAATTCTACAAATGTATGTATTTATTTGACTTATATAATTGTCATCCTCTCTCAGTTTAGCAGTTTGTACATCCAGTTTTTATTTCTGTGTAATTGGCTGTTGTTTTCACAGGCACTCTGTTTTCTGCTAAATTGCGATTCTGGCTTTCACTCTGTGAAATGTCAACTTCCTTTTTTAGGGGGGTTGTGGTTAAGTCGTGCTTAGTCAACACAACTTGCTCAATGCAAGGGAAGTTTTCATGCTGGGGTTCTTTTTTTTTTTAATCCTTTTTAATAACATAGACTTGTGTTAGAAATATAAAAAATAAACTGGATGTGCTTTCGTTTTTGCTCTGTCTCTTGCCTAATGCTTTTACAATGTGCAGTCTGATATTTGTAAAATCATCATTGGAGCGATTTCATACATTCATGAGAACATTTCTGGTTTTCTTCAACACACAGAGCGCTGTCTCGCACAATTGGATAGTTTGAGAGTGAATGGCCAGCTTGAAATGATAATTTGTTTTTTCAAGGCATTGATCGTAATTTGCATAGTTTTTGCTTTTCCAGGGAAATTGGCCAGGGACAATTTGGTTCAGATATAACTGATCACTGTTCGCCGCACGTCTCTGGCCTCAGTATGGGCAGACCTGGGCAGGGCTGCTTCTTTCACTCATCAGATGGTGTTTATAAAGGGCTATGCAAACCTGAAAACAATTACATGTGTAACAGTTGATACTCTGTCAGTAACATTGACTTCTTACTGCCTGTAATTATTGTAAAATGTGTTGTTAGTTACAGGACGACACTCATTTTTCACGTCTTCACAGCTGCATTCTCCAAATAGATAAGTGTGTATTAACTAGAGGAAAGGCCGTTGTCCTCTGATCATTAAATATTTGCCTTTTGTTCAGCGTTTGGAAGCGTTTCAGCTGTCAGTGGATCCACGGATGAATTATTTGCGGAAGGAGCAGACCTCCAGCGTCTTGATGAGATTAAAACCTTTTAGCCTCCGATCACGGGACTGTTGACCTTTTGTGCTTTTCTTTTGTAGAACTTTTCTAAGTGGGTGTTGTAGCTTCAGTTCCTGAAATCCAGAAAGAATGACAGCATTGTGACTTTCCACATTTCGCAATTACACCAAGATTTTAAAGACCGAAAAGAAAAACCCTTTGCGGCGTTTTTGATGTTGACCCAAGATTTCATCATCAGATTGAAATTCTGATCAAAGTGTATCAAAGATCAAGTTATTTATTTATTTATTTTTTTCACTCTTTTGAATGATCAAAGTATTAACATGGCATGTAAATCGCAGCTGAAGTTTCAAAGAGGAAATCCTGCACGTACGATGTTTGGACAGTTGCACAGTCTGACGGCCAGAAGACTTGAACCACGGGTCACGTCGACATTCATAACACTCAGACGAGAGGAATGTTTTACAACGGGGCGTGGTAGAAGCCTTTCAGAAAAGTCGCTTTTTCAGTGATTCTGAAGACCGTTGTGTTGTAAACAGAAACCCTGCAAACGGGGCCTTCTTGGGTGGATAAATTAAATTTGTTCAAGACAAGTGACAGAAAATAGAAAAGGAAACGGTCATTTCTAGATCATACATATCAAAATATTAACATTTTTGAAGTATATATGTTTTCTATAAGCTGTGGCTATAAAATCAGTTTAATTTTCATATTTCCTGGTCACATTCTCATCATATTTTTTCAGCATAATGGCACTTTAGGTATCATAATAGTTTGATAATGGCTGAGTCTGAAGTAAACACTATAAATCAAACCCTCGGTGGAGGAACAGAGCGGTTTCACTCCGTCACTCGGTCGAAGCGACTATGATGTAAGTTCAGTGCAACCTCTCGAGTCCGTCTCGCTTCCAGCTGCTCTCAGTGTTACTTTAACCGGGAAACCTCTATTAGAGCTCAGGAAGACTTTCATAAACATCCGGCACGTTGAGCCGCTCCTCTCGGTTTTCACAGCTTTGTGTGAAATGCAGATTTGAGTGTTTTCCGGACTCCCTCATTAAGATTGAGAACATTGGTGGGTTTTGGCGCACGGTGGGTTTCAGGCTTTGAAATAACAGTGAAATCAAACCTGATGCCTTGTGGTGTTTTCTGAAAATGACGCAGGTTAATGAGGCATTCCAACAGTGGGAAAACACATCAGACTCTCACAATCGATTAGCCGAAATAACTGGATCTCTCATAATGAGATGCAGTAACTGTGGATGGAAGCGTCTTATCTTTACAAAAAACCTAATCTCCTCTAATATGAGCGAATTGCGGGCGAGATATTTGCTGCAGTATTTTCAGCTGTGCTGGTCTGTGTTGCTTGGCAGTGGCCTTGATGACAGGACTATTTATTTGTTGAGGGTTTAAGTGTGTTTATTTGGGAACACTGTCCGCAGGTCCATTCAGCTAATTGGGACACTTATGAAAGACCAACTCGGTCCTCGGCGGTATTTTCCTTTAGACTTCTGCTGGAGATAAATCGTCTGCTTCTCTCACAGGAACCATGAAATGATGGAGTCTGACTCGGAGCGAACAGGAGGTACCTCGTCTTTTTTTTTTTTCCCCTGAATGCTCTGTGATTGCGCGGAGCTGCGAAGATGATTGACTCGAGCAGAGTTATTATTCCGCTTCTCTTTTATTCGACTTTGCTGTGAATGGAGTGAAATACGGCCTAATTTTTTTCTTCTTTTTTACAATCCTATAATGCCACACATATAATGAGAAGTTAAGGCGGCTGTTCGTTTCTTTGTTCTCTCTGACGTCCATATATTTCTACCGATACAGCTCGTTACATTTTCAAGCTGCTCCAGCTGATTTGAACTGTCTGACTTTGTGTTTGCGTTTGCTCCAGAACAAGTCCAACCTCAAAGTGTTGTGTATGAAGTGCACAATGACAGAACTTCCTTTTCATTTGATTTTATTCTATTTGACAGGCTTATATTGGGAGTGAAAATTAACCAAGTTACTCCATTCTACGACAGAGGCTCGGTTTTGCTTGTTCTTTCTGTGCATTTATTGACTTCAAATATTTTTTCTTCCTCTCCCAGTGCAAAGACATTAGTGGTATTGACCAAAAGCACCCAGTCAACACTGTCATCTTGAGGCAATTTCACAAAAAAAAAAACCCCAACTTTTCCAACTGAGCAAGCAGAAGAGACAGTGGAGAGAAAACTCTCATTTTTAACCTTTGTAGAAGCAGAGTTTCTGCTGTTTGAGGTGGAATTATTAGGTAGAGATAAAGATATGGCAGAAACAGAGCAACAACAAAACAAATTCTCATAAAGAGACAACATAATTGACTGTCTGATTCGAGCAAGAGACTGAGATCATTAACTTCTAGAATTGATAGACAGAGCTCAGAGCTCAGCAGAGATACAGGATGTTTGTGGCATGTAATGATAAAGATCACTGTATGGAGACGGAGAATGGAAGGTAGAGAAGCTCAGTGCTGTAAAGGTTTTCCAGCAGTCTAAACCTGCTGCAGTTTATATAGAAAATGGCCTACATGGCCCGAACCAGCCCTAACTCGCAGTTTTGAACTTGACCTTTAAAGTGGAGACTGTTTTGGCTCTACTGGTGTCACAGGAGAAGAGCCTGATAGTTGAAAACTCTCCTCTTGATCTACTTCTAGAAAACCAAGGAACCTCCAGGAAGCAACAGTCTGAGAACAAAGTGTTCTGCTGGGTAATGTAGGACTAACAGCTCTTTAAGATATGACCCGGTCTGGCTGTTAAAGGTGCTGTAGGCAGGATTCAGCATCTCCGCCATCTTGCTTAGGGTTACCTAAGCAAGATGGCGATTTGACCCATCTAAGATGGCTATTTGAAACCCAGCACAGCCAATCCTGTCCTGTTTTCTCTGACATCACGCCCTTATGCAAGTTAAGCCCCTCCCACAAGAACGTGCGACGAACGCCCCTCGATCAATCACGGTTAGATCCTCGGGGTCTTCTGATTGGTCAAAGATACCTGGAGCTGTCGAGATTCCTTTTCAGCTCAGAACAGAGACAGATGGAAACGCTGCGCCCTCGCGGTAGTGCAATTATGCTACACTCCTAAAGGATTATCAATGGATACTCTAACATTTAATCCAAAGAAAACACCGATAAATTAGCATTGACTAGCAAAATCCTGCCTACAGCACCTTTAAGAGCTTGATAAGTTCAAATATTTTTAGATTTCACAGTGAGCCAATGAGGAGAAGCTCATAAACGACTTGTAAATGAGTCATAGAGTAAAGGCAGCCTGACCCTTCCCCGGATATCGACAAGCGTTATTTTCATTTACTTTTCTGGTATCAGAGAAATAATTTGTGCTGGCAGTGAGAAAGGACATGCGCAGCTTCAAAGACTGAGACGACGGACACACGCTGCCGTGTTTCGTGTTCTGCTCCTTTATGAAGAGTCTGTTGTGGCCTCGAAATAAGCCGACCGGTCCAGGGACTGGTAATTGATTTGTGAAAGTGCCTCTCCTGGCTTTGTGCAATGAGATGACAAGTACAGTCCGGAGGCGTAGTGGAGTGGGGGGTGGGGGTTCAGATCCATGACCCACAGCAAGATCAATACGACATGACGAGGGTGTGGAAACGGTGCTGCGGCTCTTTGTTCTCATTCAGCCTTCCTTTGCTATCAACCGACCGTTTTGCCGCACCACACTTGGAATGTTAGAAAAAACAGATCTCAGCGACACAGGCCATTTGTTTTTACAGGCCATGTGTTTGACCATGTGGTTTTTCATACGACGGCCAGGCAGCGATTCCTTTAACTGCCCATCATTGTAAGTGATATCAAAGACATAAAATGCATTGTGGATCCCCAACAAAGGCTTTTAATATCCACTGCCTTGACATGGAGCCCCACTCCGAACGAACACAGACGTCCAGACAAATCCCACATTATGGGTTTTTACAAGGACTAATAACTGCAATTCTGCACTATTAGAGATGGATGAGCTCATGTCTTGGGGATGAGGCGCTCGCCGTGTGTACCGTGGACAGAAATGGTGTCCTGTAATCCCATTACACGAGTGGAATTTCCTGGGGCCGTGCCTAAATAATTTGTTGGAATAATATGAATAATACAAGCGAAGGACGCTCAGGAGCAGACCGTTGGGCTTGTTTTCGGGGGCTCAGACTTTGAGGAAACGTTTCATGCGTCTGTTTGCCCGTGGAGGCTCCCGTCCTGCCATGCAGAGCAGAATTTGGCAGCATCGTCTTCCAAGCCAGCCAAGAAAAAGGGCATAGGCCATTCGCAAGTGCACTTTTCAAGTCATAAAAATCCATATACAAGTATTTTTCTTTGGGGTTTAGAGGGAGGTCTTCGCCCTCAGGAAAGGCAGTTGAAGGGCTTGGGGGGAATAATAGCTCACTTTGCACCTCATAAAGACCAGCGAACACACCTCCAGCGCTGCTGTGGAAGGCCTCTCGCTGAAGGCTTCTCACTTCACGCCCTCGAGGCGATACCTGTGAATCTGAAAGGTGGAGGAGGGAGACGAGCATCCTCCTGACTCACCACCGCCTCCCGCCCACGTGCATGTTTAGTCCTCAGTCCCGCTCCATCGCCATAAAACGCTGTTACACAAGAATGAAGGGACCTCCTCTTTTTTTTCCCCCTCACTTTAGAAATGAAGGGACTGTTTTAGCCGTCTTCTCCTGCTGGCGCTTCGATCCATCCTCGGCCGCCAGCCGGCACTCCAAAGCGCTGAAGAGAGTATTTCTTTGCCACAAGTGCAGAAGTCTAGTCTGGCTTCAACTTTTGGCTACCGTGCCGAACTAAATGTGTACGCTGTGTGGCATTTTAACATAGTTTGCGTGACTTGAATTTTTAATATCTGCCGAGCTCCAGGAATGTTCCCTGTTGTAGTGGAATAGCAGGCATGGCAGAGAGGAGGGTTTCCATTACATCTGCAGGAAGGTACTCGATTATTTTGCAGTGGTTCTCCAGCGTCAGGAGCCTGAGCCATAAGCGAACTGCAGGAGATGAATTCTGAGTAAATCAAGTGACAAATGAGGGCTTGGTTTGGTGTCCGCTCCCAGCAGAGGGGTCAAGGTTGGAGGTTTCTTCTGCTAAACTGACACAACTAATAAGGTTGGTTGAATAGTTGACCTGATTTATGGGACATTCATGAGTGAGTAAAAAGGAAGTTTCAAAGTTCTGAGTTTTGAGTTAAATGAATACATCTTAATGTCAAAGAAAAATGGGACACCATCGATGACAATGGTGTTTGTGCATATTTACAAAAAAAAAAAATGCAACGGTTGGAACGTTGTCAGAAAGTTCCGCTTTGGGACTCATTTTCAAAAGGTTGCATTTTGCACTAAAATGCAGTGAAAGTGTTGCATTTTCAGTTGACAGTGTCGTCCAAACTGGGCCTAACTTTCCATGAATGCACGGCTTGCTTTGAGGCATGGCAGTGAACTATTTATCCTCAATACCCTTTTAAGAATTTGATAAATAACTCACAGCCATGTTAGCCACTCAATAATGTCATACTTTTTTACCCAGTGCCACTTTGAGGTGAATGTTAATGTGAACTCGTTGGTAAAATATTTCCTGCCGACAAGCCAGGATGTGAGCTTTAACCAAAAACGCCTAAATCAAGGTGCAGGGGAATCGGTACCACTGCAGGGTCAGTGGGGTTCCTCCGCTGGGCACTATGAATGTCAGGGTAACGTTTTACAGCCCATCTTTTAACCGACTGACACAAACACCCATAAACCGCACACTGCGTGCATGAGTGAAAAAAAAAAAAAAAAAAAAAAATCACAGTAATATGCTAAATGGATTTCTCTGCACCTGGGTTGTAAGTCAAGATTTTAAAAGGGACAAAAATATGTAGTGTGCACTCAGAAAGGTTTGACCCAACATAATTCTGGATAGTATACGACTCACCAGGCAGAAAGCTGAAATAAAACCTTCCTCCCACTAATTCATCCATCTATTTGAGGTCAAACAGGCAGAAAATCTTTCCCTATGAAAAAGTCCTGAACTCCATTATCAGGGATCTCACACACCACCAGCCTCACATCATTAAACTCCCTGTTTAGCTCAGCTGCCGTACACCGTCCCTTTCTGTGTTAGGCTCACTTTTACATGCTGTACACATTTTCTGTGTCCCGACTTTTGCCTTTCAGCAATTAGGTACATTGGTGGGAGAGAAAGGGGCTTGTTAGCTCTGATTTGCTCTGTGGGCGCGCTAAAGATGACTGTCACGTACAAATGCAGTTTTCTGTGCCTGATTGGACTGGCGATGTCTCATTTGCAAAGCATCTGAGCGGCGAGGATAAGAAATTTTGGCACAAACAATACGCGGCGGTGATTCAGGAAAGCGGCTGCCGGATCCTTTTATGTGACGATGAATGAACATTAAAGGTAGAGGCCCCAAAAATCCCTTACAGATATTATGTTTGCTCGAACAGTGGGCCAAAAAATGTTAAATTCATAACAAAAAATGTACAACTACTTAAAAATACGTGTTTTTATTCACTGAATTGCAGTTTCCTGTTTCCCAGCTAATTATTTTACACAAAATGTTTGTACTTTGTGCAACTGTGTGGTCCATTACTCCCATTGCGATCACACATAACTCCACGAGGTGGGAGCTGATTCATTCCCACAGTAGGCTTGAATATTTCATCTCATCTAATGCGCCCTTGTGAGTCAGACACTCGTAAACTGGGGCCTGCGTAACTCCTCTGCCCTTCACTGTTTTAATCGTTACCACCACACCGGTAGCAAGACCAGCACGCTCTTTCTGTCAACATGTTATTTTTCAGATTTCGGATTCCTCGCTCCTTGGTGGGGAAATTGGGTTGACACAGGGAATTTCTTTCCATTTAAGCAACCTTAATACTTAATGCTGTTTTGTCTGCCCCTGGGGCCCGCTGAGTGCGCGTTGCACTTTTTTTTTTTTTTTTTTTTTTTTTTCCGGGGCTGGCACAGATTCTCATTACCCCTGGAAAAACTTCCCCCGTTCATGTAAAACAGTGTAACCTGAAACTCTAAATAGTTTGCGGGATACTTGACATCGTCCGCAATCCGGCGGAGGCCGCTCTGCCTCGCGAGACGAGCCGCGCAAATAGAAAACAGCCCGGAAAATGATGTCAAGAAACAGCATGTGCACATTTAACACCTATAAATATCTGAGGTGAGGTTAACATCATCTGTTTGCTCCACTGAGCGCAATTATGGGTTATCAAAAGAGTCCAGGGGACCGACAGAGGGCTGCTATCTGGGCTATTTTTTATGCAGTCATGACCTCTTTCCAAGAATGCGGCCTTTGTAAGTGAAGTTAAATTACATGGGTAATGTATGATTTATGGAGGTAGAGGAGACGGAGATCTTGGCTTCCAGTGTGTTTAGATGTGATCTGGTTTTTAGATGCATCCTTGCACAGAAGCTTAGGATTTACAACATAGCTGGGTATTTACAAAAAACGGATACTCTCCCCTCAGCGTTTACAGAAATAACATTGTTAACACCAGATTGTTTAAGAACAAACAAATATTTGAAAAAACTTTTACACAAACTCGCATTAAAGCTGAGCTGAGAGCTACCATGAGCATGCCAGACCTATAGGCAGCAGTGCAACGAGAAACACACTAAAGCCACAAATTACTTCCTGTTCCTGCAGCGATAACAGAGCATCGGTGATTGTAAATTTCAACAAGCCAACAGCATTTGCAGTAAAACATAAAAGCAAGCGCTGCTTTACCAGCATCCATTGTCAACACAGCAGCCAAACTGTAATCATGCTTCTGTCACTTTACACATTTACCTGTCGATCAAAGACACAAATGCATTGAAATATCACCGTTTTTGGTTTCTGTAAACGGGCGCTGAGTCTCTTTCTCCAGAGCTGGAAACCACTAAACACAAACTACATCAACACCGTCAAAGAAAAGGCCGGCTAAATGTTAAAGACGCCGTCTATTATGTGCTCAGGGAAGTTTTTTTCTTACTCCCTGGTGTGAGAATCTGTTTTCATTAGCGAGTTGTCAGGCTGGAGCCACACGGATGGAGAATCAGGTCCTCGTCTGCTGGATAATGGGCCCCTGACTCCTGACAGACTGGCTCCACCATGTTTTTTTTGAAGATGTTTGTTGGGGTGTATTTCTTACGTGTGATTAAACGGTTGTGTGGGTTTTTTTTTTTTTATGAGGTCGTCTGAGATTTTCCAGTGAGTGTGTGTTTTACTGCTGGATTCCTCCAGGATGAGTCTGGTGGCCTCCCGCTCTCTGCCTAATGAGCGTCGGGTCTAACAGGTGGTCCATCGGAGAACCTGGCTGTCAGCACGTGCTGCGCCCATTAGCTGTATTGTGGCGTTATCTTTTCACTCTTATTTCCTCCATCCAGTCCTGAAACAGAACCATCAACGCAGCGTTTCTCAGAGCGGCTGCTGGCAGTCTGACGTCTGCACCGCAACTGATCAAACCTGCCAGTTAAACCCGAAAGGTAGTGACTGATTTAAAGCTATTGACAGCACCGTGTGAATTTTACCATTTTTGGTTTTATGCCTCTGCCAATGACTTATAAAAGCACAGTTTATGCAGCTGCAGTGAAAAGTGTTGCAAAAAAAAAAAAAAAGTGGAACATGCCCTTAATTGTTTCCAGTTGCACTTTTCAGTTTATGTGATTGTGCCCAACGCTGCAGAATGATGAGAAAGTCATGCTCAGCTTCACAAATTGTTGGGGTACCCAGCATGCAGTCTGGCATGTTTTAGGGTTTAGCAGGTTTCCACTGCAGCTCCGTTTGTATTTTTAGTTCACAGTGACTGGCAAGCAAACAGCTGCCATTTCTGGATGAAAGATGTTCAACATTTTATTTGCTCAGTGTCAGTACGTTGGTGTTTTTTGTTGTTGTTTTTTTCAATATGTGAGACTAGATTGAACATGGCAGAAAATATGTCTGGCTTTATGCGACCAAGATGCTCACAGTTGTTTAGAAAATTCGAACTGAAGCTCATCTTCATGAGGCTCAGTCCCTCTGTGTACAGAAGTGCCTTTTTTATGGTAAAACTCTTATCTTTAATTACAACGTACGCTAAAGCTTAATTGGGTTTAATTAGGTTAATTACTCAGATCTTTCTTCTAGCCGGTAAAAATCATCATATATGCAAATAACTTCAAGATTTGGATTTTTCCAACTTTACAGATGAACCCTGTGAGTCCTCTTGATTTTCATATTCATGTTTTCATGGCTTCAGTTAATCGTTTTTCATATGATATGTTGCGTATGAGAAATGATCAGATGGTGTGTTTTGTTTGGTTGTGAGCTCATTAAATGATGGGGCGTTAGATCGCACCAGCTCCGGGTGGAGTGGGGTTGCGTGCCCCCCCCCCTTGCCGTTTTCCCGCTGCAGAGGACTTTTAATGGAATCTGATTTGAGAGCCTGTGAATAATTCCCATGGGGCTGTGGTTTGTAGGTCATTGTGCCATTATGGTTTGTTCCTGGTCTGTCTGACGTAGGATGTATGCATGCGTCTGAGTGTGTGTGTGTGTGTGTGTGTGTGCGTGCGTTGGGGGAGGGGGGAGCAGGAGGCTCCGTCTCCTCGTCTGGTCGGAGCATCGTTGCTTCTCTGTCTCCGAATGTGGACACAGAGTGAACCCCCCCCCTTCACCCGCCCCCTCAGGCATGACCCACAAATCCCTTCCTCCAGGCAACAGGGGGATTATGGGAGAGATAGTCTAATCTACTTTTGTGACTTTACTCATGTAAAGTGTTTACCACACAAACTCTGGGTTGATCTTAACGTTTCACTGTGAACAACTAGATAACTTCTATTTATTTTTAGCTATTTCATCATGAGAAACTGCACTTTTCTGCTTTTTCTTTTTTTTTTTGGGTGAAGAAATAAAACGCTGCAGTTCCAGAGAGGCTTTGTTTTCTTTATTTGGGATACTTGAGAAGGAACACTGGGCTTGTAAGAGGCCACCTGCAATAACAAATTACTCCCCAGCGTGTAGGAAACATCCAAAAGCAGCACTCCGGGTGAATTTTGTCCTGATTTATTGGATTTCTACCTATGCCTGAAGGTTGAGCATGAAATATACCTGAAGGTGTTGCAGGATGGAAAAAAACACACGTCTGTAAAATGGTTCCCAGCCAGTTATATTCAGTAGCACATACCAGGAATGACAGTTAGGTTTCTTGGACAAATTCTCAAAGAGCAACTTTCACCTCGGAGCGGTATTTCTGGCCCGCTCGCCCGGAGCATCTTTGATCTCCTCTCTCGGTTTAGATCTGGACATTGTGTCTTTGTTTGACGGTGAAGCGGGAGTGAAGTGACGCTGAGTGAAGGAGGCTGAGAGAGGATGAACTTGTCACCCTTTTCTTCGGCCGGGGAGATATTGGGAAGATGCTTTCGCCATAAGCGGCTGCTGTTTAAACGCGCTTGTCTTGACCGGTGTGTTTTCCGTCTCCCAAGGCGGATTTAGACAGTACTGAGAGTAATACGCCCCGGCGTCTTCTGTAGTAAAGGTTAGCTCGCCGGATTGACTGAAAACAGACAGTAAAAGCTTCTTGGCTTGGATCTCTTCATTGTTCTTCCTCAGATGTCCTCTGACATTTTGGAAATTTGTCTCCTTGTTGTTTGCACAAACTCTAAAGCGATTGTTTTTCCCCGACGATGAAAGATTGGACGATATTTATTTTGTGAGGGAAAGGCTTTGACTCGGCACCACGGGAAGAACATGTGGGCTGGTTGTGTGCAGCACAAAGCCAGTCAGTGTTTGACTTGGTCCCAGATGCTGGACATGGGTGGTCACACCCTTCTGCACAGTTCCTGCTTACCAACTTGTTTGTGAAACAAATATCTGCTTTGTGCCTTGGCATTGGGCTGATTGAGTCTAATAAATGAAGCCACTGCACTGTCATGGGGATATTTTCTTTCCAGATGTCCTGATGATGGCCTCAACAGTTCTCACCACTTCAGTTTTAACAGTTTGCTCCCAATGTGAGCCAGATGGTTCGCTCTGTTACGAGGCTGGACCGTGAGGGCACAATAACATGGACGTGTGGATATATTCTCTATTATGGTAGAAACGGCAATGCTTGTTTACTTTAGGAGAATTTCTTCTCTTTTTTCACTGTTTCTGAGTCCTTTAATATTACTTTCTAACAGGTATATTTGTCAGCTGCTTAACAGATTCAGAGAAAGCAGACTCATTTACATTTTTCTGGAATTTACGTTGCACTGTTGTTACCAGAATTAGAATAGAAAACCACGCGATTAGCATTAACAGTGGCGAGTACACGGAAGTCTGTGTGATCAGACGAGCAGGTTGGGTTGTTATTATCGTGACTGTCAAATCAAGTCCAGGAGAAAATGAACTGGGAGTCAAGACACGCTGGAGGCAAGCATTATTGTTATTGGCCATCTGCTCACACATGTGCAGAACAATTATTTACCGCAGCCACGGTGTGTATGCACAGTATCAGCTGATAAGAAAGTGGCTCCAAACACTATTGTCTTGTTAATGAAATGCAAAATGCAGCAAAAGTTTATTTATTTTCACTTGAAAACATTTTTTTAAAATAAATAAATACATTTTATCCTCACATTCATGAAACCATCACACTCTTTTATAAGATTATTTCTGCCTAATTTAACCATGTAGAATGAGCTGACTGTACAGCTTCCCTGATATACTGGCTAATAATAAGGTCGATACAGTTTATTGGCTGTTAATTGGCCGATGTCCCGAAAAGTTAAGAGACGTTGGCTTTCCTCATCTCGTTGCGCAGGCCTGCGTGTTTGTGTTCGCTCAGCACTCGGCAGGAAGCGAGCGGCCCTCTGGTGACTTGTTGCTCATGTTACTCAGTGCGAACGCACGCTAGACTGACGCTGTATTTTTATCTGAGCATGAGAGCCGCGCGGGTTTATGGAAAGTAAAACCTTTTACAGCTGCGCAACATCAAATATCGCACATAATAACGTGAAGACACTACTGTGCTCAAGAACAAATGGCGTTCTGCAGGTTGCTGTTTGTTTAACCTTATCTTCAAACAGCTCGCCGCGTGGAAACCGGAGTGCGCTCCGTGAGTACATCCAGGCCACCGCTCAGCATCCATCACGCCGTGGAACAAGCTGCTGAGTGCTACTTGAAGTGTGCATGTGGATTTGCCATCGGCGCTCAGAGCGGACGGACAGTAACAGTCGAGAGTCTGGACTGTTGGACGACAGGACGGGGATCGCAGTTTGTCACGATCACGAGCCACCCCCCCCCCCCCCCCCCCCCCCCCCTTTTAACCTTTGTGTCGTCTGCTGCCAGCAGATAATGCCGCTCTAAAGCCTGTTGTGTAAGAGACCTGGTCACCAACGGCAGGGCAGCGAAGGGACGAGGACTGACGCAAGTGTCCTCCCATTCTTCCTTCCATTGCCCCCTGATTTTCTGATCCCGAGCACTCGGGAGGTCAGCCGCTCTGCCTCGTTGACCTTAATTCCTTAAGGAAACGTTTCCTGAGAAAAGGAACGCCGCCCGCTCCCTTCCCCCCCTCCTTTTGGCGGCTGACCTGGAAAGAGTGCGGGGAGCAGCTGACGCAGACGGAGGCTGCAGACGGGGCGCTGAAGTGCCTGAGCTGCCCCTCCGCTTTTTTTCTGATCTGATGAAGGACACGACTCCATCTGTTTCCTGTTCGCGAGGGCTGCGGCGTTCAGTCAGATCGGATGAAAACAAACGGAAAAACGGAAGGATGAGCCGCAGCTTTATTTTCATGTTATGACAAGAGTTTCTGGTTCAGCCTGTGAGGCTGGAAATATTGACATGTCTGTTAAAAAAAACAAAAAAAAAAAAAAAAACAGAAGATGGCTTTGCTTTGGGACTCAAACAACATGATCTCACACAATCTCCATGGCTGTTTACCGATCCTACGTCGTCGTCAACGTTCCCTCCGCAGGTTTCTTTTGTTTCCTCAACAAACACGAGGACTCAAACACTTGTTGCGCTCCCTTCAGCCCATCGTCCACCTCCACACTCAAGTCCGTCCCCGGATCTTTTCACCGCATCTGTCCTCTTGTGTGTCTTCCTGCAAGCACCTGTCAGATCCATTGTCCTCGCCAGCAGAGGAGTAAAGCCAGGCCGGCTTGCTCCTGTGACCTTTTCAGTGGCGCTCTCCCTACAGGGCCCAGCCTTTGTTCCTCCGGGCCTTTTCTTACCGGGCTTTGGAGCAATCAGCGAGGCAGCATCCGTCTTCCCATTGACGGAGGCGTGGCTCTCGCTGGGTGTGATTACGGACCACACATGGTCGTGCTCCAGTGCCTCACCAAGGCCCGGGGCCTCGGTCCGCGGGCGCGGGCCCCGGCTCGGCCTCCTCTTCCTCCCGGGCTTCACAGAAAACGCTCTTCTTCTCAGCCCTTTGTGCGACTCTTTCACTGAGCCCCGAGCTCCGCCGGGCCCTTTGTCCCGCTATCTGGGGGCCCGGTGCCTCTGCGTCCCCTCCCTCAGCTTTGTTCGCTCCACCTACAATATGCCACCAACAAGTATTCCAGAAATGCCATGAATGCAGGTCTTTCTGTCAGACTGAATGTGGCTAAGTAAAGAAGGGAGAAAAGAGGTTTTGGGCTCCGTGTTGCTCGGGAGGCTTCGCTGATGATTTGGGTAATTCTGCGAGCCGAGCTGACGATGTGGATGAATCTGGATGCAGTCGGTGAGAGAAAGCAGATTTCTCATCTAACGTTTTTCCCTCAGTTGTTTACGTGAAGCAGTTTGTAAAATGTGCTCCTGAATGAGTGAATAAAACCTCATGCATGCTGTTTTTATTTTTTTCCCCAGACAATTCAACAGTCTCTCTTTAGTGGTTTCACCTTCATCAGACACCCCATCAATCCCCCCCCAAAAAAAGCCTTTTTTGATCCGACCCGCTGACATATTTATCATACGTTACTGAATTAAAGAGCCGAAGAGACGGGCGTCTGGGAACTCAAAACTCACTGTGTCTTTTATTTCTCCACGTCCAGTAACATGTCTGACTTTGCAAACATAAATCTTTATGTCTAAGGGTTATTAAGTTTCCCTCTTTTTTTTTTTTAATCTACAGTCTGAGGCTTTTTGATGTTTGACACACATGTCAAGGAGGTTTCTTTCTTCTTTCTTTCATTATTTCGGAGGCCTTGCTAATTTGGAAACCTTCTGTCGAAGCCTGTGGTCATGGTACCACCCCAACACTTTATTAACATGAGCCATACGGGATGCTAATGAGGTCAACTCATTGAAATTCCCATCCTTACTTTACCAGAACCTCACCGTGCCCGCTTCAGACTGCAAAGCGCGACGGCGTTTAATGCGTCCCATGAGATAATTTAGCAGTTTGCTCTGGTTCACCATGCGAGTGGTTCTGATTTGCCGGTTCTCCCGGGCCAGCTGTGCAGACCAACTTGAAGGAAGCATAACATGCAGTTGGTCATGCTGGTTTGCTCAAGTAATAAGTCCAGCAGAACCCCGCGCCACATGGTCCTTTGTTGTTTTGCCGCTGACCAGGAATACATTTTGGAGGAGCATTAAAGAGAACCAGCCACCTCAGTGAAGACCTTGATTTTTTTTTTTTTCCGTTCTATACTCTATTCAGCACAACTTCACCAACTCCAAGGCGATCCTGACGTGTCTGTCTGCTTCAAACTGTCAACCGACTCAGATTATTCTTATATCTTTGTGATCCACGTAAAGTTTCCAGCCCATTTTACTGCAGGACATTTTACCGCCGCTAACCCTCTCGAACATCACATTTCAGTCGTGCCAAAATTTTATAACTCCTATTCAAAAAAATACGAGCTTCCAAACCTCCGCGGCTTATACGTGCCTGCCTGATCTTTTTCTTTTTCAAATATGGTTTGCTACTTACTATAAAGATTTCATACGCTTCAAAAAGAGGGAGCCCTCTCAGTGGGTGCGTGGAGGTGCTGGTTCAAGCCCCGTGGCCTTGCTTTTCAATTTCAACTCACGCCTCTTAGGAAAACCTTGAAATGGAGTAACTCTCCCTGCGGAGTCACGTGACTCCGCTCATTTACGGCGGCCAGTTAGACGAGAGAAAACAAAAGGCTGCCTGTTTAACAATCAGGTCTGCCCTCAGGATGGAGACGCTATAGATTTCTGTTGTGTGATACCTGCTCTCAGAAGAGGGATCCTCGCCAAACACATCGATTTCTCCTCACTTTATCTAATTGATTCTCTCTACTTCATTCCACAGTAAATTAGAGCTAATAATGCCATTATTTTACATAAAATATATATTTCTTGATGTATTATAGTAATATTGTTTTCTAAGTGCAAGATTGTTTGTCTTTAATGATTTTTTTTTTTCTTTCTTTTTTAGAAAATCCAATTTTGCTGACTGTTGCGGCGCAGAGCTGCATCTCAGTTTGGAATTCAATTTATCCTGACAATGGGAACTGAAGGGAATTGCCTCCGAATGTTATTGACTCGGGGAAAAAAGATTAGCTGGAGAAAGTGTTTTGTGGCGCGGCGACAGGAGTGACAATACAATACAGAGGAGACAGGAGGAGGAAACAGTACGGCTAATGGAGGAGCTTTTTCAATTTCAGCATCCACTGTTAGATTGATGCAAACTGAATTTGTAAAAGCAAAAATATATAATTTGCACATCTAGACATATTTCTGAGTATTTGAAAATTAAATGCAATCAAGGTGGATCGACTGTACGTGACATGAGAAAAGTTTCACGTCTGAAAGTTTGGGATTTTCACTTGAAAACATCTTGTAAACAGGTCCAGATTTCTGGTGAAGCGTTTTGCACTTGTGTTGATTCGAGTGTTTTAGAGATTCTCGGCTTTCTAAAGAGCAAAGCAAGTGAAGAAAAACCTGAAGTCAGTGTGAGGCTCAACCCCCCGCTGGTGGGGGTGTTGTGGTTTGTGTGATTTGGTGGCTGTAAAGTTTCAAGTGCGTAAATGAGCTCCTCTGCAAAAATGCAAATTGAGACCATGTGGAAGACAAAGCATTCGAAAATTACGTCGGCTATTTGGGTTCCTTGTGGACATGTTTATAGGTTTACAAGGCGTTGCAGTCTCACGCAATGTCAGGCGACGCTATTTCAGGACGAGCTGCTCTCCTTCTGTTTTAATAGAGGCCGTTAACCCTGTCCTGACTGAGACGCCTGGATTAATTTTTGATTTTATGGCTGTGGAATTGTTAAGAAATGTGCAATGAGGGAGGGGTTCTGCTCCTTTTTCACCAGTGTTTCACCAACTGTCATTGTTTAACGTGTGGCAGTGATATAATATTGATGTGGCAGTACAGAAGAGCTCAGTTTGGACGACGGTGCTGCAGAGGTGCTGCAGGCACCATAAAGACGACGACGTGTGTAAATGCAGAGCTTCATTTCTTCATCATACTGTAGAGTATCTTTGGCAACATTGTGCCACCAGCTTACGTTTTCTTGTCAAATTGAAGTTGCAATCAGATTGGATTACTGTCATACCTAATCAATTTTTTTTTTTTTCTTTTTTTTCTCTAAGTGCAAACTGGCCGTCATTATCTATGAGCAAGCCAAAGTTAATGAGGCAGAGATCTCTGCTATCCAAGTGTAATCTATCATGGAAAGATCTGCGCTGAGGCCTGAAGGAGCACATGACTCCCGTCCTTCCACGTTACCGCTGACAGCTTCCCCACACACACACACACACACACACACACACACACACGTGGCTTTAGACTCAGGCTGTTGATGCAGCAGGGCTACATGTGCCTTCAATTAGGGCCTGGAAGTGGGGCCCACATGGGCGAGTCAAAGCGGCCGTCCGGGTTCGGCAGCATTGTGAGAAGACTGGCCTGCTGTGGTGGCGTCTAATGAGATCACTCAGAGCTGCATCCTTGAACGCTGCCATTCATTAATGGGATGATTCTTTGTGTGTGTAAGGATGCCCTAATTCACCGAATCGGCTTTCATGCTGCGTTCAGGTCAACGCCTTGCAGCTAACTGAGAGACGCTGCAGATCTGCAGCTTATGGAGATTCGAGAGCAAAATGATCAATTGCCGTCTTTCTCGTGGTCTTTTTATACTTCTCCTGGAAGCTCTTTAGTTCTTTCATATTTGTTTGTGTTTGATTGATTGCACAAGGCTTCCAGAACGTAACCACTAATCACGGCGCCCGCGAGAGGATGAGCTCCTCGAGTCTGCCTGCTACTTCGCATTTAAGCAGACATGGCCGCTGCGCGCGGCGCTGAGACGAGGCACAGCTGTTTCGAATGCTGGAGCTGCGAGATGTTCGGGGCACTAAAGATGTCTTCTCCTTTCTGCTCCGCTGGCATTCTCAAAGGCCCTTCCTGCACTTAAGCCGCTTTGCAGTAAACATCAGCGGACAGAGGCCTCTGCGGCGGAGTCCCACCGTTCAGGCTCATCCTTCAGGGCTGCTGGGCCCCGTGAAGCGCCGCCATGCAAAAAAGGTTTGGAAAGAACGACGGTGAAGCACTAGATAGATTAGCCATTCACTCATGTGTTGCTTCGCCACAGACGGCTGACGTCTGGCTCCCGCCGAATGTTTCCATCCCACGCCGCCGGTTTCACCCATCTGGTGCGGGTCTCCCTGAACCGCTCCGTGGGTCAACATCCTCCGAACCCAAACCGGAGCGCCGGAGCGGCCCGGCGGTGAGCCTGGCCCCGGGCCTGGCCCCGGAGGAGTCTCGCATGCAACGTGACCACAAGGCTGCGGAAAGGGCCGTCCGCCGCCATTGATCCCTCCGCATGTGAAAGAAAAGCACTCCGAGCAGAAGAGGAGGAACAAATCACACAAATTTATCACCGAGTGGCTGAAAGGGTCAGAGCCTGACAAAAGCCTCCTGTTGTGAGGAGGAGTGCCGCGGAATGCCCCCCACCCCCCACCCCCACGCCGAGCCCCGGTGACGAGCGCAGCATTAGACATGGGTCAGGCTCGGGGGAAACCCAGAGGCAGAGCTGCTCCAAGAACAAAAACCCTCTTCAGCCTTTTGGGCAGTGACGTTCATTTAATAAAAAAACCTGTTTGGTTAATTTTTCCACTTTGTGTTAAATTAGTTAAGGAGCTTAAAAAGACTTAGAAAAATTCAATTTGGCGGTCATGATGCAACTTGTAACAAAATTAAGTCAAACATTTGCTCATTTGAGGATTTTCCCTGTTTTTGTGCCGCTCGGCGCCTCCATAATGTGATTTCAGTCACAGAATTGAAGTAACTGGATCACTCAGTTAATACTTCTTTAAGTTGGTTGAGCAGGTTGTTGTGGGTTTGATTCCCTTTTCATTTTGTCCATTTGACAAAGAGAACTTGAGGAAGACCTTAGACCCTAAATTGCGGTTGAGCAGGCGGTGCTTCGCAGTGGCACCGTTGATGTGTGAGTTTTTGTGTGAATGGCTGAACATGACAGCTGAAACAGTGCAGATGAGCCACACAAGTAAAATCCACTTTCATATGTTGAAAATCCTTCCATTTTTTGTTGAATAATGTATTTCACACTCCAAGGTTAAATCAAAATTGGTTTTATGTTCAGATATTCTGTTGCAATAGTATTTTTTTTTTTTAATGAAAATCTTGGTGAAAAGGTTCAAAGTTTAAATTCAGAGGATATTATGGCACTATTTTACATGTCCGGCCCACTGCCCCCTTTTGACTCTCCTGCCGTACATCCTTTCATTTTCCCTGTTCTTCCTCAGATTATTTTTTTGCTTGTGAACAAACAGGTGGTTCTGCATCATTAGGTGGAAATGAAGTGGTTCGGCATTAATTTCACCTTCAGGAATTGAGCTATAAAAACCCTTTAAAGCCCCTCTGAGCCCCAGTTATGTAAAGTTCTTTGGCCTTGCTGCTCGTATCACTGTCTCAATAAGGCTGTCAGCTGGAGCCGGAGAGGGCTAGTGACAGATACAAAGAAGCAGTTTCTTTTTAGACACCAGACACAAAAGAGGAAAGAGTTAGAGTCTGAGAAAAAGAGGGATGTGTGCGAGGGAGGGAGAGGCCTGCAGGGGTGACCCAGCGGCTCTCGGCTGTCTTGCCACAGCCCCGGCTCGCGATGACAGATTTATTACACAATAATCGGAGTGTATATCACCCGGCTCGGCTCTGCACGAGCAGCTCCTGTAATTGGCTTCCACACCTGGAACCAACTTTAAACATCGCACGGCCTCACACTTCACTTGAAAGCTCGGCGTTTAAAGGATTTGTTTGAAACGGTTATGGAGGAATCTCTCGTGTTTTGAAGAGAGGCTGCCGTGTTCTCGTCAAACAAGGCAGTGACCAATAGGCTTTTTTTTTTTTTTTTTTCTAAGCGATCGTAGGATTGAGGAAGAGTCGCACACACCCCTGGCAGCTTCACACCATGAGACTCGGCGCCGGCCTGCCAAGATTCCTGCTCTGCCGGCGCGGTTGGCCGGAACAGAAGCGTGGCCCGCCGCCGGGTTTGGTCGCTGCCCGCCCGGCTGGATCGGGCGATCGGCATTCAGGTCACGCCCCGCCGTGCCCGGCGCGGGTTTTCACCGCTCCCTGCAGCACCGGACCGGACCGGCCCGCCCCGCTCCACACTGGGTGTCTCAGTGTCTCGGTGTTTGCTTGTCTACTGTGCCATGAAATGGAGCGAGGGTGCATGACGGTGCCAGCGGAGCAAATACACTCCTCTGAGGGGGAGAAGACCGTGGGGGGGGGGGGGGGGGGGGGTCGGGAGTGCTGCTGGGTGAATTAGGCACAGTGCTGGATGTTGCACTCTGGAGGTCACTCAAAAGAGCTCATGTTTTATTTGTTTTGTGCGTGCGTGCATTCATGCGTGTGTGTTCAACTCTTCGAGTTTCTGCTCTGTTGCTTGTGGGAAAAAATTGAATCCTTTCCCAAAACTAGACTCCTTTCACTTGATCTCGGGACGCTGCGCGCGTTGCTCACTATGGATTTTGTTTTTTTTGGTTTGTTTGTGCTTCTGGCTACCAATTTAAAATGAATAGGTTTTTCTTTTCTTCCATGTTTTTGACAACGTGATGAAGAAAATGTCTTTAATGAGATGATTTTTCACATTGAGGACCTGTTTATATGACAACGTGAAAACGGAAAACGCTGCGTTTTGGGTGTTTGATGCACTGAGCCACTGAAAACACAAAAACAAACAAACAGCAGAGGAAACGGAGCTGCTGCTACACTGCAGCGAATAAATGGTTCTTCTGCACATGCATGAATAGGCAAACAAAAACAACGATGGCAGCCCAAAGAGTATCATGACTTTCAGTCCGAATTGTCCGCTGACTTGGTAGTTTTAAAGCTGAGAGTTATCGTAATGGCGTGAAAAACAACGTGGTCGTCTGTAAATACGAGCATCTGTGTTCTCGTCATTGTTGATATTTATTGCATATTGTTGTTTGTGCGCATGTGTGTGTGGTTTCGTTTAAAAAAAAAACACCCTCTAGTGGCCGTATGTGAAAACTATGTCGTTTTTAGCATTTCTGCCTTTCCCATGTAAATGGAAATCATTTTCAAAAGTTGCTGTGTGAACGCAAAAGGTTCCTGAATCAGTGATTTAAAGAACCATCACCTGAATCGTCATGGAAACTGGGTGTTAACTGTTAAAGTGCTTTGCTGATGATTTAGTTCCAAAGATAAGAATTAAACTCCGAAAACCAGTTAAAAACATCAATAGCGGACATGGAATCGAAACTTTGATTTCTAGAGTGGTCAGTATGGTGGGTCCCTGACCTCCAGCAGCTCCCTGGGGGCCCGCTGCATCCCAGAAACGGTATGGGCCAATGTGGAAAAAGGAATTTCCCAAGAAGATCAATAAAGTAGCATTAGTTTAATTTAGATATAGGAAGAACATCTCAAGTTAAAGTTTAGGACGGGCCTTTCTTTGTGGAGTTTGCATGTTCTCCCAGGTCGTCCGGTTTCCCTCCCCAGTCCAGAAACATGCGTTTGAAGCTAAATGTGGGTTTTAATCAATCATAGGTGTGATTGTGGTTCTGTGAGTCTCTGCCTCACTGGCAGCCCCCCACCCCCCCACCCCCCCCCCACCCAGAGTCAGCTGGGATCAAATCCAGCTGGACAGAGTGGCAGAGCAGATGGATTTAAAGCAGTAATGTTTAGTCTGGTTTTATGCAAGAAAAGGAGAGAAAAATGCAGCACTGCAGGTTTTTCCTCTTTGTTGACCTTTTATACTCAGTCTCATCTGTGCTTCTTTCATCAATTATACCAGTGGCAGGTAACATTATAAGAAATAATGGTGCTTTAATTCACGTTGTTTTCCTGATAAAGGGAATAAGAAACGGGCTCGTTCTGCAGACTTGCACTTATTCTTTTGTACACGTTGTAATTGGTTCATTTGTCATGAAAAACAGTACAGTATCATGGTTCGCATGGAGCACGGCAATCAATACAAACAAATAGGTTTAGAAATGTTTCTTTACGATAAATAAAAAAAATGGCACTAATGCGTCCATTGAGACTGTTTTCTAATTATTTGTAAATTGTATTATTTGCTTGCTAAGCGCATCTGTCAAAGAAGAGAAAAAAGGCTTTCATTGATCACATAGAGATTTTACAGCGGCCTGAGTGTGATGGTGGCTGCTGGAGAGAGTCCCTGACTCTCACTGATGGTCTCTGCTTTAATCCCAGATACACCAGGACACTCGGTCACATGTCGGCGATACAGTTAAATCATTAACCTGGAGCTTGAAGATAAAAAAATCAATAAATAAAATGAAGACAACGTCAATTCAAATCTGGATTTCTCTATTTCCTCCATGTTGATGATCCCATGTCTTCATGGCCGAGCTACAACATTTAATACAGATTGTTTCATTTTCCTTATCTCCTTTCCAGAAACCGATAATATTAATAACAATAATGATAATAATAATAATACACAAATCCATGAGTTTCAATAGTTTCCTTTGCATCTCACTGATGATATTGATGACGATATTGACGATAACACTGTTTACCATGATGTTAGTCTTTCTCCCTTACTTTAACACAGTTCCTCTGCACCATTTATAATTAATGTGTTCCATTAGCATTTGAGAGTTTGCTTTCCTGATGTTACTGAATATGTAGGCTATTACATTAACAGGAACATATGAAGATTTAATGTTTTATCACATAGATCATGTTAAATATTTCAGGGGGGAAAGCTGAAAGTGCATAAAATCCATTAGCAATGCTGCGTTATAGTGAAAATTGCAACGTATTGCTCGCCGTGTGAGAGAAATCCCGACCTGCTGGCGGCCCATGGGAAGAAACGTTAGACAAAGAGCCTTCCGGAAACACGGCGCGGGCTACCCCTGCGTCTCTGTGGGCAGGCAAAAATACAACGGCGCTCCTTTCAGATATTGAATCTGGGTGATGACATGTAGTTGGCAGACCTTCGATCACTTTCCCCGAACTCCCACCAGACCTGACTTTCTTTTCATATGCAGCCACAAATGGAAATCTTTATTAGTCCTGCGATACTCTCCTGTTGACGTGTCAGAATCCAAACTGTGAGCTGGTTACTTTCTTTCCCGTCCTCATGTATATTGTAGTTTTTCCACTTTTGTGTAATATTTATTAGCTTCATATGTAGGGGTGCATGTTCAGGTTAATATGCATCAATATTTCGTCGCTGATAAATGCCAGCGTACAAGAAAAAGTGATCCTATTTGTATGTGGCGTATTAAAATACAGAATTGTTTTTTGAATAATTGGTTAATTTGCCTTTGTGTTTTTACATTTAGAGCATTAAAAAAATGATGAATTTTGTGCTTTAAAACACTTAAATAAGTTTGAATACAAGAATCTAGCCATTCAATTTAATGTGACGTTTTTAGCCTCCTATTTATTTTTCTATGTTTATGAAACTTTCCCCAGAAAGCTCAAGATATTTTCATTGTGGGTGTATTATACTTATAGTTTGCTCCTTCCTGCCCTTCAGTTTGCTCCTACATTTACATTTTTTCTTTCTTTTCTTGTGTGATTTATTTCTGGATTGATTTCCACCACACGCATTTCATTGGGTCGGGATGGTCTGCCTGTTTTCCTACGATTTTATTTCAAGCTTTAGAAGATATCTGCGGTGCGGCTTCACTCTGGCCACGCTGGTCTTTTTGCCTTATAGCTTCATTTAAAATTCATTCAGAAGTTGTAAAGGGAAAATCCAGATGACATGTCCTTGGTTTTCAATCTCCTCTCTCATATCAAACCCCATCTCCTGTTTGCTGCCGCTTCTTAGTGTCTCCCCCAAAAAGCCAATCAATCTTCAATTTTAGATAGGCGCTCTGCCGGAGATCCTCTGGTCAGTGGGCGTCGGCCATCGTTCTTCATCCTCCTGCTGCCTCCACATTCATCGCAAAATGGTTCCAGGGGTGAAGAGGTTCGCGCTCACGTGATTATGTCTCATCTGTGAAGATACAACGACAGCAGGATCAGTTTTTATAGAAGTGCTTTTGAACCGATTTAATTTGGGGGTGTTTCAGTTGTGAAGCATGAATGAAAAGAAGGTGCCACACGTTTTGGCAGAAACAACAGCCGTCGTTTTGTAGAGTAAAAGTGAGCTTGTCATCAGTGGAGGTTAATAAAGATCCTGCTGTCATGAGACATCAGCATCAACCCAGACTGAGCCTCATGTTTAAGCTCTTTGCAGAGCATCCTCCAGATTTGTTGATATTCAGTGTCAGTTCACTTTTTGCCCAGCCATTTTGTGGTGTGCATTTCGAATACATTTCATCTGCATCTGCCAGGAAGTCATTATGTTAACTGTCAGCATGACGATAATTCCGTAATATAATCGATACTTCGCTTCGGCAATCCTCCAAAACCATTTGGGAAATATAAGTATTTCAGATCCCATTAAATGTCCGTTATTGTGCAACCTTGCATTGTGGAAGAAACAGGCTGCTTTCCACGCCACAAGTCTGCTTCTTGGAGTACTTTCTCAATTAAGATGATGGGGTTTTTTGCAGCTCGTCGCGGCGAGCGTGCGTTACACACACCAAGCTGCATTTGTTTTGTGTATTGAGTGGAATCATATGTCTTTGTTTTGGTGAGGTCATGTCACACACTTCTAAAAATATGCAGCAAATGGCGGATTGTTAACATATTTGAAGTGTCTGGGTTCGCCACAGTTATTCTAATTAGTGGTAATGCGGAGTATAAAATGTACACAGTAGCTGCCAGAGCCTGACATAATAAACTTTGAATATTCCATCCTGCACGAGCAGACACACGTAAGCAATCATAGGATTTCAAAATATGAAAAAGAAGTCACCGAGGCGAAATTTGTACAATCTCTTTCTACTTTCTGACAGCTCAAACAGTGACAGGTTGGGAAGCGCGAATGAAATACAAATATCAGGACGGCGTGTCGGAGTACATAATGGAGAGAGTAATGGAAGGCAGGGAGGTGTTTTTTTGCTTTAGGAGGCTTCTCTTGTTAGTGGCCACATGATCCTTCGGTTCCTCTGGGAGTCGGTGCACGGCCCGGCGGTTTGGTGGAGGAATGTGCTCCCGGCTGGAAAAGGCTCACGGTGCACCGAGAGGTCCTTCCTGCCGCCGGCTCCACTGAGAAATGGACACATCCAGCAGCGGTAACCGGATCCCGCTCTCCAGCTGGCCTCTGAGCCTGCAGAGCCGCAGGATTTGATAATGATAATAGTGGATTAATGATTTGCTGTAGATCGGGGAGACTGACCATGACTAGTTGGACTTTAATGCAAATGTGTTTATTCAGCTGTGGCCGTATCTCATTCATCTAATCCGGGTAGTTGTCGCAGCGTGGATAAAGAAGTTACAACCCCCCCCTTTTCTTCCTACGCGCTGCTCAGTTTGTTGAGAAGTGTCGTAGAGGACGGAGACGGTCTGAGAGGTGGACCGATCGTGCGCGGCGACGCAGGAAGCCAAGGCTGTAAAAGCTGCAGTGGGCCTTCTGAGCGCCTCGCGCTGGCCTGCGTCTGCGTTTCACTGCCAGAAAAATCTGGTGTGGTTTTGAGGCAATATATAATGTATCTGGCCTCAGCGGCTCCACCGCACTGTGCAATGGAAAAAGAGGGCACTTGTCTCCAAAATGGCTTTGCGATGTAATTGAACCATAATGCCTCTTATGTGAGCGTCTTGCGGCGGAATGAAGATCTCACTTGACAAATGGGCCAGAGAAAATAAACTGGCATGTCTGAGTCATGGAGTGGAGAGCCGGGCCACCAGGTTTTCAGCCTCTGTCGGTGTGAGTGAAGAAGGGAGAGAAATCCAATCATCTGGGCGCCGACGTCCAAGGAATTTCTATCATCATATCCCCACTGATCATTCCTACGGCCTCGCCAACATCCTCGTACCTGCTATTTATTACCGTCTGGCCCGTCATCAAAGGGCTATTTTTTGCTCAGATTTCAGAGGGAACAGGCCCACGTCTTGATTTGATGAATATGTCAATTCCCTCTGCTGCACACCGAACTCTCCGGTATTGAGTGGTGGCAGTGGTTCAGCCGGCTCCTGCCAAGGTAAAGTGTTATTCTTCTGAGCCTCGGAGCAGCCGAGGAAGCAGCTCCTTCCTCTTCAGCCAACTTTTTGATTAATACACTTAACGCGCGTTTATGTTTTTTTAGCTCCCGTCGCGCTGTTCGAGCTCCCGCTATCACTTTTCCACCGATCTGTCTTTTAAACTAATTATGTGTGTTAATTGTGACGGGGTGAGGACGGATTACAGGCGGCGGCACGTGGCTGGTTATCGTGTATCATCTATCACCCTCGCAATTACAACACCTCTGCTCCGCGTTTCCGACCGCCCTCGCTCCGGGGAGGCTCGTTAAGCAAATCATGAAGCTCCGGCGTCCCAGACAGAAGCAGCGGCGGCGGCTTGTCACTCTGTTTCACACCTCGTCTGAATCACAGAAAGGATGAGGAAGCAGTCCGGGTTTCTGTAAGGACGCCTGCCGAGAGGAACGTGCCTTCCTTTCCTCCCTGCCTTGACCCCTGCTGGACGTCTGCAGCACCGGCGTCGAGGGGTTAGAGGTCACGCAGGTTCATTCCTGTTAATCAGCTGCTGCATCCTCCCACAGAAGCTCATGTTTGGGATTGTTAACGGGCGTCTTTCAGCCTGGCACCGCCGCCGCTCTGCACTCTGCGGCGGAGCGACTCGGAGCTGGCATGCCGATCGTCACCCCGGGTCACCTTCTGTCCCGGCGCCTCTCTGCCAGCGCCTCCCTCGCTGCGTGCCTGTGTTTGTTGCTTTGGGTGTGGTGCTCTTGCCTAATCCCTGTGTCCGCAACACTTTAAGCTGTGGCTGTGGTGGCAGTGCTGCCCGGCGCTCGCAGCTCGCCCTCTCCTGCTTCCCATTCTCTGTTTGTGAACGCCACTTGACCACACACTCGAGGTAAAGCTGTACGCAAATGCAAAAGTTCCATTTCATCGCAACCTATATTTTCTGCTTAGTCCGCAGCGGTAAAGAAAAGCTGTGCATCCTCGTCACAGGATCTCCTGCGGCCTGCCAGAGAAAATATTGTGTACCATAAACACCATTTCCAGATGCGGCGTTTTTATTGAATGTGGCGTGGCGGTGACGTGGCCGGGCAGTGAAACACGGGAACTTCAACTGAACTGAGACGGCATTTAGAAATGCATCAGATATAATGCTTTGCTTCGTAGCGATGCACTGAATAGTAGAAACTCTTCTAACCGGGCTGTCTCGCTCTCTTTGCAGCCGGGCGATCAAGACCAATCAGGACCTGCTTCCAGAGACGCCGTGGACCAACATCTTCTACGACGACTTCTGGGGCACCCTCCTCACGCACAGCGGCAGCCATAAGTCCTACCGGCCCCTCTGCACCCTCTCCTTCCGTCTGAACCACGCCGTGGGCGGGCTGGAGCCCTGGGGCTACCACCTGGTGAACGTGGCCCTCCACGGGGCCGTGACGGGCCTCTTCACCTGCCTGGCCCGCCTCCTGCTGGGAGGGGGGCTCTGGAGCCTGCTGGCCGGCCTGCTCTTCGCCTCTCACCCCATCCACACCGAGGCGGTGGCGGGCGTCGTCGGCCGGGCCGACGAGGGCGCCGCCCTGTTCTTCCTGCTGTCCCTGCTCTGCTACGTCCGCCACTGCGGGCTGAGGGGCCACGCCAGCCCCTGGCGGCCCCTGGCCTGGCTCCTGGGGAGCCTCGGCTGCGCCGCCTGCAGCATGCTGTGGAAGGAGCTGGGAGTGACCGTGCTGGCCGTGTCGGCGCTGTACGACGTCTGCGTTTTCCACAAACTCAAGCTGCGGCAGATCATCACGCTGCTCCACAAGGTAAACGGTCTCGTCACGTCCTGTGGAGACGCTTCTTTTTTTCTTTTTTTTTTTTGCATGTATCTTGTTTCCTGCATCTGCTCCACAACTTACATGTCTGGCAACGAGGATTGGAAACATACACATATATATATATATATGTGTGTGTGTGTGTGTGTGACTCTAGTGTGTTCTTTGTTTGGTTTTCATCTTAATATGATGTGAAAAACGTTTCCCGATGTATTCTTAGCTGTGTCATTCTGGTTTTTGTCCCATGCGTGGGTCTAAGGCACATTTGCATAATTAATATGTGCAACTGTAACAGCTGTGACAACAACAACAACAACAAAAAAGAAGAAGATTGCCATTTGTGTGTTTTGTTTTTTGCCTGAGATGCAGCCATCCTTTAAGAAGCTCTTTTCCCCAACAGCTCCTGTCACAAGAATTTACAGTTTGCCGCCGAGTCAATGTGACATCGATGACTCTCTGCCCATCATAACAAATTCAACAAGACGTGTGCACCGACGTGACACCAGGGCTCGGGAGCGGCCAATGAGAGCTTCGTCCCTGAGAAAAAAAACAACTATTTAAGAAATAGCATGTGTCAAGGAGAGGTTTTGGTCAGCGGGAATACAGACAAAAACCTATGTGGCGATGGAGGCAGATTAGAACCGAAAAGGAGAAAAAAAGCTTTTAATTGAAGATTAAATTTATCGTCTCACTTTTAGTGCTGAGAAGTAAAGAATGAGGGCCTCTGCTGGCTCCTTTCTCGATGCCCTCGTCTCATGATTTAAGCCTTATCTGACTCCTCGTGTCCTCTGGAGTATGGCCCATCCGTTGCTGCAGGCAGACAAGCCTTCTAATGGCTTGTCAGGCATGGCTAGACGGGAGAGGAAACAGGGCCAAGAGGGCCGAGGGAGAGCATGATGCCTCAAAGCTGACAGTTTTTCAGCGTTTTGATGGAGAGTCCACAAACCCTGCTGATCCAATTGTCTTTGGGAGAGAAAAGGGGGACTGCGGGGTAGTTAGCGTTCTGGCACAGAGCGGGTCCTATGGATTTCTTTCATGGTTTGCCATCGTGGTTGAGTAAATTGGCAAATGTCTCCAGGGCCAGAAGTGTTCTGCTACTGCACACCACATACAGCGTGGCCTGTGGATTATACTGTACAATTCCCACTTTCAGATGTTGCCAATAGTTTTCAGTTTGTAACTTCTGGGTAAAACTTTTCTTGCTCAAAGTGTTGAATAAAGATAAATAAACTTAATTTCCCTGACAACTTATTTAAATTGTCAAAAGCTCATCAACTTTTGAAATGCAACAATGAGATGAACAGACGAATTCTATCAAAGCAATGAGAAAAAGATCAAAAAGGCACTTTAGGAAGCGTAATGGGAAATGTAGCTCTTGCTGCATTCACAAATAATGGCGTAATGCGGGTTGGCTTGAGGTTTCAGACGCGACTGGAGAAGAGAAGGTATCCAGCTCCGGCTGAAGTGCTAAATCATGTAATGTGCTGATAAAAAATTCATATCTATTCTGCAAAAGAGATGGAGTCAGCGCATGGCTGCTAAAACGGGTGTGGTGAGCACTTGGTCTCTCTTTTTACAAGTCCGCTCTGTGTAATTATGTTCAGGGAGCAGAGAAGGAACCAGGAACTTGGGTAAACAGTGCAGAGATTGAAGCTTTTTATTACTTTTGATTTTATACTAACTGTCGAAGGGGCGGGCGGCTCGGCGGTGTGTTGGTTTCCAGTGTTTTTGTGCGGAGTTTGCATCTTCTCACTGTGCATGGGTCTTTTCTGGGTTCGTCGGTTTCCTTCTAGTCTCAAGACATGCATTTGAGGT
Organism: Salarias fasciatus; assembly: GCF_902148845.1. Lineage (NCBI taxonomy): Eukaryota > Metazoa > Chordata > Actinopteri > Blenniiformes > Blenniidae > Salarias > Salarias fasciatus. The sequence continues at coordinate 28,386,751 of NC_043751.1, forward strand.
TAATGTTGACTTTCAATTGCCTGTAAATGTGATTATCTGTCTCTGAGTTTCAAGGACCTCGTGTCTTGAATGCTTTACGCTGTTCTCTGTTCAGAAAATCGCTTTAATTCGAAGTTCATAAAGTCCAAAATCAACAGTTTTGCCGTTTCCCTATCCATAAATCCTGTGTGTTTGAAATTCCCACGCCTCTTTGTGTGTTCAAGAGCAACCAGGGACCTCGACTCATTCCACAACAGGGAACAAGCTACAGCTTTACACACAGCAACTGTCAAGATTTTTTGCTTCATCTGAAGGATGACAAATTGTTGTGCATCGTGTCCTGTTGTACATTTAAAAAAGAATGTATCATGCAAAAGAAATGGAGTCAAAAAAATGGTAGAAATTAAATTCCTCGACTTTGTTGGATGCATAAAGCTGCAGCACACTCACAGCGAGTTATTTTGGCTGGCGGAGACAGAATAAGGCGCTTTGTGGGCAGCCGGGCCTCAGTTTAGGGAGAGGACTATAAAACAGAGTATTTTTCTGGAAGTGAGTCTGCAATGCATGACTTGATTTTCCTACCGTGCAACTTTGACAACTGTCATTATGGGAACATGTCATTTAGTCACGCCACAGACAACATGAAAGTGGGCAGACGGGGGCCTGTCTTCATCACTTCACTCACGTTAGCTCGGCTGGATTCTTACATTTTGTTCTTTTTCTCGTGAGATTTATCGTAACAGAGCTCTGAGACGGTCTTGGGTACGTGCGTTTGAGTGCTGCGACCCGATCTGTTCCCCACATGGCGAACAGTCCACCGCTGCAGCTTATCCATTCGTCTCCATTGGTCTCTGGAGCGAGGCAGTCACTTTGAGTGATGGTGGGGAAGCGGGAGTTATTCCTGGGGCTCAAGCTGGGACTCCAGTCGCTCATAAGGACATTAAATTACATAAAATGTTCGAAATGACCACAGGAAAAATAAATATTTCTTCCCCTCCTCCTGAATACACGCCGGAGATCTGTCAGGTGGTGAAACCGCCAACTTCCCACAGCGGCTTCGTGACGCTGACGTTCTGCGATAACGGGGCGGATATGGAAGAAGGAACTGTCACCGTGTTCCTGCTTTCTCCTTGTTTGAGTACATAAAAGTCATTCTTCAGCGTGCGCGGCGGGCTTGTTGCCCGACTGACGGGCCGTAATGGGCCGGCACCACTTTTTATCGCCCAGCTTCCCACTCAGCTGAAGTCATTTGACATTTAATGTAGGAAATTGCGAAGTGGGCCCGCTTATCAGATTGTGGCACGCACTCAATTACATTAGAGTTTTATATCTGCTGCAAATCTCCCGTTGTGTCGTTACGGCTGCTGTGCTGCGGGAAGGGCGTGGGCCGCCCAGGCCGAGAGCGTCACCGCGATCCCACGTAGCTTCATCGCTCATTTCAGCAAGACTTTAACTGCAGACTCTCTGAATACAAATCAGAGTGGAAAGGTAATGCAAGGGCATTATCCTGACAGGTGATTAATCTGTGGGAATTTGCATAACGGGTCTTGGAAACAGAATATCAAGTGCTACAAATTAGCAGTGATGCATTAATGTACTTTGACTTCTCTATTTGCTGCAAAATTAACTAATATGTTGATTTGACTTGTTTGACATCACAGGTGTAGTTTCTTTATTTCAATCTTTGTGCAAGATTGTAATGCACGTCATGCAGTCTGTATGATTATTTTTATTTGGCAGCGCAGAAATTTCTTAGGTTTAGAAAAAAAATGGGGAGGAAAAAGGAACTGGATTGTGTTTGTCATCCTCTGGAAGGAGAAGTGTGTTTGAAAAAAACTTAATTGTTGAATTCAGCTTTGGTTTTGCATAAAAATGTCACATGAATTAATTATCTCATCAAATTTGCACATTTTCATCAATTAATTATGATTTATTGAGACGTGTAGCTAATTTCATTTGATATCTTGGTTTTTTTCCCTTAAGGTATTGAAACAAGAGGAGAAAAAAAAAGTACGTATTTTGTTGTTTGGTTCTCAAAAAAATCTCTCAACTCTAATAAATGAATGTGTGTCAGTGGAGCTCTCTGAAGGTATATAGAATTCAGAAGGTAAATTGTCAGTTATTTGTGACCATATAAATAAATTTTCAAGTATTTTTAAAATAAAATTTGGGCAAAAAATATGCATTCAATAATATGGTTTAGATTTTCAGGATCTATAAGGATAATTTTTCCATTTTAAATCCAAGTTATGTGGTATTTTAAGTATTTGACTTAATTTATGTGAACATTTTAGATGAACCTGCCTGTCCGCTGTGTGCTCTTCATTTCTTGCACTAGTCTTTGGTTGCAGTTTAAGGTTTTCGGCCCTCTTTTCATTCAGCGGCCGTCACCGCCACCTGCTTTCCTTCCTGAGCCGTTAGTGCTGAAGTGTTGAAGCCGCCGTCACTCTGGGTGTTGATAAATGTTGCTCGTGCTCGCCTTTAGCTTCCAGTGGGATCCAATCGCTTCTCTCCAAGATGTGCGCCGTCGTTAAGAGTAAAAATCTGATGTCTGCCATTAAAGTGTTTACTCTAGCTGACCTTTGCGGCGCTGTTATTCTGGAGTTGCTTCGTGCCTGATTAAAGTCTTCACAGTGTGTTTCTGGCAATGGCTTTACAGCACTCCAATGTAACACAGTTGGCGAATGTGTATAAATGCTGTAACCACAATTTATGTGGAAAAATTGTGCTTTTTATGAGACAATTTCCTGCGCAGTGATAGCTAAGAGGCTTATTTTTAAAAACAGACACTGAGCCTTAATTGGACCTCCTATTCACTGGAGGAAAGAATACATTTCCATGCGAAGTGGGAGTGTTTGCTGCTTAGTGCAATGCAATCATTTATTTTGTTACGGGGATCTTTGTTTGCTCGTTGATCAATGAAACAAATGACAGTTGAGATCAGTGAAACTGGCCCGAAGACAAACGGCAACAATGGAGGAAACCAGACTCTCTCGGCCTTATAATCATCTGTAAACATCAATGCTACTGTTCCCTTTATGCGTCGCTGGGTATTTATTCTTATTTCAGAGGGCCCATTGTTCTTGTCTGAATTATCATGTCCACATAATTCTACACTGCAGCCCCACAAAACCGAGAGGAGGAAGCTGGTGTTTTCTCACACTGCAGAGCAAGAAAAGCAGCGACTGTTGATGTGGAGGCGCGATCCGACCTCAAGTCCCGCAGGGATGACACTCCCGACACGACCGTGAACCACAGCGGCCCTTCGAAACGTGACGCTCTGGAAGCGTGAGCTGGATGAGGGGAAACCGTCGGTCGCTGCGTCCAGAGCCGCCGGGGCTCAGAACCGGAGACGTGCGTTCTCCCGATGACGCACACTCCGGAGAATGATTTACAAATCCAGGAGGAATGTCAGAGTCACACACTTCATCTTTTCACACCTCCCCTGTTCTGTTCACACCTCGGCTATTAGTGCAAGGTCGCTGCTGAAGGCGTGTGTGTGTGTATGTGTGTGTATGTGTGTGTGTGGTGACGGAGCTGGCATGGTTTACCTGGCCGCAGCACTCAGGCGTGGTGATGCGAGGTGTCGGAGATGGAGGGATGTTGAAGGGCACATGTGAAGAGGAGGAGGGGCGTCGCTCCAAGCTTCAAGCCTGTGTTCACAACATGTTTACACGCCATGATGCATGTGTGTGTGTGTGTGTGTGTGTTGGAGCCGTGGGGCCTGCATACAGAGTAGGAGATCCATACATCCCCTCGCTGTGTATTAGATGAGGTAAAGGGAAACGCGAAACGCTCCATACATTCTTACCTGGGGCTCCACAGATGCTCCTCCATGCTCTAATGGCTGCTGTCACTGGGTGATAGATTGGGCCTGGTGGGCTCAGCCAGTGCCCCCTGCCCTCGCCCACCTGCCTCCCACATGGGGATTCACACCGCCGCCTTCAGGCTGGAGAGCTCTGCCTATAGCAAACATATCGCCGGGAAAACAAAAGGATAATACACATCTAAACTGATGAAGGGGTAGTTTGCAGTATTAGCAGAACCATTTAATAAGTTGATTGACTCAAATAATTTGATTTTCATAGACTAGGGTGTCAAAACACGTTTTAGTTCAGTTCCACATGCAGCACAGTTCTATCCTGGGTGGCATGAATGTATGAATATATGGATGGAGTGAATGTGAATTTACAGCCATCACCTTATTACCACAGGTTGATACAATGTGTTCAAACTAAACTCCATGCAAACGCGCTATAGTTTCTCTAATGCACAATATTACCTGTACATCTTTTAAGAATTTGAAAAAATTTCAGTATGTACTGGATTAATGTACGTCAGCCACTGTATCCCACAATGCAAAGTGTTAAGAACTCTTTGAAACAAAGCCTGCGTGCCATTTAATGTGTGTATATTTATATATTTCAGATAAAATGTTTAAAGATCAGAGTGAATGAGCCACATGAAGCCAGCTCTCATTGTCTGGACCAGTGAAATGACAAAATGCTAATTCATAAATCCTCGTAAATGACCACAACTCTTTTCCCTTTGCTTTTGTTCAGATGAACGAGTTGAAATTTACAAAATAAAGCAAGTATTTTTTTTTTCTTAACAATGCTACTTGCTGCAAAATGCAGTGAAATGTCAAAGTAGCGTGCCTATTTCCATTTTATTTTTACAACTGAAAATGGATCAAATGACTTGACTGTCTCTTTTTAACATTTTAAAGCAAGTACTAAACTCAGCAGGTTCGTTCTATCGACTATAAGTCTGACAGCTCTGGTGTCCAAGCTTCATGCATGAAGCAGTTATAAATGGAATTTACTTGTTATTCATTAAATTCAGCAAAATACCCAGATGTGATATAGTGTGAAATGCTAATGGACTGCTTTAGAAGTGCTGGAGGCAGATTCTGTTTACTTTAGGTCGAGTTTGCTCCTTCATTACCAGTGTTTTTGCTAAATGAACAGCCTGCTGCCTTCATCTCTGCTCTTTAAATACAAAAACCCAAACATCTCATTCCAGCTGAAGAAAATTACATTTTAGTTTAGAAGGTCAAACGGTTGCTTCTGAGAGGAAATATAAAATCTTCTTGCACACAGCCGAGCAAAATGGAGAAAAAAATTGGACATGCAAACGAGCGAGCAGGTCTGGGAGCCCCGGGTGTCTTCGCTGTGGGGTGAAACGAGGCCGAGTGCAGCCGCAGTGACAGGAAGTGACTCGGGCTGGGTTTGCTTCAGCACGCCGTCCATCAGGCGTAAGTGAACCTGACAGGCATGTTGCCAGCAACAGCCAGCACAGTGGCCCCGACACTGCCTGCCGCGAGACGGTGGAAACCCACTGAAAGGGCGGGAAAAAAAAAAAAAAAAAAGCCTGAGACAAATAAAGCCTCGTCTCGGGAGAAAAGCAGATGTAAACTGCTGCATGAACCTGAAGCCTTTCTCATTGTCCTCCGTCTCTCCTCTTGCTGAGCGCGATTTGTTATTTTTATAGCCAGTGTGTGAGAATCGATCGCGGCGCGTTATGTAAGCCGTCAGCTCTGGAAAAAGAAAGTCCCGCAGCACCGATGTCCCTCGCCATCCCGCCGGTTCACGCGTCAGACGTCTTGGTGGAAATGTGAACTGGCTCGTTGGTTTGTCTGTTTTCCCACAATCATTAAGCTTTCAGAAGAGACAACGATTAACCGAGAAGCACTGCAGACTCACGTCTGTGAATTCAACCAAGAATTGAAAATGCATTGATGTTTTCAAACTGAAGTGAAAAACCTCAACACAGGTGAAATATAGACGCAGCCTTTGTTTTCAGGTTCAAACTAAATCTATTTATGGTTCGTCTTCATTGCCTCAGAAAGAAAAAAAGAAACTGTCATCTGAAATCATTCAGCTACAACTGGAGACTTTCAGCAAATAAACAAGTTTAAAAAACAAAACTCTTTCAAGACTGTAAAGAAATGATCACCAGAAACATTATTATATTTACATATAATAACAGTTTCACGCAGAGTCTTTGTGCTTACTTCTTATATAATCTTACGTTTGGATGAGTTGGTTGAATGTTTCATCAGACAGCTGGACTTTGGATCCTCCATCCAGCCGGTTCTGATGTCCTTTCGGTTGACGTTGAACCCGTTAATCTGACATGCAGCAACATTCTGCCTTTATTTAAACCCTTCAGGCTCCGAATGGAAAAATCCTCTTTGTACACAAGCAAGAGAAAGGAAGGGAAATTAGAAGCTATTGGTGGTTCTGCATCCTCTCATCCGGCCCTGTGATATCCAGGTGTTGCTGCAGGCAGAGAGGAACAATCTATTACCTGGAAAGGCCCCTGCAGGACCCCCCCCCCCCCCTCCCTGCATGCTGCTACAAAGAGCCGCTACACCTCGTAGCAGCGGTCCTCTCATCGCACTGGCTGTTTACTGCAAAGAGCGAAGAGAAATGGAGAGAACCTGCTTCTGTGTGTGTGTGTGTGTGTGTGTGTGTGTACAGGCAAGATGGAGGAGAAATGTTCTCCGGGGGGGAATGGGGGTGGGGGGTTGGGGGTGGGGGGTAATGGATGTGGCAGCCGAGGGACAGAAAGTGAGAAAGAGAGTGCGCCACATATTTCCAGTCCTCTGTGTGAAGTGCTGCTGTTAGATGGCCTGTCGCTGCCCATAAGCCACCGGAGGCTCGCTGAGAGATCGCCCTGACAAGGAAACACCCTCAGACGGCGGCAAGTAATGAACTCTGGACATCAATCAGTCATAGAAGGTTCTCTCAGGATATCAATTCTATGTTTATCTGTGTGTTCGCTCCTGAAACTGATATATTCTGAACTCACTCTGTTGAGCTGCGTTGTGTCGAGATGCTGAACTCTGCATGATAAGTATAACAACACATCCAACAAAGGCGCGGGAGATGACCATGAAAATAGCCAACTATCGACCGCGCAGGTCAGTTTTTGGATTGATTTTCAGAGTAACCTATCAATGCTGATATTGAAGTTGCTCTGTCACAGTTAGAGGTTATTTCTTTATTCACATCTCATTTCCTTTTGGTTCTTTCCACTACTCCTTCCATATGTGATTAATGATGTATAATTAACAGTCACATCTGGGAACTGAGATAGAAAATAAGAAATAATACTTTTTTTTCCTTATGATTTACAAGAAAATACCTTTAACTTCCCTCTCTTACTAGAACTTCGGGTCACAGAAAGGCTTTTTTTCCAGGCAGCGTCAGGGATGCACGATATGGTTTTACTTGTCATTATTGAGAAACGGAGATCCTTTTTGTTCTCATAGCAACAACAATGATTTCAGTTTATAGCTCGAGCTGTGTCACTTATTCTCCGTGCTCTTTGGTAATTACTGGACTGTTCAAAATCCCACAGTTGTGTTGCAGCTTACCTGTTCTGTTTAAGGCAAACACAGTTTGTATGCATATTTGATTTCTTAGTAGCTTACTGAGAACTGCTTTAAGGGCTATCATCTGCAGTCTTCTGCACCTGTAACTAGAAAAACACACAGATTTTCCTGTTTTCCGTGATAAATCCTCTTTAAAGCACTGCAGACGGACACACTATGTCACCGACCTCATGTACCGAGGACTGTTGCCACATGGCAGTAATCTGTAGCAGTTTTCTCGGCTGCTGAAAGATGTTTGGAAAGTGCAACAAAAAATGACAACCCTGGTTATGCATCAAGGGAGCCTGTGCACAGGAGACGAGACGACGTGAAGACATGGCGAGCGGTGACAGATGTCACAGAGCGACTGGCGGGACGTCAGACTGGAGTTTTCAGAAGGCGGATTTCATGCAGAAGCTCCAGACTGCCAATCAGCTGAAAGATTATCTGGTGTCAGGAATGGAAAAATGCCAATAATGTTCTTTTTTAACGACAATAAAATCAAAAGATTGGCTGTCACTGATCACAGATTTCAGTTAAATGTTTCCCAACAGCTGCTGGATGACACTGATATAACTCACTTTAGTCAAGGACGAGTCTAAAGGTCAACGGTTTTAATTAAGTTGAATAATCATGATTTTACCACAATCTTGACTGTCCCGTCAGGATATTGATGCTTTTTCTTCTCACTTCACTCTCAGTCATTTTCGTTCTTCCCTTTCATGTCATGAGAGCTGCTCTTTGACCTCGGTGCTTCATTAACATCAGCTCAGTGCCGTTGATGTGTTCTCTGAATTTCCCACTGCGATTAAGCGCACGCAGATTGTTGGGCATGTTAATGAAGCCATGTGGAGCTCTTTAGCTGCTCCCCCCTCGTTTTTCTGCCCCGACAATGCTCCGTAATTGTTTTCCATTTGTTGTTGTTTAGTTGCCGAGTTGCAGTTTTTGTCCTTAAACGCTCAGTCAGGCATGTGGACTAATGGACTCCGGTCTACGCCCAGTTATAATTCCTCTACTGTCACAGGCTGGAGTGATTACCGCAGCGCTGAAGTAAATCCACACGAGACGATCTCCCAGCCGTAAACACGGACACACAGGCCGTGGAAACGATCTCCATCCCTGAGAGGAAATTCCCGTCGTATTTACACTAGAAATGATTCAATCATCCCACTCATTGTTCAAACCTTGTTTCTTGTGAGCTGCAGCCTGCAGCGTCTTGTCAAGACGCAGAGAGTAACTGGAACTTGTGTCATTGTGTATTCTCGGTGAAAACAAGTGGATGTGACTCAACGCTGTGCAACAGCAGAAGGGAGCAGACAGGTGCTGGATTTCTGAGCCGGCGCATTTGGGAATTTTTCCTCTCAATCCAGAGATTTACCAGTAATCTGGAGGCAGGGAGCTGTAGGGTGGAGTTATTCTATCCTTGCGTGAGTTCGTGTCTCTGAGAAGACGAGTGTTGAAACCTGCAGTCAGAAGATTCCTGTGACAATAAGAGTCTCTCAGCTTTGATCTCCTCAGAGCAGCTTTTTCAGGAGCGGCCGTGGATTTACTGTCCGTGCTGATAACTGCATAATAAACTGTCTTCACAGTTCCTAAGATTCTTTTATGATTCTGTAATGATTTTATGACAAGACGACATTTTTAATGGTCTTTTTAATTATCTCTCAGCACATCTTCACAAATGCTCAATGAAGGTCTAAAGAGTTCCAGACTTATACTTTATGTAAACAGAATAAATGATTAAAAAAAAAAATCAAATGGTATGAATTTTAGTACGTGCATACAAGAAGAAAGAAATAAGAAAGAAGCATATTGCTTTTATCTCCCCATTGTGTGTATCGTGACTTTATACATAGATTGACGAAATGGAGTCAGTGCAGTTTTTTTTGAAACGCTGCTGCTGCACATGCATGCTATGATCCTAATAAGTGGTTATTAATAGCACATAACAATGAACATAGTGTGTGCCGTTCACTCTTGAATTTAGCTGGGTTTTGCCAATAAACTATACTTTTAGTTCGTCATCGTCTTGTGGAGACACATTTTATTTCTTATGAACATCCGATACCGAGCGGACGAAAACCATGAGGAAAGTTTTAGAGGAGCTTTAATGTTTACTGCCTACTGTTCTCTGCATTTCTGAGTGTGTTGATTACATTTAAATAACACCCAGACAGGAAAACTGCATCATTTTCAGTGTTGCTTGGTCGTGTAAACGGTTGTTTTAGCTTCAATTCTAAACGGTTCTGTTAAGCTACTTCGCAGACTGATAGACTGAGTTGTTTACAATTTAGCTCCTCTCTCAAATTATCTCCTCCTATTCCCATGAAAAGTTATTTCTGGCTCCGTGCTCGATTGGGAATGTTTTAAATGTCAACAGATTGGATTTCAGAAACCGTGAGCGTGTCCGTGTGTTCGCCGTAGCCCGTAGTGTTTATTCTCTTTCATCATGCAGACACATCTCAAAACGTTCCGCGCTACCGTTCAGCATTCTCGATCCCCCTCAAATGTGAACTCCGCCGCTTCTCGCCTGGCTCCGATCTGCCGTTTATCATCGTCTCGCCCGGCGAGTCACCCGCTGATTGTACATTTAGTCAGCTTCCCATGCTCATTACGAGCCAGTATAAACAGCGTGCCGTCACCGTGGTGGTCAGCTGTAAAATGACACACAAGAGGGCTATTTTCAAAAAGTGGTGGAGAGGAGGAAGAATGCAATCAGCATCGGTTTTTTCTCTTTTTTTCCCTGCGTGTAGCATACGACGTCCCTCTGACAGTCCATCTGCTCGGCGCCGGACCTTTGCTCCAGCTGGGTGTCATTCATCCCTGCACTGCAGGAGCTTCTAGCATCTCGAAGCCCGGCAACGCAGCGGCGCCGATTTCCCAATGGCTTAGTTACGACTGAGAATCCAGGCGAGCGCACGACAGACCCAGCCTGGACACGACCGGCGACACGCCTCACAGACGTGTTTCCATTCACCAGGCCTTTTAGAGTCCTTGAGCGGCACGGAGAACCGCTTCCGTCCCGCTTTTCGCCGGAGCTGGACTCGGCGTCCTGTCGCAGCGGTGGAGTGGTGGTCACACGGTCTAGTTGGCCCTCGCTGTACAAATAAATATGGGAAACGAGCGAGCAGAAATGAGGACCAGTCGGTTTATTTTTCAAGCCATTACTGTGGTTTCACTCAATAAATGTCTCCTCTGAAAACTTAAGGGTTTTCTTCGACCAGTGTTTTCCATTGTCATTATATCCTTATTGTTTGGTCTGCCTGAGCCTTCTGGTTTTTTAAAATATGGATCTAGTTAGCTCTGAATACTAATGAAGACCAAGTCTGTGTTGTTTTATGTTTGGTTCTCTCTGCTTGATGGAATGTGATGTGTGACCTTGTTGTGGCTTTGCGACCCAGAAGAAGCATTTCCAAAAATGTCGGAGGAGTTGCAGAAACAGACCACTCCGGCTCGGTGCGGGAGTTGGAGGTGGTTAAAGGCGACGGACTGGTTTGACTTTCAAAAAAAACCGAGCCAGAAGTTGTACTTTTTACTGTCGCTTTTTCTCAACTCGGATTTCAGAGACCGCTGCAAATTTGGCAAATTCTGAGTCTTTCCGTTGAGTTTCTATTTATGCTCGTTGTTTAAGTTCCTCCCTCACCTCACCCCTTAACAACCTACAACACACTTCTCCTTTTACTCTCGATGAGATGTTCAGATTTCATCCACTCTGGTAGAGATACGCCTTGGCTGAGTGATTGTGTCGACATCTGATGACCGCTGATGATAATATAAGTGTTGTCTGATCACGGTATGGAGAGAGAAACACACTTGGTGACCCCCTGAGCCGGGGTCGTCTGGGTTCTGCAGCACAACCTGCATGCGGATCCTTAAAATAAGTGTGTTCACGGAGGCAGAGTGGAGCTGGAAGGCGGTGAGAGAAATGGATCTTGTGTCGGTTCAGTGATTTCAGTCAATAAAAGCTGACCAAGAGAGCATGAGCTGGCAGCTTTCACCGCGTCTGGGTCAGACATTTTCTTGCTCAGATATATTTGCTTTCTTCATACGGTTCGATTCCAGCAGCCTGTTTTCTCCACTCAGAGCAGACCTTCAGAGATAGGCTGCTCGAAAGTGAGAGTGTAACTTCTCAATACCTTTGATCCAAAATGACTTTCTACATTGTTGTTTGTTGCCTTTTGGTATCTTGCTCCTTTCTTCCCCTCGCTTCTCTCCTGGTTTCACACAAATCCCTGCTGGGACCGACACGCATTCGCCCTCTAATATCTGGCAGTCGGTGTGATTGCATTTTAATCTCGCACACATCACCTGTCTGGTTTTCATTGCTTTGCTGTTCCTGAGGTAAATCCTGCAGCGTCTGTGTGCAGCCCGCCCAGCTGACTCTGGGAGTTCTCTGATGGGTTCATGGGGGTTAAAAGCTTTGATCACAAGCAGTTTGACTAAGGTCCACTGTGAGGTTTGGCTTCATAACCTCTCGCAGCATGTGGCTCTCAGTCCGGCGCTGGTTCACCAGACTCCTGTAGCAGCTATACTCTGAGATACCCTCCGTATAAACCAACACATCCAGTCTTCAACTTGTGCCAGATTTGCGAGATGAGTATCAGAGCAGAGAATGAGGATCCCAGTCATGACGATCTTCGCCGTAAATCACAAACAGCTTCTCTGTGCTGTTGTCATTACCTCTCGTGTGGAGCTCCTGGTACCTGGCAGACTGTTTATGGTCAACACAGCCACATTGGCCGGCACGTTGAAGGAAGCGGAGCAGGCTGCCGGCCGCCATGAGGAGGAAGTGCCAGGCTGTTGTTGTCGTTTGTGGTTCCTCCGCAGATTACCAGGCTCCTGTTTGTTAAACTGTCTTCAGATTTGAATCATCCAGTTCGGTAAACAACACCAAACAAGACCGAACAGCAAAGACAAACTGTTGGCATTGGCAGAGAGGATTAGACAGATTGTTGACGTGAGCAAACCACATACTCGGCTCCACTGCTCATCCCACAAATGCATGGGAATAGTATCTGGATTTATTGGCATTTCCAGATTTAAAAACATATTTGACGATTAATGAAACAACATAAATGGAAGAAAAAAAGAGTTTATATGACCCATAGACTCCAATAAACCCAAATAACATCACTCATATCCATTTAACGCCTGATATTTCTCCACAAAACAGTCAACTTGTTTGAACATGTTGTCTTACACCAGGTAAAACTAAACGCAACAGTTTGCAGCCTTTGTGTGCTGAAACATTCGTAACGTGAGCCAGCTCTCCGTGATCTATAAAACACCGCTAGGAAGTGAATAGTCAGGCTCTTATCTTGTTTTTCAGGCTAACAATCACATCTTCACACCCAAAGGTGCTTTACCATCAGCCAGAAAAGGAACACAGCAGCTGGAGCTGATAAGAAAGAGAGAACGAAAGAAGCTAAATGGAAAATTGTAGAGCGCCAACCACAGGCTTGATTAGTAGATCCAGGAAAGGCGAGAGGACACAAGTCGAGTATTTCCATCCATCTGAGAGATTTATGCAGACTTTTTAAGGCAATCTGGCATTCGTCGACAAATGTGAAGTGCGTGTGTGTGTGTGTGTGTGTGTGTGTGTGTGTGTGTGTGCGTGTGCGTGTGTGTGTGTTTGAAGGCGGTAATGCTCTCTGAATGGTAGCCGGAGCTCATTTTCACTTCCATTACAAGTATATCAATGTGAGGCAGGATCTTGATGAAAGGCCTTCTGCAGACAATTGATCTCAGTAATGATGAAGAGGAGGGGATAGGTCAGACATGCCACTTCTTTCACCGCTTTTCAGCGAGGTGCTCGTCGGAGTGTGAGCCGCAGTCACGGCGCGGCGGTTTGATGGGCTAGTTAAAAGCGTCATGTGATGGATCGTTCTTAAGGCGCTCCTGAAAAATGGTATGGCGTGCGTCGGCCAATTATGCAAAAACGGGCCCGGGTGCAGCTCCAGAATAGAATGTTTTCTCGAAACTAATTAATTGAATTTCTCTGTGAGCCCTTGCCATTTTATTTCACCACATCTGAGCTAACGTCTCCGAAAAAAAAAAAAAAAAAAAAAAAAACTTCTTAGATTGAGATTTCTCCTCAGTCAAATTAAGCTAATCAAAGTGTGGAGGGGAAAAAAGGCAGGAACAGGCACAAATAGGGATTCTGTAATTGGCCTGTTTTGCATTTAATCTCCAAGGATATTTTATTCACATGCCCGCCTTATAATGCCTAAATTGTTTCAGTTCTGAACTGATTGCGCCTGAAACACAAAAGAAAAGAGGAAAAAAAAAGGAAAACCCACTGCCCTCATGCCTCCTCAGGGGTGGCGCTAAACCACTTATTTCAGACTAAACTGGATTATTGACAAAGCACACAAAGCTGGAACGCCTTGGTTTTTGTGTATAATGGAACTATGGCACCTCGGGAGCTGCAGCCCGGCTGGTAATTAAACTTTTGAAAGGCAGACTGTTTAACCAGAGGCACATGATGGAGGATTCACACGTTTGTTTATTCAAGATATAATAGACAAGAATCCACGGTGCCCCCATGTAATGTATCCTCCAGACGAGCTCCAGAGACATTCTTAATGTCGTGTTTACCCACATATATATTTTTTTGCCTTCACCTTTATTTTACTTCAAAAGTCTGGGTGGATTTGTAAAGTAGGCCAAGAGGAGGAGCTGTGGGATTACGAATGTGTAATGAAGATCCATCAAAGATATTTTTTTAATGTTTGTACGACGACCCAAGTACTTTATCGTGCATTGAAGAAGAAGAAGGAAAAAAAAAAAAAGGGAAATATCAACGTGCAAGTGCAGCGCAAGAATGTAAATGAAAGCGCCGCCCCAGTCCAGTGTGTGTGGACATATGGATGTGGTTAAGGTGGTGCTGTCTGAGTGTGTGTGCTGCGTCTGGGAAGAGTCAGGATGACATATCTTTTTGTCGCAGCGCCAGGTTTAAATGAGTGTGTGTGGGAGCGGTTCCAGGGTATCGCGCAGCAGCAGCACTTTCAGGCCTTTAGAGAGACACACACATACACACACACACACCCAAAAACACAAACAGGCATGCCAACTGGCCGCCCTGCAGACGGTGGTCTCGTCACAGCGGGGACAGAAATGGTTTGCAGATTCAAGAAGATGGCATGAATCAGTCATGAGAAACACTGAAAGGCTCTGTGAGGAGATGAGGAGTGTGTTCTGGTTGGGAATCAGACACGGTTTCCTGTCCGTACAGCTCGACATTTTGAATGATCTGTTCTTTCCCTCCCTAAAGAAAAAAATAATAATATATGAGCCTTTGTTGCAGATCCTGTAGAGTGCTTTAAGTTAACAGTGCCGCAGTGTCTTGTAAGCTCGTGCTGGACCTACGAGCCAATCTGAGATCCTCATAAATCCGAGCTGGATCTTCCCGAAGCCGCGGTTGGAGCGTATTAACACTGCTCAGCGAGCCTCCCTGGTAAAATCTACACGGAGTGTAGCCCCCGGGCCTCACGGACCACTTCAGTCCACTTCATCCCTCCGATGGGTTTCTGGACTGAACAGGGGCTGCAGCTCCTCTGTAATTTCAGGATTTCTTCAAAGTCCCAGACTTTCACTTGGGGAAATTTGAAGAGGACGACGACCGTCCGGCCGTTCATTCACCCTCCAGGTTCATGTAAAGTTCACGTGATAGCTCTGAAATGTGCTCTGCAGACAGAAGCGACTGGAGTTTCATGAGTATGCTGATATTCTCAGGAAGCTACACTGACGTTTCTCCAGTAGCTCGACTGAATTTTTGAATATTTATGTCACAAAAACCAAATTTTCAATGACATCCAGTTCAGATATGGTTCTTCATGGTGTTGATGGTACACTATAAGATGGATTATGGTTTGAAATGTATGTTGGAGAGCTGCATGGTGGTCGATTCACAGAAAGAATACTAATTTGTGATTAATCTGGGGTCTACCTTGTTATAGGCTGGGATTGAATTCAGCATCCAGTGACCTTAAATCGAACAAAGCAGGATAGAAGACGAATCGGCGGCTGTTACTTCAGACCTAATAATTCATGATCTCCACGTCTTATAGGCTACTGCATGAATTACAACACCAAGATTAAATGAATTTGACATTTTGGGCCTTGTTCCAGAGTTACTTGAAAAGATTTATCCTTAAGTCTGTTCCATAAATATCAAGCCAGCAGCAGGTCAGTTTACTTCGCTGAAATTACTGGAAACGCAGCGAAACCGTTGGCTTGGCTCCGTTTCTGCTTACCGGCAACATTTAAACTCTTAATTCATGTGTTGCATTTCATCTGTGCAGGACTGAATTTGAATGCCGTGTTTTCTTTTTGTGTGTAAGATGCTGAAGTGAGACAACAGACCGCAGGACCATTAACCTACCGCAAGCAAGAATACAATTATAACGCCCTGAAGGCTTATTATTGATGCGAGACAATTATTTCATGTCTCCATCAGCGTGTTTTGGTTGTGTGCACACCTCCGTCAGCAGGCACTGAGTAATGACTGCATCCGTGATGTGTGACCCTGTTATCAATCACATTTCAAAGCCATGTTCTGATTCCACTGTTTTCTGGTTCATCCTTGCTGATGTTAGTGAATAAAGTGAATTGTTTGGCGTCACTTCTAATGTTTTGTGCTTAGTTGTCTCGCTGTGGTATTTTGGTTTAAAGAAATGTTCAAAACGAGGTCAGAGTAGTCTGAATATGGTCGTCTGGTTAAAGTGGTTCATCCATTAAGGCCCTGAAAATGACTTGATTGTATGTTTATCCTTCAGTGTCTGGCGGTAATTTCTCCTATATCGTAACGTCTTCGTGCTATTTTACCGTGTTGTTTCCACTGCAAGCTGACAATTACAGTTTCTGGGTTGACTGAGTTTGGTGAGAAACGGTGATCGAGATTGAGACGATGACCTTTAGTGGCCAGCAGGATGAACGGCTTCTTCAGCCGTGGTGGATCCCGGCGTATTCTAACAGAGATCAGGTCTCTCCTGAAGGTTTTGACAGAGCTGACCTTATGCTCGTGGTTTTTTCCCCCCCTTCTTTCTGCCAGTGATATTTTCAGAAGATGGTAGGACTATTGCAATTTAGCTCTTTAGCTTCACAATATTCTGCTTTAGCCACAAACCAGTATTTATCTCTTTTAACATTGTGTACCGGGACATTTTTCTGTTTGCAGATTATCTTCATGGTGTTGTCTCTCCCGTGTTTCGCCTAAATGTCTGGCTGCAGCTCTTTGCATTAGCTGTGATCATTAGCAGGCAGCGGCTGTCCCCAGAGGTTACCGAAGCCGCGCCTCAAAGATACAATCTGTAAATGACAACAGACAGACCAGGAAATCGATGGAACCCCCCAAAGCGGGGGTGACGTGATGTTTATGATCGCAGATGAGACATGAGACTCGTGCCCTTTGGCGCGTGGAACTGCAGAACGATCGTATCCATTAGAATGGAGGTAATGCGGGGTGTCGCCCTGGGTTCTGCTTTAACTAATAGCAAGTGGCAAAACAGATTGAAAGAGCTGAAACTAAAAGCAGAGACCATCAGGCCACAGTTAGTGTTTGGTAGGCTATATTTTCCATTTTTCATTAGCATGCCCTTGCCGATGTATTTTAAGTCATATTTCCAAGATTAAATCACAAGAAAGGCCAGTTGGTCCTGGGATAATATATCCAGTCATTATTCTGCTTTGCCAGCACGGCGTTAAACAACCAAACACTCCATAAATATTTCATAACTTCATATCCACACATTCGGAAAAGTGTTTAATATCAAGACTATGTGACTGGAGTTTGTATAGCAGTGTTTGTGTTGATGTCCATGGAGGCCGTGGAGTCAGGAAGAAAATAATACGCATGATTTAAGGTCACCTTTATTGAAAAGAATCAATGAATTGATTCAGTGTGGAGATTCTGGCTGTAATAAAAGTTAATAGGGTTCTTTTTGTCTCAGTGTTAAATGTGACGAACAAAACCTATTTGTTCCTTTTCACAGGCTTTAAAAAAGTTCTCAAAGACTGAAATCTAAACTTGATTAAACACATATCAGAGTTATACTTATTCTGTTCCCACTGGCATTACGCAACCCTGCTGCTGTGGCCTTGAATTTACCTTCTCGGTCCTTAAAGCTGAGGTGATGTAAGATGAGATGATCCTTTTGATCAATTTCCAGCTCCGAGTCTCCATCAAAACTAATACAACGCCGCCAAGAGTCATAAATATCACAACCATTAAGAGAATGAGTTTGGCGGTGTATTCTTCTCTGCAGTTCTTTTTTTCTTCCTGTGTGTGACGGCAGCTCTTTTTGTCTTTCAGAGGAAGAATATCCACCTGCTGCTGAACGTCTTCTTGCTGGGCGCCTGGGGAGTCGTCCTGTTGGCCTGCCGCTTCTACTGGATGGGCAACAAACCCCCCAACTTCTCCAACTCCGACAACCCAGCCGCAGACTCCCCCTCGCTCCTCACCAGGACTCTGACCTTCCTCCACCTTCCTGCCGTGAACCTCTGGCTGCTCCTGTGCCCGGACACGCTCAGCTTTGATTGGTCGATGGACGCCCTGCCTCTGATCAGGAGCCTGGCCGACTGCAGGAACGTCCACACGGCGGTCTTCTACGTTGGGTTGCTGCTCCTGGCTTGGTTCGGCCTGAGGACGAACCACACGTCCAAGGCTAAAGATGCCAACGGGAAAGCGCATCATTACACCAACGGAAGAAATGGAAGCAGTAATGGACACAATTACCACGAACACATGAACAACTCCCACACGGACGGTCACGCGGTCGGGGCGCAGAACGGCATCAAAAAGCACTACGAGAGCAGGACTCCACTGCCCACCACGGAAAACGTGGTGGTGTTCTCTCTCGGCCTGCTGGCCATCCCCTTCCTGCCCGCCACCAACCTGTTCTTCTATGTGGGATTCGTCATCGCGGAGAGAGTACTGTACATCCCCAGCATGGGCTTCTGCCTGCTGGTTGCGGCGGGGATGAGATCGCTGTACGTCCGACTGCGGCGCAGGTCCACCAGGACAGTTATGGTGTACCTCGCTGCAACTCTGGTTCTGATTTTTGGCGCCAAAACTGTTTTGAGGAACCGGGACTGGCAGAATGAGGAGATGCTCTACAAGTCAGGGATTTATGTCAATCCTGCTAAAGGTAAGGCTCAACTTAAGCTAACTGCTACAGTCTGTGTGCTTTAGCCATGCCTCTCATCATCTGCTAATGAGAATGAACTGACCAAGTCTTCAGTGATTGGACGTGTGATCTCACATCATGTAAGACATTAAATAACTAATTTAGAAGGGCACCTTTCAGTCAGTAATCACATTTAAGGTCATCGGGGACACGGTCCCTTCAGCAGCCAAATTCTTCATGCAGCGGACAAGAAAGAAAGGAGGTCAGGGCCTGACGGAACAACAGGAGGACGTGTTGGGATGGCTAAATATTCCCTCTCAGATTCTGCTGCGGAGCTGAGGCGTGACAGCTGTTTGTGTTGGCAGACCACCATCAGCTGAGCACTGCAGCGCTGCAGCAGCAGTGTCCCCAAATCACATTCAGTAAGAATGAAAAGAGGTCTCTAAAGACACACACATGCACACACACACACACCTGTGGGGCCCATTCATTAATGTAGCCAGCGTACCATCACGTTAAGTAAAACAACAACGTCCCAAAACACCCATCAAAGTACATCATCTCTGTTTCTCAGGCGTTGAAGGCCACAAAGGATGGAAACAGAAACACAGTTGCACACAAATATATACTGTTTTCACAAATCACATTTTGTTTTACATTTATTTCCTGCAAATATTTTAACGCATGATTACCCACATATCAACCCCTGACCTTCAGCCTGACCTCAGTCTAGTGCAGTCTTAGTGCCTTCTCATGGGAAAGGATTTTTGTTGCACCAAGAAAGGATTTATCGTTTGTGCATGAAGAGATTTAAACACTCACAACACTGATAAATATAAATGCATGCACATGCAAACACAGCAGTTTTACCTAAAATGATTTTTCAAAATAATACACAATATTCATCTTAATCACAAAGTCTAATACATTCTGTTAGCCAAACACACGTCCAGATGTACAGCCAGGTGAATGAAGGAAGGCCGGCTTGTTTCTGTGCCTATTTGCTTATGTGAATATGAGGAATTTAATATTTTGAGGCATCCGGGATGAAAAACCGGCTTGCTATGGACAATAAATCAAACTGTTTTTCCCCATCTGGAACCACAATTAGTTGACTCTCAGTGAACATTGTAATAATCCTCACTTTCTATAGTGTGAAGAAAATGTACAAAAGCTCCTGGCAGCCTTATATCACCTGTCAGGGTGGGAGCGCCATGCCATTAAACCCTAATGCCATTAGCCGGTCAATGGCGCTGTGGTGGTCTCCTTTAAACCCATTCTGATTGGAAAGACTGGTGCTTTGCGCTGAAAGCTCCCCCAGCGCGACATCTCCCTTTTCCGCTTTGCTGTGTGTGTCCAGCAGCTGCAGCAGCAGAACAACAGCCTCTCCCGGGGTGAAAAAGCACCGCGCCCGGGGCCGAAAACAAGCTGTGCGCCACAAAAGAGAATGATTCCCTGTCATAGAAATGTTGGCTCCTGCTGGTGTAATTCACAAGTTTTCAAGACGCTGAAACAATTGTTATTCAGGAGACTTGCCTGGAAGTTTATTTAATCCTTTTGATTAACCTCTTCTTTTGTGCCCTTGTCAGCGTGGGGGAACCTCGGAAATGTCTTGAAGAGCCAGGGGAAGATGGAGAAAGCCGAGCAGGCGTACAGGAACGCTCTTTATTACCGCAGCAACATGGCCGACATGCTGTACAACCTGTGAGTGTTTCCGCGCCCGTTAGCTCTGATCCCGTCTCCGGGTCGGCGGCGTCCGCTTGCACTCATATGTGACAAAAGTATGCGCAAACAATTGTTCCGCATGTGTATTGATTAGCGCTGTGCTCTCAGAGGAAGTGCCTCCTTGTCTTCTGTTCCCCAGAGTGCTGTCTGTCTGACAGCGTTATTAATGGTGCTGTTTTAGTCTGAGGGGGAAACACAAAGCCGCCGGCCAATACTCACAGTGTGGTCAAACGTCCTGCTCTGCCAGATCGCCCCCTTCCTCCTCCTCCTCCTCCTCACCCTTATCAACTGCTTGAGTTTAATCATCATAGCAACATGAAGTCCTCCGTTTTTTTTGGAGAGTTTTGTAAAACCTCTAAGCTGTCATTCTTTCCTTGGTTCCAGCGGTTTGCTGCTCCAGGAGAGCAACAAGTTCTCAGAAGCACTCCACTACTATAAGCTGGCCATTGGGAGCCGGCCAACGCTGGCTTGTAAGTACAGCTCTTCTTTTTTTTTTTTTTTATTGACAATCTCCAGCTCTTGCGGTTGTGGCTGTGCTGTGTCCAGGCAACAGTGAACACTGGCTGCGGTTATGTGCAGGGAAAGGAATAGGTGGCAAAGGGCAGTGGGTGTACGGCTGAATTAAACATTCGGCACAGCTGTGCGACCGCCTTTCAGAGCCCAGTTATGTCAAGAGATCGGGGAAATGCAGGATGTCATTTATTATGAATTCAGGCCACGATGCACCCGTTGAATTTATACCCCCCTATGTTTCCCTGTTTCTTGCCTTCACCTCTTTTAAGCATGAATTTCTTACGATTCCCCGGAATAAAGTTTCCCTCTCTACCATTTCTCGCATGCCCAATCCCCCGATTAATACAAATCACTTACAGTCTTCACTTATCATGCATTAAATTAGCTCCCTATTGTTCCCCGTATCAGCCGCTGACAGATAAACAGACGATCTTAAATGTCTCCTCTTTTCTTCCCCGGATTAATTATACACCTAATCAAGATCGCGGTTAGACTAGAAAATTCCCATTCAGCGTGCAATTATCCAATCTGTTAAAGTCGGTAACAAGGTTAATTAATTACCGCAAAGCAGCAGACGTTTTAAAGCCGGAATGAAAATGTGACAGTTAAAGCATTTTTTCCAAGGTTACTCCATTAGTCACTGCCTGGTTGGGAGTTGAGGAGAGAAAAACGCAGCTTTTCCTTTCGATATGCATAAATGTCCTGTTCAGCAATAAAGCATTGCTGATTTGCATGAGATACTTAACATGTAAACATCAGTTCATTATAATGCTGAGAAGACTAGATTTTAGTAAGTGAATAGAATGTAGAACAAAAAAGATGAAGGATGAATGAAAAAGATGCAGATCCAACTAAAATAAGGTATTATTTTTAGAAAACAGGTTTGATTCCCGTCGGATCCTCATTGACTTTATCATACCGCAACACCCTCATGAAGAGCTCTCCAGATTGATCCGCTGTATCCAACTAATTTATTCCAGCGGGCTGACTTGACGGGGAGTTGCTTAGAGGGAAAGGTCCACAGAGACTAATTACTCTCCTGCTACTTATTGATCATTGGATGTTGTCTTCGACCACTCAAGGAAAACTTTAACAAGCGTCAAAGTAAGCGTGCAGACGTCGCCCGTGCAAACGATGAAGCTTGGAAATGATCAGCAGTAGTTTATTCTTCCAGCCCGGAGGTGTGAATCATCTGAGAAGAGATCTGTCTTTGTTCTCTGTGAGTGAATCCAGCTCGTCGAGGAGCGTTGTGGCACAGCGAGCTGCGAGATCCGATAATGACCTGATCACTCAACTCACAAAGTCAACACGTTTTTATTCACTCATAAACCAAATGTTGTTCCACTGAAGCTGACGGTGCTCAGTCTCTGGCTAATTAAACCTTCCCTCAATGCATTTGTCTCTCCCTGCAGCGGCCTACTTGAACACGGGCATCATTCTGATGAACCAGGGTCGTCTGGACGAGGCCAAGCGCACCTTCCTGACCTGTGCCGACATCCCAGATGAGAACCTGAAGGACCCCCACGCCCACAAGAGCTCCGTCGCCAGCTGCCTCTATAATCTGGGCAAGCTGCTCCACGAACAGGGACACCAGGAGGTAACGCGCTGCAAGAATCGCTTTTGTTGAGTGGATCGAAAATAATGTGGAACATCTTCATTTAACATCCACATCCAGGCTTTCTTGGATTTTTAATGGATTCATGATTTAGCTGTTTTCTTTTAAAAAAAAAAAAACACCTTCATACAGCTCCATTTAACTCATACAGCTACTAGATTATTATTTACACCTGACCAGAGGTCCTTAAAACTAATTTTGCAAAAAGACACAAATTCTTTGAGCTCGATTTGACGGTGTTGTCAAATGACCTTGTTGCATTTGACACTGTATTTCTAAATTAAATCAAACTGAATCAACGCTTGCTCTCCCAAATGCTTGTAAAGCAGTTTAAAGGCTAAAAACAGTCTTTGAACCTGAATGCCTGCTTTCATTTGTACTTCAGAGACAGACGCTTATTTAACTCGTGTCTGTACTCCGTTGACTCATGAGGGAATCTGAAGGGTTGATCTTATTCAGCGTGCCTTCATATTAAGCCAGCATGTTTGTGGCTGTGACACATTAAGAAGTGCCGTCGGCGCTCGTTCATTAAGTTCAGTGGGAGTTAATCAGTCATTATTAAGGCGCATCATCAACTGAAGCAGCAAAAAAATAAATAAATGAAGGTGAGATAATCTACAGGATGCAGATGTCGGCATCCATCGCTCCCTTATTGATTTTTATAAATTTTGTCTAAAACAACATCCCCGCTGCTGCGGTGAGAGTTTAAACTTTGCCCTTTTGCATACTGTACATGCTGGAAACGTTTTAAAGCGCAGCGAGCTGAGATGAAACGCAGGCAGGTAGCCAAGCAGCCTTTTGGGGACACAGAGAGGCTTCACTTTTAAATGGACATGTTCCAAAATTGCTTCTGTCATCGGGGACAAAGTGTTTGTGCAGATAATCCTCGGGCTGTTCCTAACAAATCCACTCTCCTCGGCGCCCCCGAGGACCCGCGCTGCTGGTCGAAGTGCTGCTTTTTCCAATGCCGCACATTTATATTGTACATAAGTACTGAGATGCTGCTGATTCGATCACGGCCGGAGCAGCGGCGCTGCAGATTCAATAAAGGTCCTTATAAATTGTTGGCCTGGTGGAGGAACGGAGCAATCCCACTTCCTCTGACCTCTTAACCGCAACATTTGCTCCAGCAATAAAGAGGAATCGGGTCCGTCTGCCATGTAAACTCCGAGAGGCTCGGAGGTGAACTGCCGGACCGCCACGCTATACATACTGGAGTCAATAAGTGACACTGCTCTAGTCATCCTAACGAGCGTGACGCCGAGGATAGACGCTTTGTGCCGGGCTCTGTATGAGCAGGCCTCCCGGCGACCCCCAATTCCACGCTGCGTATTCACATTGTCAGGACCCCGGCGGCAGGGGAGGAATGACGAGTTCGCCCGGAGCCGGCTCCGCTGGCGGGGCCGCTCCGCTCGCTAATGCAAACATCCCCCACCTTCTCTCTCTCTTCCATTCACAGGAGGCCCTCTCCGTCTTTAAAGAAGCAATACAGAAAATGCCAAGACAATTTGCACCACAGAGCCTCTACAACATGATGGGTAAGAGCGACTTTTGTTCAGCGCCACAGAGGCGGCGAGACGAGAAAACTAACAGTGAGACTGAGGAGAAACGGTTAATCTGTGTGTTTTTCTGTTGAACTGGCAGATATTCATCAAACATTTTTGCTCTACTTCTCTGCTTGGAACCTTTCAGGATTAAGAAAGCGGGGGCAGAGGGGGGGTCTCTTGTGGATAAACATGGTTTTAGCTGAACCAACTTGCAATACACACCAGGAATTTACTCACTGCCAGTTAAGCCAGTGTTTACAGCTCTATTAGGACTGAACTGACTCAGTCACTCGGGAAACAGTGTTATCCAAAACTTTTCAAGTAAATCCAATTTGGGTTGTTTTTTTATTTTTAACAGGTGAATGGAAAAAGTCGTGCATCGTGTTTGCAAAACTCCAGAGTCACCAATCACTCAAAGGCTCCATGCAAGGCTCTATTGTGTTGAACATGAGCATTCTGTCTCCAATATACACAAAAATAAGCAGCGGGAGAAAAAAATAGCGGAGCGTCAGGTTAAAAACAAAGATGGATTGCTCAGAAGAGCTACGTAGAAAATAGCTTCATAGAAGTAATGGACAAAATCAGAGCTGAATGCTTCTTTTGCAGTAAAAAACTCATGAAAGTTTGAAACTGTTCCGTTTGGCCCGACGGACCCGGTACCGGGTCCAACATTTTTACGCTCCACTTCAACATGTGTAAAAAGTGACTAAAATGCTGTGAGGATGTTTTCTTTCAATTGTGTCTCAAACAATAAGCCTTAATCTCACTAACTGAACGCTCAAACTGCACTTTGATGACCGAGTGTTTGATTTATAACAACTTTAAAATTCGTATGCAACATTTCGACACGCCCCCCTCACCCGCACCTGCCGACACAAAACGCTACAGAACGCACGGTCCGTCTGCTCCATCCCAACATATTTGGTATCTTGTAAAACTAGAAAAGCTGCTCTTTAAGATGACACCAGGCAGAATATTCTCTGAGCCGACCAGCTCCCGTCAGCGGCAAAACAAACCAAAAACTGATCTTCACATTTCACAGCCAGCACCTCAGATTGCATGATTCTCACACACTTCATTGCCAAATCTCAAAGCTATTCACACAAAACACAACATATTTTATTTCCTTACCGTTTTGTGGTCATTTTCCACCTATCCAGGCTCTCCTCTGACCAAAATTGACTTCATAATCCTCTAGCGAAGTGAAAGAGCGTCGTGCGCCACAATGTTTATATGCTGCCTCATGTCGCCATCTTGTGGGCTCGTCGTTCACCCTGGGAGCTCAAATCACGTTTGTTGATGTTCTACGTCTCGCGAGCTTTCCAACGATATGTTACACGTGACTGGGGGCTCATCCAGCTGGGAGACAGCTTCAAACATAACCCCACGAGCGCCGCCGCCATCTTGGATCGCAGGTGCGCCGGTGCGCACTGCAGAGTGAGACGCACGCGGATGGCAATTAGTGATTGTTTCTGATATATTTGGCAATTTTTTAATTCTGAAACATGCACATTTATCTTCATTGAGCTTTTTTACAGCTAATTGTACGTTGTTTGTTTTTTTCTTGATGCGCATTTTGCAGATATTATTGTTTACATATTTCAAAGGGTATAATTTTTTGTTTTCTCAGTGATATAATTGGCTATTTTTGTATTGATTATATTGTTATAAATATATTTCAGTTGGAAGCTAAATGTTATGGTTCAGCCATGTATAAAAATGTATTTCATACTGTGCAGAATACTGTGCACAATTATAAGTTTCTCCACAAAAACTATGCAGATTCTGATAATATAGTGGCTAAATGTCAGAACCAAAGGGTCCTTTGTATATATACAGACCCTTGTAGTGGAAATTAAAGGTATTTTAAAGTCAGATTCCTTTCAAAGAAAGAAAAAAAACACTTAGTGTAGTTTGGCACAGGGTGGTCTCCAAGTGGCCAAATGGAGGGTTCGCCTGGTACTATCCAAACTGAACCCTATAAAATCTATGTGCTTTGTGCTATTCTCATGAAACTTGGTACAGTTGTAGTCAAGGAGTTACTGAACACAAGCAGTGGCATCATTATGGCTGGCTTCATTGTCATCATGGAGTTTTTCAATGTGGAATCTGAAAAAAAATTCGGTGAAGGTAAAAATTTCATTTTTTTCCTCTACTTTATCAAAATTTTCTCAGGCATGTTAAAATTCACAGTGTTTCTGACACTGGAACTATATTCTCTAAGGTCTTAGCTATCAATTGAGACCAAGATTATGCATATTGTCCAAATAATGGTGGAGATATTGTTGATTTAAAATGGATAGGCATTTTTAGGCGAACCTTGCCACCAAAAACCCTAGGGTTTAACAGGTTAAAGCTGAAGTGGCACCAGAGAGAAAAGGAACAACACAGAAACTGTATTTCACATATATGTGTGTCATGAGGCGCCTTCATGTGTTTTTGCAAATATACAGTGTGTGTGTGTGTGTGTGTGTGTGTGGGGGGGGGGGGGGGGGGGGGGGGGGGGTCACTCAGATTTACAAAAATTTGCCGGCCTCAAGATCCACAGAACTCAGCCTCAAATAACAGAGTAAAGCGAACACTTGGCTTCCTGTAGCCTCTTCTTCAGCCGGAAGAGGACGAAGACTACAGATACAGGTTTATCTTCACATTTTTAAAAATGCATAGTGATTTATTTTCTGTAAAAACCTTGTTTGAGGGAATTAATTTGCTCCACGGTGTCGACAGTGTTCTGACTGGACAGCAGTAAACTTTACCGCGTCTCGGTGAAAAGGCCTAATTTGCTCTTCACTGCAAGAACAACCCGGCTTGTTGTATTCCAGCTGTAGAACAGCTGCTTTCAGGCTCATTATTTCTGCAAAATTCACTGCTTTTTTAGCTGTTTTTCCTCAGACTATCCCTCTCCCACACACACACACACACACACACACACACACACACACACACATCTCCTCACACTCACCCGTGCATACTGGGACATTTGTTTTTCAGGCCTGGGAGTGCCAAGGGTTTGCTTATAAGTTGGCAAAATGCGTTTTGACAGAGCTCCTGAGATTATGTCAAAATGTTGATGAAAGCTGCGGGCGGCGTTAAGGAGCTGTGCTGCGTCTGGAACGGAGGCTCCGAGCCAGAGATCCCTGATTTCTGCTGCTCAGCGTTGTTTCCTCGCTGAACTGATCCGCACATTTGGCACACCTGCCCGTATCCATTTTCACTTTCACTCAGCGCGCCGCGCTCGTGCTGCTGGGAGCAGCGGCGGACCTGGGTGGTAATCTGCGCCCCCGCCGGTCTCGCTCCAGCTCTCCCCGGTGGGCCGAGGAATGTTCCAGTCCTCCTCGGGCTCCGTGTCACTTCTAATTGCACGTCGACGTCGGTGCTAATCTCACACGGGGCTCTGCCGCCAGCGCCAGCGCTCCACTGTTTGTGCTGCTTTTAAACCTTTTAGAAATAATCAGGTCATGTCAAAACAGAGCAGGACACACACTTTCTGTTTAGCACCTTGGATTTGGAAATTCATACAATCCGGCCTTACCAGGTCGGTGATAATTCACTTGATTTTACTTTCCTTCAAAAAAATAGAAAAAATTTAAATTAAAATTCCACCAAGCAAATTTTAAAAACAATTTTTTTTTTTTTTTTTTATGTAAAAATTCCTTGAGCGGAGCAGACATCACACAACACTGGGATTGCAGTCATTTTCCATCGTGGAAAAATTTGCGTCATCTTTTTCACCTCATATACTCTGAGCCACGACGAAGAAAAACTTCAATATGGCGCTATTTTACTGGTCCGGTTCGCTGACGGTGAAATGGTGCTGTATGTGAACCTGGACTTTGGCAACATTACTGCTCATCCTAGAAATGCTTGTTTCTTACAAAAGTCTCGCCGTTTGGAAAAAAACAAGCTATAGCGCTCACTCAATGCACATTATTGACAATTTGAAAGCCATAAAATCAAAATGAGGGAAAATCCAAAAGTGCAGATCGATTCTGGCTTAAATTCCTTTAAAATAAAAAAAAAAGAAATTACTTATACTGCCTTTTAGCAAAAAATGAATCAATTTCTTCTCTTTTACAGTGTTTATGACTGCTTCAAATTTTAAGGGAAAAATTGTTTTTTCCTTTCGAGTTATTTCTGTTGAGTTGTTTTAAACAAACACGATAACTTTAATTCCAGTTCAGAATATAAATCTGAAAATCTAAAATTACTGGAGGATTTTGAAACCTCCTTATTTTGACTACATGAAAATACAGATTATTTAAAATATTAAAGCCACACTGCAGAGTTCGACTTGAACTGACATTTCTGATTGTGTCCTAATTTAAAACATATTGAATGATGTTGCACAAACATATGTTTCTAAAGGGCTTAAATTCTGAGCTTTGTTATCTATAAAGGGCAGATCGTGAACGTAGTTAGGTTTCATTACACATCGTTATCGCTCATTGAAGATGTTTTCGTTAAATTAAAAGTGCTGATAAGACATCTGTCACCTGTTGCTTATCACCTTGTTTTCAGGAAACAGATTAACTCTAATCCCCTCTGAATTCAGTTCTCAATCTTCTCCAGTCCAAACAACTTGTCGGGTCATTTGATAATTCCTGAATCTTAATGTAGATTGAAATTTACACCACATGACAAGTGAACTTTGAACAAGCGGGATACATTTTCACTTTTCCTCGACATGCATGACGCCGTTGATATTCGCTGTGTTGTGTTATCAGCTGATCTTGTCAGAATTTTTGCAATAACATGGGGATTAGTGGAGGGCCTGGAAGGAGAGCTGGTTGTTTTTCCAGGTGTTTGGTGGGCACGGGTCCAGAGCGGGCAGTGGGGGAGGTATCGGATGATGTCTCACCGATCGGGGGCGTAGAGCGAGGGGGCTGCGTTCAGGAAGAGCTCCGAGCCACGGCCAGAGAATTTGTTTTATTTTGTAAGAATGATGTCGGGGTCAAAAATCTTTCAGTCCATGCATTTTACCCACAATGGAGTTTTTCATGCTCCAGTTTGACACTTCACTGCTCACCTGTCATGAAAATGAAATCTCCTCGGCGTGTCGGTCTCTTCCACTTTGACCCGTCGTCTATTTGATTCCACAGGAGAGGCCTACATGAGACTGAACAAGCTGCCTGAAGCCGAACACTGGTACCGAGAATCACTGCGAGCCAAGCCGGACCATATTCCTGCACACCTCACTTACGGCAAACTCCTGGCCATGACGGTACGACCATGACTTCTTCTTTCATTTACTTGTTAAATTGTTAAACATGTTAAACTGTCATTCCTTTCTGATTGAAAAGAATATTATTGTAACTGTGCGTGTTTAATTGTCTAAGAAGTGTAAAATAAAGGCTACAGCAGGGCTGTATGGACCACCAGAAGATCCAGTCTGGCTCTCAGTGAAAACATTACCTGTAATTTCTCAATATTAAGACTGAGAACTTTTCAACCAGCTGCAGAGAGATGGATAAAAAAAAAAACACTCAGACCGTACTGTGAGCAGCATGCATGCTGCAGAAGCCTCTAGAAACAAGGATATGATGCAAGAGGCAATAAATTGCTGCGGCAAGCCCCATGTAAATAAACAGAGAAGCGAAACACACAACTTCTATGCTTTATCAGTCATTGTGGGGCGTTAGAAATCACAGGAACAGACATTCACACACAAACAACTACAGGCGAGTTCAGAGCGATCTCTGAAAGTCATGCATGTCCTGTGGGAGGAAACCGGAGTACGTGGAGAAAGCACGAGCAGGGAGAACATGCAAATCCCCCACAGCCTTCTCAAAATGAGGTAACAGTGCCAAACACCACATCATGACTCACCTTTGCAGTGTACTTATACTTCTTTAGCACACTTGGGTAACCATTACCTGTGAGTTGCTCATCTGATCTGTTGCCTAAAGAGGATTCTGATGCCATTGGGATCATGTCATTGTGTTTTTACATCAAAGGAATGATTTAGTTCACGTAGACTGTTTGCCTCGGTTGTTTTCATTTTCTTCCTGATACACATTTTTCCATTTCCACGGGCCATTCATGTTCTCTGCAGCTCTGCACTGAAGGCTTTAATTTCTTCCTGAAGCCTGTTAATCAATAGTGTGTGGGCTTTACAAAACGATGATAATGTCGACGGGAGATGTAAGAGACCGATGAACGAAGGTGGTTTTGATGCGCTTCTCCTGCTGCTGTGTTTTCATGCAGTTGACATGCTGGAGATGTGACCCAGACTGAGACATATTTAAAGTTTCAACAGGAAATGCCGAAAGAAGAATCACATCTTGACGTTGCCAACTATTAAGTAAACAGCTTCACGAGCTTTTAGAGATGGTCATGACAGCAATTTAGATCAAGAAATACTTCTTTAGAAACTGTGACAAGAAACAATCGTGCATCTGTCCTCCATTTCCTGTCTGCGGAGCAAACGGCCTTTTAGGGTCACGGACTGCTGCAGTCTGGACTGGGAATAACTGAGGCGGGGGGGACCATCCAGAGGCAAGGGCAATTTCCAAAATCCTCCAGTTGATGAGGAGGCGGCTATGGCTGATCAGGGAGACCAGTCGGAGCTGAAACTGATCATCGGAAGGGAAATAAACATCTCACAAGACGGAGGTCAAAGAAGGGGTGGAGGCCTTCTTTTCATTCCGACTCCCTTCTCTCCCACTGTCTGAGCCCTAATGAAAGGACATAAATGTGTTCAGACGCCCGAGGCAGTGGTATCTTCCTGGCCCCGTCCCATCTCATTTCCATCATGGAAACGCACTCCTTTCAACTTTCTTTTTTACTTGTAGTCTTCTCTAAATCAGGATTTGCTCTGTATCCTCACTGATAGTTGTAGAGCTTTTACTGGCACACCTATTTTTCCACAATTTACTGACAATTACGGTCTGATGTTGTGTCGGCGCGGATTCAGCCTACGCTAGACGGACTTGACATTTGTGGAAATCCGCTTTGAGAAGCAGATACCCTTTTTATATCTCCACATTAAGTAGACTGCTACTGCCAGTTGGAAAAGGAATAGCTTGGCTGGGAGAAAAATCCACCTACCAGGGCCTCCAAGGATCAGTAATTAGCACATTACATTTTGGCTGTTGAATCCACACAAACCGACGCGTTAAGGACGACACATTTCAACAACACAGGCGTCCGAGTGCCAGCAGCCGCTGAGCCAGAGATCAAAAATAGTTTTGCAATCCCTGCAAAAAACTGTCAGAGAAGCAGACTGTTGGCTCAGGATCCATCCATGTTCTGTAAAACATTATCTAAGTCAGGGTGGCAGTAGTCTGAAGCGGATCCTGGCTAATGATGGACGAAGGCACGCTGCGCCTCAGTTTTCCAGCTCATCACAGGGCAAACAGAGACCAACCGTGACATCAGGCCCTCTTTCAAACTTTTGTTGCACGTTGGGTGTCTGTTTACACGACAGGCGTGCTCAGAGTCACTGAAAACACAACTTTTTAAGTCCGATTCCCAAAGTCGTGATCAAATGGTTGCCATGTAAATGTGCAAACGCAGAAACTATGCCTTTTCACTTCAAACACTGTCTCTTAAACCTGGCCTTAGACGACTCAGCGCTAACCCAACACGTCAAGGGAAAGACCCTCAGGCCGACTGCTAACCACCACGGCACTGCGCTGCTCTGGCTCAGTATTATCAACACGTAGCTGGACGGTGGTCAATCATCCTGTGCCCAAATCAAATCGAGCTCCAGCTCCAGCTCCAGCGCCACACCGGATTGATTTTCCATCCTGCGCTCTGACTGATAGTCATCTGGAAAGTATAGGTCATCTGGCACCACGGATAAAAGTCAATGGTTAAACTGACATGAAGTCCTGTCATGAAAACAATGAGTGTGAAGAAGTGAGAAGCCGAAGTGGCTGCAGGACACCGAAAAATTAAGTGAAACCCGAATCTCGTCAGTAAAGACTGTTTTGGGGAATCATACAATTCTTTAGAGGAGAGTTAAAACCCAATGAAATGGACTCGGGGAAGAATTTAGTGAGCCGTGAAGAGAAACTCATTTTATTTAAGAAAGTGTTATTGATTTTGGAAGAAAGAGTTTAAACCTGCAGGGATGAATCTCAGCGGATCCCTGATTATGATGGATGCTGAGACGGTTGAGAGAAAATAATGTCATGAAACGAGAGAAGTGAGCTGCTGTACAGTGTCCGCATGACAAACGGTCCATAGAGAGCCACTTCCAATGAAACTCCGTACCAGTAGGCGCAGGCTAACTTCCTGTTGCGGCGGCGGTGGCCTCTGCATGATGACAACAGCATTTAAGTCTGATCAAAAGCAGTGCGGGAAGTTGAGCCGCCCGCCAGTCGTCCGTCATCCCCGCCCTGCACTCTCCCTGTGGCATCGCAGTGACTGATGAAGACACTTCAGATGCTGTCAGGGGTTTTCAGGCTCACGTCCCCGCGGGAGGGTCGCAGGAGCTGCGAGATAAGGCTCGGCAGCAGGGTCAGAGGAGGGTGAGAGGTGGATGGTGGAGTGGCGTTGATCAGGGAGGGGAGAATGTTGTTGCAATCTGTGAATGAAGACATGACCCAAAAAAAGAAGGACAGGAAGAGTAAATCACACAGATAAGTAGTGCCTGCCTGCAGCGCCGACCCTTCTCTTAAAACCGAGGGGAGCGAGATGTGCTTCAGACGGTCTGGTCAGGATGTCCTCGGCCACATGCGATGCTCGCAAATATTGGATTCAGTCAGTCACTCGTTTCCTCCGTTAATACGACGCAGGCTTCATTCATAATCACCGCGGCGCTCTCAGAGCCAGAGCTACATCTGCAGTTTGTCTGATGTTATCAGCAGATCGGAGGTGTGAGGCTCGCTCCACAGAGCTCAGCGTGAGCGTGACAAAAGGGAGGATGCACCTCTCCCACAACGGGCTGACTGGAATAAGAAGTGGGTATACTTCTGAGAGCTCTCTGTGGCCCCAAGGTGCCTTCAGTCGAACAAAAAAGGAGTTCCTAAACCTCGTGAAGCGTGCAGCGACAGCAGGCGGGCAGAGTGCGCATTAATGTCACAAACTATTCTTGTTTTTTTTTTTTTTTCCAATATGGGTTCAACATGAGGATTAAGGACTGTCCATCAATCAAGTTTCTCCACCATTGGAGCTGATTCCAGCTGACTGTGGATGAAAGAAGGTTCACAGTGGACAGATCAAACCCAGACAATCACATTCAGTACACAATAATCATCAGGGATTATTAAGCCAATTTTAATGAAAGCTTATGGGGCAAAATACAGTGAAACATTATGCATATTTTATAAACTCACCCTGACAGCGTGTCTTTGAGGCTAATGCTGGCTCGCTGTCTTTCATGGCAGCATCACCGATATCTCTGCTCAGGTCTCGTGTGGTGTTGGGCTGCTGCTCTTAAGAAATGACTTTTTTAAAAAATCAGTGGTCTCTTTTGAAATTTTAAAAAAATGTGGCTTCCAGATTGAACCCGAACACAAATCATACACAAACTTTAGGCTTTGAGTCACTCGGTGAATCATATTCTCTATATCCACACCTGGAGGGCGCAGACTGACAAGCCAGAGGAAGAAAGAGAAATATCTGATAAATTAAATTTGACTATCCCTAAACTTGATCCATATCCACGCCTGAAGCTTTACATCCGCCCATACAACCCTTCCTTAAACAAAGAGAACGACCGAATGAAGAAAAATATACATCCACTTCCTTTTCTGAGCACAACTGTTCAGAGGAGATGTGATGCGGGTGACTGATGTTGGATTCGAAGCATTACCATGACTGATCTTCACACAGCTGAGTTTTGTGATTATCAAAGTCAAACAGAAACTGAGTTATAAACCTCAATAAAATGTTAAGATGAGGGAGATAGTGGGGTTTTTAAGAGCGAAAAGTGAAACGGATGGCACCTCAGGGAACAATCGAAGCTTTAAGATCTTCCGACGTTAATGACAAATGAGCTCCTTTTCACATTTTAGCAGTTCAGAGTAACGACTGCCATATTCGTCACTCCGGACATGGTCTCCATTCATACATAAATCTTCCATCCACACATTACTGCGGCTCATTGCAGCGTAATTGGGAGATTTGCCAAAGCGGCGTTGACCTCTGTTATTATAAAAGCAGCTGGTCCTCTAATGTATGCATTCCTACATCTGCAAGCAGGAGTGTAAAAACACACAGAAATGATGCTTTTCAGGCCGTGATCTGCTGTTGGACGCCGTCAGGCTGTGTTAAACATGTACTTAGCACGGGCTGGATTTTCTGCAGCATCGAGAGAAACCGCACTCTGGTATTTACACTAGAAAATTCTGTATTTATTGAATCTGCTGCTCAGTGAAAATGGAGCCGCTTGACTAAATGCACGTTCATTAATACCGCCAGTGTGCCCGACTGACTGGAGCTCATTCTCATAACTGACTCAACGCAAGCAATTTGTAGTATTTCACACTTGTATAAATAGTTTTCTATTGGCTTATTCAGACTTTATATAATCCTCCTTTATCTTTTCCAAGGCTTTGGCAAATTATCTCAAGTCTCCACAACTGCTCCAGCTCCGGTTTAATAGCATGTTTTATTCAGGAGAGGACATTAGCTCTCGGACTAAAACGCGTACTGATAGTTGCATTATTAATGCATCGGCTTTTATTGATGAGTGCACGTTGTTAATTGTTGATCAGATGGCATCTGGTGCCCAACTGCGAGCGAAGGCGTGTCGGAGCCCCAGCTGGCGCGCGCCCCGGCCAGCTGCTCGGTTCTGTTTGAGCCGTGATTGGTTACGTGCCACAGCGCGAGCGGCCGGGGGAGAGCTCTCGGCCCCTCGGGGCCCTCGCTGTTTTCTCTTCTCATCACGGTATGCTCGCCCTCGCGGTATGGATTCTTTCATCTCTTCAAAGCTTGCAACAACACTGTGCTCGCAGAGAGGAATGTGCGCGTTCGTCGCACACCTGTATGAGAGAAATCCCCCAGTGAAGCCTCTCCGTCGGTTTCCCGGCGTCTCCATTCCCCTCTCCTGCCGTCTCCCTGCAGCGCCGCGGCGGTCAGGCCACACACGCCAGCGATCCGCGGTCGTGCTCTGGAAGTGTTCTTTGTGCAGATAAAAGTGTGTAATGAATGAGCCTTTGGCCCGTCGGCCTCCCGGTGCCAAACATGACAGTGCGCACTTTGACGGCGCGACACATGAGCCTGGAAGAATAACAGTGGTGGTCCGCGTGTTTCATGTCTGTTTATTAGGATTTATTGTTGAAGCAGGTCTGCGGTGGAGAGGGGGACGTTAGCTACACACAAAGGTATTCTGGCTGTCGGGCTGAGTGCGGTGTTTTTATAATGAGGGGTTTTGAGGGGTAGTTGAAACAATAATGACACAGTGTTTAATCCATCTCTCTCAGGGCCAGAAAACAGAAGCGGAGAGGTTCTTCCTGAAGGCCATCCAACTCGACCCCACAAAAGGCAACTGTTACATGCATTATGGTAAGCGCCGATTATTTTCCTTTGGTTCTAACATAAACCGACTTCGTTCTGATGTTTCCAATAGTCGATGTGGAAATTTAACACGTTCATGCTCGACTATTAATTATGTTTTCATTAGTTCTGTATCATTATGGAGAAGTTTGATGGACAGAGTTGGTCCATTTGGAAGAAGGAAAGCAACTGGTTTGAATCCCACTGCCAGTGGGTCACCTGAGCAAGGCCTCAGAAGATATTTAAACAGCTTTTAGTGCATTTACAATTTCACAGTATCAGAATCGGTGTGTTTCTTATAGCAGTTTTGTCAAAAATGTTTTAGTTAAGGTTACACAAACAGCCCTATTTTATCTTGAGTGGATAAAATTGTGCTCTAATAACCTTTAAATTTGAACTGCAAAGGTTTTTTTGCCGTTGTTGTGATGTAAATAACCTTGAGACGATCAATAAGGTAGCTATATTTCACCAATACCTCAAATCTCAGTGTTGTGTCTGCTACTCTTAAGAAATGTTCAGAAAAAAATCTCTAAATTTGTTGAAATATTTACAATTTGCTTGGTGGTTTGGTGACCCTACATGGAGCTCCCCACAGTCCGGTTCTGGCCCACAGGCCTTATGTTTGACACCCCGTCTTAGAGGAACACAAGAAGAATCAATACTGTTTTTTTAAATCTTTAATGCATTCAGAATCTCACACGTGGAATTAAGTTTCCGTCTTTCTCCTTCGATTTAATCACCATCATAGCAGCAGTTTGAAGAAGCCGACAGGTTAATTGCTCTCCTGCTTCCACAGTGTCTGAAAGCCTTTTCTGTCTGAAGCAGCTGTTTATAACGGCCTGACGTGTCGACTTACCAGCACTGCTCTGGTTTACAAAGGGCATTTAAGGCAGCTGATGCATCACGTTCATGATTGTGGAGGAACTATCTGAGGCTTGTCATCGCCAAAGGTTAATCAATCTGGTAATGATACGATGAGCTGTATTGATCTGCAGAGACAGTGGCGTTCCAACTGAACCGTCCAGGTAAACAGGCTGTGGCACCATTCAGATGACTGGAGTAAAGAAATCCATACAGTGCTAACGCCTGGTGTTCGAGGTTAAACTGCAGCGAGTCGCTTTTCTTTTTTTCATGCCAGAGTCATACTTTGTTTATGTATTGTTTACTGTGTGTGTGTTGGGACAGATTGTAAAGTCTGCATTTTAATAACTGTAAATCTGTTGAAAAAGGCTATTTGCTGCAATAACGCTGAATGAAACTCTGCAGCTATTTCAAAAAAATGTCTGTTGTCAACAGCATTATGTCCATTTTAACAATTCATCCTGATTATTCATTCATTGAAAAGAGTGAGAATGATTCATTGTTCTATTAACTGCATCATCTATGAAAAAATACGAGGTTCAGACCCTAAAGCGTAGCATTCACACTGTAAATCACATTGTCCAATAGAGGCTGGTCTTAATTCTGTCTCTAATTCCATCTAAAGTGCCGTCTGATTCCTAAACTGAGGCTGCAGGGATGTTTTCAGCCAGAAGGATTTCTCCTCTGAGTCATAGTCTAAAGACTCTTTAAATCCATGTCCCACCTCAGGCTAGTAATGCCGCTACAGTTTCATCCACAATCACCAAGAAAAACAGGCCGAGGTTCACTCAGTGGTCCGGCATCCCGGTACAGTCGACGGCCTAACCAAAGTCAACACGGTGTGAGTTCCTGTCCAAACCTTGCTCCTACCACAAGGCTCAGCCCTAGGTTCACGGCCTTGTCAGCCGTCCTCAAACCCAAACTTATTAGATGTTTCAGTGCAGGCCTGGCGCGCCCATAATGAGACTCAACCCTCCTGTGAGAAACATTTCACTCCTCGAGAAACTGAGGCATCAAGGTCGGCTAATCCGAACAAATGGGCCTGAAAGATGGCCAAGCAGAGACGGTCCCATGCACTTGTTTCTAACGTTTCAGCGTCTTATTACTGAGGGAGTCTAGACTGTCCCCTCTCTGCGGCCAAAGGCAACATTATTAGATGGTGTGTGTGTGTGTGTGTGTGTGTGTGTGTGTGTGTGTGTGTGTGTGTCCCTGCATTTTAACAGCGGTGCCGTTCTCTCCTACCAGGTCAGTTTTTGTTGGAGGAGTCACGACTCCTGGAAGCCGCAGAGATGGCGAAGAAAGCGGCTCGCCTCGACAGCGGCGAGTTCGATGTGGTCTTCAGCGCAGCGCACATGCTCAGGTGAGTGTTTGATCAGAGTCTTTATTTTGGTGACTTCCATGGATGAAGAGCGGGCGTTTGAGCCTGTGTTGATGAGATGGGTGGGCCACAGGAGGGGGGGAGGTCTGCTGTCTGCACGGTTTATCCGGGGAGCTTACGCCGCTCTTCAGCTGCCGTGATTTTGCTTGGCTGTGATTTGTAATCCTCTCGCCAGCCCAGAAACTGCTGGTTTGTCTTAGTGCACAGCGCAGTCATATAACTTCATAAGCCGTCTCTCAGCCTGGTTCATTCTTTCACCGGAGGCCCTCACTCACATTTTTTAATCAGAAAAAACAGAAAAAGCTCTCGAGGTGCTGTATTAGCGATGATCAGAGCATCGGGAGTGGAAGTGCAGAAATACAGCCATTCACTGAGGCCCCGTCTATCTGATGTTTCAGGGGACAACACATTTTGGCATTTTTGTTTCAGAAAAGTTTCGCGTTTACACAGCAACGTTTTGAAAACAATGTCCGTTTCCACAGAAATGGCAGCAATCACACACATGTCCAGAGAACAACACGCTGTAATCATTTACAAATTAGTGTAGTTATATTACATTTGACTCTCAACTAACTACCAAGTCCCAGCAGAATCTGGACTGGGAGTCCTGACACTCTGGAAGCTGCTACTGTTGTTGTTGTTGTTGTTGTTGTTGTTGTTCATCTACTTGGGAAGTTGTTGAGATTTTTAAAGCAGTCGTGTTGCACATGCGCAGTAGCAGCGTTTCTGCTGCAAACCATTTAAAAACATTGTCGTGTAAACAGGTCCAGTGTTACTGGCTTTTATTATCTCAGCTACAACTTGGACTGAGTCAAAGTCCTGATCAATAACCTGGGGATTTTTGGTGAAACTGCTCGTTGAGCGTTGATAAAACGGCCCAGTAGTGCTGCAATAGTGCAAGACTAACAGCTGCTCTTCCCCCGTCGGCCCCGTCATGGAGGGTCTTCACCACCAGCCGGTTTCGGTCTCGGGCCTCTTCCAGGTCCGGACCTCTGGCAGCTAAAGAGAGCTTCAAGCAGGGTCGGGGTTGAACTCATCTCCGCCTGCCCAGCATGGGGTCCCGCTCCTCCCGGGCTCAGGTTCTTTATGTGTTTGTCTTGGACACAGACGTGGAAAGGCGCTCGGCCGGTGGGGACACAAGTGAATCTACGCACAAAGAAGAAGCGGAGATTAAAAGAAGGAGCAAAAGGGCTTCTTAAATTTACAAATGTCGTCTACTACCCTCCCGGGTGTTTGGCTTTTGACCACCTTGCTTCCTCTCTAGTAATGTCCCGTCTTCCTCATGTTTCATTGAGCCTATGTCTCCTTCATAGTGTGAAAGGAGGTCAAGAAAAGTTGGGTAGTGTGGCTAAATGGTATGTACTTGTGCTTTCCTGTAATTTATTAGATTTCTATGATACCAAAAAAACCCAAAAAAAAACGGACTGTTTATCTCCATCCATGCAGCCAGGAACAGAGGAGAGTGACCAGTTTGGAAAGGTCCATTTTCTCAGTTCACATCATTCACATGACAGGAAGAACCAGGAAACATCTCCAGCAGCACGGCTCCATTTCCACTGTCAGACTCCGTGAAAGAGGCTGCTGTTTGTGAATCTTTTTCAGCCAGGATGAAATGAAGCTCAGGAAGAACGTTTTCATTTTCCTTCACATCACATTTACGCGCATGTTGAGCAGCCGAAACCTTTTGCTGTAGTTAAATTCAAAGCTTTTTTTAAATTATTTTTACTGAAGTTTCGAAATAAAATAAGCAGGTATCAAATGAAAATTTCCTATTTGTGTGCAGAACAAGCCCTTTTTTTTTTAAACTTTCCACCAAACCACTGCCATATTGATGGAAAACGTGCATCTGGAAGCATTCTGAAATGTGCCATTTTCCCATCTTGACTGAATTCAGATATATTTTAGTAGAAACACTTCATTCTCACAGTTACTAAGATTTCATTGTAATAAAATGTATGTTTAAAGTATACATATGATTTCAGCGTGGATATATTTGAAAATAGACTATAATAAATGAGCTAAAATATTGATGAAAATAAAGGGTTAAAAACAAATTCACATGAATTCATATGAGACGATGACTTAAGAAGTGATTGAAAAGTCCCAATAGTCCCACTCTTAGTTTACCTCATTCAAACTGTATGTCATTTACAATAATCTAATCCACCATATCTGAAATATCACTTTATGCTGTCATGATATCAGATATATCATTGTGTGCTTATTTGTCAAGAACGGTTTGGAACTATTGATGATATGATGGTAATACGGTGCTGCTCAGATTCATTACTGGCCCTGGGGAAGATGTTTGTGTGTAGTTCAGTTTTTCAGGATCTCGCTCTGACAGAATGTAATTGTTTTGGCCGGAGACGGATGGGACGGCTGCGGTTTCAGCACCAGTCGATGTCTGTTGTTGAAAATGCAATTTGCGCTCAGAGTCATTAGCATCCAACTATGACATGCATATGAGCAGTATCTGTCAGTGTGTGTCTGGAGTTCTTAGCGCTTCCTTAAAAAAGACAAAAAAAAAAAAAAAAAAGGGAGATCCGCGGTTTGGGTGCGGATTTGAATTATGGTCAAGAATTTTTATTTTCCTCAAGGGAGTCTCATTCCTTTCACTTTTGCTCAATTTTCTCATCACTCTCTGCTTGTTCCTGTGCCGTTCATCTCAAACCGACGCGTTAAGCCCAGGCGGGCGTTCACATGGGACGGCTCGGGGAGGTCCTGCTGCTCGCCACTTCTCGTCTAATAATTTAGAAATGCGATTATAATATTACACAAATGAATATGTCCATTTTTCTTCTCAGAAGGTTTTGCTTTCTAAATATTATGCTGGCAAACAAACGCATGGTTGTGGTTGGACGCAAAACCCATATTTATAATCTCAGGATGAATTCAGCAACGCCAGCTGGAGTTTGGATCATCGCTGGAATGTAAAAACGCTTCCTCGGAAGCAGGCTGGAAAGTTTCAGTCGCGCTAAAATAAATACAAACAGTCATGTCGATTTCTGAGAATGTCGGTAAATGAGATGGACGCTGATAAAGTCGCGTTGGGACTGGAGGAGCGTCAGTTTGTTTACCACACGCTCCACACTCATATTTCAGGCAATAGTTTAAATACTTCAGAGAATCACGGCCTCGAGGAGACACATCAAATACTCGTTGATGCTTCCTAACTGTTCCTGAAGCATTAAACGAATGCTTTTGATCCGCGGAATATCAGCGTTCTCCCTCCTGTCGTCAGAGATCAAACCGTTTTGCTCTCAGAGGACACCGTTTTCCAAACCAAGCATGAACGTGTGCGCTCGGGTCACTTTGGCTCCGATCTGGAATCGTACAAATGATGGTTTCTTAACACACTGCGACAGCCGAAATGAAACCGCGGCTCCAGAGGAGTTGTTTCCTTTGATCATTACGACTTAAGGGGCTCCGCAGTCTGCCGTCATCCACTCCGTCCTTGACTTTGTCGAGCGAAATTGTTCGCAATTAGACAATTGTTACCATCAGTGAAAAGCCCGCAGCTGCGGATCATAAAAGTTATTTCTGAGATACCAGGCTATTAA
The DNA here is from genome assembly GCF_902148845.1 of Salarias fasciatus. Taxonomy (NCBI): domain Eukaryota; kingdom Metazoa; phylum Chordata; class Actinopteri; order Blenniiformes; family Blenniidae; genus Salarias; species Salarias fasciatus. Next base: position 28,427,884 of record NC_043751.1, read on the forward strand.
GAACAGGAAGTATTTTGTGACATGGGGAGCCGCTGGTTTGTGTAAAGCAGTAGGTGGAGCAGTGGATTATGAAAGATGATAAGTGGCGTAATATAGGACGTTCACTGCAGGTTTTATGTCCGCAGGAACAAAGTATTTTCGGTTTCAGGGTCTCATGCAGACAAACCATCTGCCCTTAAACTCCTTTTTTCCTCCCATTGTGCCACATAGACGCCGTACTTCGCTGCATCTGTTCCAGCAGCTCTGCCGTTGCTTCAGTTATGAAATTATTTTTCTCTCTCCAGTATTTCTGCACGACAAACCACATTTCCCCAGACCAGATGGAAACACAAATGTCCAGTAAATATTCCTGATCAGCCGCGGTTTCTTTCCTTATTTCTTCAAGCAGCCAATGAGCCAAATGTCGTGACCTCAAGGTTCAATTAAAATCGAAAATGCTTGCTTTGCACCGCTCGGCTCAGATGCTATCTGGTGGAAGATGCGATCGGAGGAGAAAGCTGCGGGCGCTCAGGTCCGCTTCTCTCGTCCTTCATGTTGTTTCCCTGTGATTCTGTCAGTGACCCCTGAGCGCCCGTAAACACACAGGGTACAAGGCCTCATCTGAAGCCAGCAGCAATAAAAATGAGTAATGATTGCCTCTTTCTCTCTGTCTCTTTTCCCTTTCCAGACAAGCCAGCCTAAATGAGGCAGCCGAGAAGTATTACGAACAAGCGGCGAGCCTGAGACCCAACGTGAGTAAAAAAAAAAAAAAAAAAAAGAAAGCCCTGATGGACACGGTGCAATCAGTCGGGTAGTTTTCCGATATATTACTTGCCCTTTCTGCCTCCTCACAAACAGCCCTCATTGTCAGCCGAGCTCGGAGAAATGAGGGGCTCGGTCTTTACTAAGCTCAGAGGTTTGCTTGTGCAACATCCATCACCAAGTTCAAAGCTGAGGCCAGGGTAAGCAAAGTGAAAAGAATAATGAAAATAACACTCCGTCAGGGGACGGTGACATCTTGAGAATGAATGAGGGTTCTGTCTTTAAGAGCCTGACAGGATGGGTCAAGTTCTTTACGTCCGGGGCCACATGGGGAGGGATGTTTGTTTGGCATCAGGTCACCGTGTTTATGTCTGAAGCTTGATTAGAAGAAGGAGCGAAATTAATGATGGAATACATCTGAAGAAAGATACACAGACGATAAAGTCTGGTTGTGTGTGCAGACAAACACAGGTTTAACCTACACAAAGCTCAACAAAACACAACAGAGAAAGTTAAGTATCACAAAGGGTTATGTTTAAGATGCCCACACAGGCCATGAATCTGAGCTCCGATCAGGTTCCGTTGAGTTTTTAACATTTAATTAAAGCCATGTGGAGAGTTAGTTAGAAAAATCATTTTTCCTATTGCTCCAGTTCAAATGCATACATGAATAATGAAGAACAACCACAGAGCTAAAGGTGAGCGTTGGAAACGTTTCCCCTCCTGGTGCAGATGCATATTTATGCTTTGCTCGCACTGACATGAGATGGAAACTTTTAGCATAATAATAAACACTTCATTATCAAACTCCATAGCTATAGTTTCACATGACACCCTCATTTACACCTACACAGAGCTCTGGATTTGAAGTTAGCATCCTCCGTCCACTGTTTCCACATCATGTCTTTATATCTTGCATATTTGTTTTCTGTTGTGAACAAAATTGATGAGCAAATTCCAGCAGCGTTCCCTTCAGTCTGACACAGACTTTATTGAAGCACAGATACAGTCTCTGCAGCAGCTGTTTGCACAGGTTGTATTTATAAAGTAAAATACCATCTTGCCCTGTAGGCAGACCAACTGAGGCCGTCTCTTTCCGTGCACGTTGCGTCATATTTGCATGGTTGTGTCTTCTTGGAGACAGAGGTCAGAGGTCAGGGTGCTCAGGGACCCTTTTTATGTGGAACACATTCCAACTTGCCTCCAACGAGAAAGCAGAAAGAAAACCACCATCAAAAATAGGAATTGAAGTTTGAACCATTATGAGGAAGAACATGAAAATTCCAAAGAGAGGGACTTTTTTTTGCCCCTATTTGGTCGCCTGTGTGTTGACCGCCGTCTGCCATTTGCACTGCTTAAAACGGAGTCACGATTATAATTAAGTATCTTCATCCATCTTCTTTCCCGTCTCCTTTGTTCTCTGCGACGGGACTCGACTAAAGCCATGTATCCTGTCCATCTTCATTTGTCATTTCACGCTTTATTGCGGCTCGACTCTTCGCTCTCCACCGGTGTTTCTTATTAAGCGCACACGTCTGCTCCCACTGAGCGAGACAGGACAATTCCCTTCATTCAGGGGATTTAGACCCTTAGTCCCACGATTCCCTCTATCTAGATGAACTGAGCCCAATCGGATGCACGCTTGGCGTCGGCTGCCCTCCTCAACCTTTAACATCTGTACTCCCAGAACTTTCCCAATCTGCTCTGGTATTTTTTGCTTAAGTGCTGATCTGCAGTCGTTACGTTCAGGTCATCCCCCGTCCGAGCCTCACGCTGAACACGGCACATGGCGCTTTACAGCGGAGGTTAATACGCCTCTACATCTGGCCGTGGTTTTGCTCCTACATGCCACTTTTGGCAGGGGCGGAGAGTTAGAGAGGTTACAAAGCAGCAGGAAATGAGAAAAAAATTAAAGCTTTTGACAAGGCTGTGTTCTGTAAAGTGTTGCAAAGTGCAGAGAAGAATCCACAAGAAAGGGTATAAATCACAAAGTCCTAAATATATGAAGGCGAGAGGCAGTGTTTGTTCGCCGCGGCCTGCGGGGAGACTTGAGAAAGGAACATAAACTCAGGAATTGATTCACTTCTGCATGGGGTGAAGGGAACCGGCTTTTGAACCTGCGCTGCAGCTTTACTGTGAAGGAAACCAGGATGTCAGTTGACTTTTTGCCCCGAGGGTTTTCGGGTTTCACCGTTTCATATGTTGCGCCCCTCAGTTTCCTATCTATCTTCAGGGCTCGAGACGGTGTGCAAACAAATATGTTAGATCTGCCCGCTGGTTGCTTAAACCGGGGATTTCAATTTGATCAACGTCTCGATGTTTGAGTGCCGTTTTCAAGTGAAAATGGGAAAAAACCTTCTTTGCATTTTAGGTGTCGGTTTACAAGAAGCAATGCTGGGAGACACTGAAACTGCTACTTTTGAAATGCTGCGTTTTCGTTTGAATTGTCGTGTAACTTCAGTCTCTTCACCGGCATCTCATTAATTCAATTCTACTTTTTCCTCCACAAACGTTGGATTCCAGTTTTCCTTCAGTGACACACGCCGTCTGACGCTGAGGCGTAGCTGTACGTCTTCAGAGGTCACTGACTTCCCTACTTGACCGACCCAATGGTAAAAAAAATTTTATCAATATCGAACAATTTTCTTCAGTTTAAAAGAGCTTTCCAAGATCTTCCATTCAAACACATTCGCTGGCACACCGCTGAACAGAAATCCTCAAAGATGACTTGAAAACTGCTTCACACCCTACCGTTTGCAGTTTCTTCTGTGTGGTCCTTCACTGCCACTTCTCACTGTGCCCATGTGAAAACAGAATTACTTTTTGGGAAGCAATTTCAGACTAGTGCAACGGAGGAGAGAAAAAAAAGTATCACTAACTTGCAAATTGATCCCTCCATAACTTTTGTGGTTTGACCCGGAGTGGTGGAGTCAAAGACGAGGTAATTTAAAGAGCAACGGCCTCGGAGTTACCCGGCCATTAAATTCAAGAACGCTGGTCGTTTTTGAAACACGGAGACTAATTTCTGTTTGGCTAAAAGATTGAGCTGATTGCACATTGTGAAGGAATCGCCTCACATTGAAACGGCACGGATGTTCGTTTTTGGGGTGAAAACAGAAGAGTTGTTAGTCATGCCAGCCTTCATTTCTGGCAGAGCGTCTGCGTTATGTTTCATATTTGCTGAGGAAAGAAATGGCTTCCTTCCAAAGGGACAGTGGGATTACTCTCCAGTCTGTTGATTTATTCAGCAGTTTAATTCTGCCTATGAGAAACGCAGCACTATTCAACATATTGTTCTCATTCTCGCGGCGCATCGCTCATCCCACCTTGACAGTGGAAAAACAGAGATGTTTTGAGAGTTTAGTTACGCGACTCGGGTGGAGCGGCGCAGTGAAGAGGGCGGCAGTTCATGCAATCAACAGTATGGACAAAGTAAGATAAATGGTCTTCATATCTGTAAGCACTTGAGTTCAGAAACCTCCCTGTTACTCTTCAACCCCCCTATTTTAAACATGTGATGAAAGGGCATTTAGTTTTTCAGAGGCTTATGTTCATGAAGAGTATTTTATTTAAAGTGCAATTATTAGTTTTATTTATATCAACTCAAATCCTCTTTTTGGAAGCTTCTGTATTTTCTTCCAAATTTACCTTTAAAGCCCTGTTAGGAAAAACAGTTAATAACAGAAAAGTTAGGTTGTTGAAACTGTTTTTGCACTTTCATAATTTCCAAGGTATTCTTCTTTAAAACAAAAAACACAAAAATTTCAGTTGCCAAGTATTCCAGCGGTTTAAGGGTTTGTTTTTTCAGCATTGTGTGGCTTCTCTGCGTTACTCATTCGCATAACCCTGCACCGGATTTCTCATCACAACACATTTTGCCAAGCAAACACCGAGCGGGGAATTACTGCTAATGACTTAATAGGCAGTGAGAAGAAAATTGTTAGCTTGTGGCACGGCACAAACATAAACGTCAGGATGCTATAACCGTGCTTCATATGAGGAGACGTTGATGTACGAGGGCGATAAAAACATTAGAAAGTCACAAATGCTGCAATTAAAAACACACAATTGCCCCTTTTTTTATTGCAGCTGTTATTGGAATGCCCGTTGTTTCCCAGGAAGAACAATTACGGCGGTATAAAGCTGTAAAACGGTAGCCTCTCTACAGGGTGAGACATCTTTTCCACATTTAGGGGTTTAAATGATGATCAGATGTGGCTCCTCCTCCTCCCTCCTGTGGCCTGGATGCTCCACGGCGATACGACTGCGCCGCCGACACTCTTCCTCTACTTTACGTGCGCGTGACTCACTCGGCACGCCGACGATGGCTTTGCCCGTCGGCACCAGCCGGAGTAAACAGCATTTTCTTCCCGAGCCACTTCAAAGCGGCGGTTAGCAGCGTCTGTCGTCTGTGGCTCCAGAGCAGAAGACACGGCGACACGCGAGGCGGCAGAGGTCTGGGAGAGACGATGAGCCAGCAGCATGCGAGGCGCTGCTGCTCAGGTTCAGTCCCCAACTTCCCTCGCTTTCACCCATTTACCCACAATTACAAACAACTAAACTTTCTCAAATAGCGCCAAGCTAGCTTGGAGCCATTTTCGTGCACGAAGTCAATGGAGCAGAAGTTATCTGCTTCACTTCCTTCGATATGAGAAATCTTCAGATGACATGAGAGGTTTGATATTTCACTGTATTTTGGCTCCAGAAATGATCAAAATTGGTTTTATGTTGAGATTGTTGTCATTTCATGAGTAAATGTATGCTTTGTGAAAATACACTAAATAAAAAAGGAATAAAAGGACTGAAGCAAAGCTATACAGCATTTTCTAAAACTAAAAATGCATATAAATGCAAACATTTGGAAACCAGGAATTATCAAATCTCTACATAAAATAAAAGAGTAATAATTTCCGAGCAGTACCCGAGTATGTTTTTAAAAAAGAGAACTTTAATTGGGCGGTTGCTCTTGAGCCCGGAATTAAAAATGTGAATCTTTTATCAGATTACGTCTAAACAGATCATTTGGTGTGCAAATCGCTCCTCATTATTCGTCCATGAGCTCACTGCTGTTGTGCCGCTGAATCACTGCCTTCAGGCGACTTCAAGACGGCTGATCTCTGCAGCTCGGCGTCGAACCAGCAGCCTCGGGATTTTTGAGTCATCGGACTGATTAATCAGGCACTAAAACGATGCGTAATCTCTCTCTCTCTTTATTTTCTTGTGGCTTTCAGTATCCGGCAGCCTTGATGAACCTGGGAGCGATCCTCCACCTCAACGGGAAGCTGCAGGACGCCGAAGCCAATTACCTCCGGGCGCTGCAGCTGAAGCCGGACGACACCATCACGCAGTCCAACCTGCGGAAGCTGTGGAACATCATGGAGAAGCAAGGCCTGCGGACCACGAGCCCCTGAGCGCCGCCGCCGCCCCTCCGGCCCGACCACCTGCCATCTGCGCGCCAGATTGGCGGAAAGGGCGACCCTTTTGGCTCCCTCGCTCGCTCGTGGCGAGCGGGGAGAGACTCAGGGAGGATGTTTGCTCGGAAAGGCCACGACTGCGCCGCACAGCCTTCCTAATGACTCCTGAGCTCTGCACACAACCTCAGGCTAGCAGCTTTCCTCACAGGCATTGCTCACCGGTTGGCAGGCGCGACGTGGTATTTGGACTTGGTGGAACTTTCTCCCCTCCGTCTCCTTTTTTCCCTCTTTCTCTCCTTTTATAATAACAATAGCACTTGAACTTGAAGCGAGACCTTAGGTACATCCTTCAACATTTGTGATGAATCACTCTTTCAAAACACTTTGTTTTTGTTTTCTTAAAGCTGTTCATGCTAACATGTCAAGAAACGAAGAGTCTCATACTGTCTGTCTGTCCAGATGCTGTAGCATATAGTGGCAACAGTAAGGTGGACACTATCCAAGTTAATCAAGTTAAGATCATCTCGCCTCAAATCTCCAGTCTGTGTGTTTGTTTCACTTTAATTTACTTGTGGGATTTCTCACACGACACTGTGAGGATTTCCAGATTTTGTGTAGCAGGCATCTTAATATCTAGTGAAAACTTGAAAAGGGAATATACATTATTAGCCATTTGCAGCACAGCAGCAACCTCCACCAAGACTGAATTTTGCCAAATAAGAGCATGTTCTTGCCTCAAGGCTGAAAATAAACATCAAGAATAAAATTCACATTGTATGTCGCAGACAGTGTGACACTTACAGCTACTTCTTCTGCTAAGATTAGAGAGTCAACATAAAAACAACAACAAATCTATCTGTAGCAGTAAGAAGCTAGAAAACAGAAAAATGAAGCTACCTTCTGGTCTCCAAGTCGCAGACTGTAAGAGACGGTACTGTTAGCTGAGTACGAGGCTTTCAAACACACCCCGGTGTGTTCAGCAGAGCTGAAACGGATGAGGAGTTCCTCTGACCAAATACAAAAAGCTACGTCTCGGAAACGCAGAACAAAGTGCACAATCATGGCACGTCCAAGGGAAACGTCTTGATACCTTTGTGTTGGAATAAAGTGATTTCAGTGTGTTTGTTATAAAATGAATCCTAATATATACCTGCATCGTGTTACAGTAGACAGAAAATCATGCAGCGAAAAAGTAGCCAGCAAACGTGGAATCTGAGCAACTTTGGCTTACAGCACCAGTATTACCCATAATCCATGTTCTCAGTCTTTAGGTCTCATTTGTACATATTCGTGTGATGAACAGTGTTTGATTCTGCAGTAAGTGGAACGGCACCTTCCTGGAAGGCAGAGATGTACAGTATCTGTGATCGTTTTTAGTATTGGCCACGAAGCTCCTCAGCTATCAGTAAGTTATTGCAACAGAACCAGCTGGCACTGTGTTTTATGTTCAGTTTTTCTCATGTAAATGAAGTAAGCTTGAAGGAAGGTGTATGTGTGTGGTCATGACTGAGTCATACCTCCAAACACACTTCAATGTCCCACGTAGGTAGAAAACAGACCAACACACACACACACACACACACACAAATGAAGATAAAGTCTTTGAATATTTGTCACTTTGTTGCGGTCGTAATGCTGTTAACACCGTTGCGTTTTTGACTACGACGGTGAAATGAAATGTTCATTATGTCAGTCACAGCTCACACTCAGCCCTCGTCCAGATGTGCAGATTTCACATGTGTGTATATATATATATATATCTATATATATGAAGTGTTTATGAAGAAACACCCTATTGTTGTTGCTTGAGTGAAGGTGTAAAAGAAAAAGAAAAAGGTTGTTTCAACTCTGTGTCTCTGCTCAGGGATCTCAAGCAGTGGGCTGTTGCAGACACTTGTTCACAAAGCGTTACTAAATTAAAATTTATTTTTGAAAGTTGTATTTGTATAAATTATCAAGATTTGTAGCCTCTCTCTCCTTTTTGTAAGATGAAAAGAACGAACAATGTGCCAGAACAGATTTTTTTTTTCTCCCAATGTGCTTTTTTTTTCCACAATAAACTTTATGGTGTTTGGCTTTTTTTGCAGCTATTTTTTGACTACTGAAAAAATATGAATACAGCGGGGAATATCAGTTTATTATAAATTAAGTCCACAAAAAAATCTAAGCACTGTTATTTTCTTCTTTGGTTTTAAGTCATAATTAGAATTTAAAATATAGCTGTCCAACAGATATTTAGGAATATTGGAAATTTTGACTGATCAGTTAATTCAAAGTAAAAAAAAGTTGAGCGCGTCTAGTTCAGGGGTGTTCAAATTAACTCTAGTGGAGGGACAGCATACAGGCCGATTTCATCTTGAGTGGGCCGAACCGAAGTAAATAGTGTCGCAGCAACCTTAATTTAAAGGTTTCTTTGATGTTTCTGTCAGGTTGAGCCCAGCTGCAAGCCTGAAATAGGGAGACAAGAGAACACACCAGCGAGAGGAACCAGGCAGAGACATATCAGTTTACTCGTGAAGGGGAGAGACAGCTTGCTCCATCAGGGCAGCTTCCTTCATCTGCAAAGAGCTGCTCATCCCCAAGCTTCTTTATTAGGATATTAGTGGGCGGTTACAGTCTGATAATGCACAGTCTTCTCTGGGTACACATGCTAGTAATTTTCCACTATATGCATAATTATTTATGGGCCCTTAAGGGTTTAAATATTCCAGACATGAGAAATCAGTAGTGTAAGCATGAAACAGTGATGATAACTGCATTATCCCAACAGTTTCGGAGAGTATACGAAATGAAAAAAATGTCTGTTTTTCCAAATATGAACATTTGCTTCCAAAACTTGCTGCCATCTCAACATGAAGTTATTTAATGAAGTCCTGCAGGAGCCAGATGGTGATTGTGACGTGGCACAGATGAAGTGCAGCATAGTGGTGGTGGGAGTGTCACCGAGTCTGAAAGGTGTCGACTCACCGGGGTCACTGGCTGTTTGAGTGGATGAGGAAGTGAGGTGAGCTCGTAATATCATATAGTGTTGCTGTAAAAGCTCTGTTCTTTATCTGGACTGGTCACTGGAAAGAATAAACCCATCACTGCTGACAAGAAAGAATCTTGGAGGTTTGACTGGAACGCACGTCTGGCAGAGAGCAGCGGCTTCAGTCCACGGCGGCCCTCAGTTAACACCTTGTTTTGCCTCTGTGCCCTCAGTTTGGCTTCACTTTTTTCTCTTTACTTTGATTAAACCTAACACCTCTCAGGAAGGACGTGAGGATCTGCAAGAAGATCACGAGAGCATGCAGGATGTGGACATCCTTGAAATGAATGTTGTGGATGAAACCGGGAATGTCTGCTTCCAAAGGAGAATAATACGTCGGTCAATTCGGGTACAATCTCAACTTCAAAGTTTTCAGGCATTCACGTGGTCATTTTAGAGCAGAACTAGGCTTTATTCGGATTTAAATAGGAATAAAAAGTACCACGTTAACTCACGAAATGAAGCACCACCTGGAGATGACGGTGATGAAAATGAAAACTTTTACAGAAGTGAACACACACTGCTGAATGAAGAAGCCTCCAGAAGTTATGGTCAGAAGATGAAGGAAGAGATCCAGAGAAGGACAGACCTCTGCTGTTTGTTTTTATGTAATTATGGATGCTTGTTCCTCGGGAACCATAAAATTAGATGTGGGGTTCCCCAAGGTTCAATTTTAGGTCCCATTCTTTTTAACCTCTACATGCTTCCTCTTGGGGACGTCATCAGGAGACACGGCATCAGTTTTCACACTGATGATGATCAGCTGTACACCGCACTGTCTCCTGATGGCTCAGGACCAATAGAAACCCTTTTTAACTGTATTTCACACATCAAGTCATGGATGGCAGTGAATTTCCTACAGCTCAACCAGGACCAGACTGAGGTTTTAGTTATCGGTCCCGAAGGCCAAAGAGAGAAACTTTTACCAAAACTACTAGATTTTAAACCAGCACAATCGGTTAAAAGCCTAGGCGTGATTTTTGATTCTGAGCTGAATTTCATCCCACATATTAAAATATACCTAAGATTGATTTTTATCATCATTTATGATCATAGCCAGAGTCCGCCCATTTCTTTCTCAGGCCAGCACAGAGGTGCTAATGCAGCTTTTATCTTCTGTCGGTCCGATTATTGTAGTGCCTTGCTCTCTGGTCTTCCCAAAAAAAATATCTCAAATCTCCAATTATTACAAAACTCAGCTGCACCTGTGCTGACGAGGACCAGGGGGCGGGCCCACATTACATCAGTTTTACAGTCGCCGCATTGGCTCCCTGTTTGCTTCAGGATGGATTTAAAGTTCTCTTATAGTTTTCAGTGTCTTAATGGCCTTGCTCCTTGTTATTTAACCATTTTTACCATGTGGACCCTGAGGTCCTCTGGCAGCAGCCTACGGTGCATCCCAAAATCCAGAACCGAGACCCACGGTGAGGCGGCCTTCAGCCACTACGGCCCCCGCCTGTGGAACAGCCTGCCGGAGACCCTCAGAAACGCAGAGACTGTTGATATTTTAAAGGGAGGTTAAAACTTCTCGCAAAAGTAGAAACAGAAAATGACAAAGTAGTCGGGTCTTGTTTATCTGAGCCACTTAACGGACATCGGGACGATGGAAGCAAGTACAATATATGGCCGATCTGTTTTGGAAACGCTGGATAAAGGAGGGCTTTCCTCAGCTTCAGGAGCGGCAGAAATGGCAGCGCACCAGACAGAATCTTCTTCCAGGAGATATTGTGATCATCATGGATGAGCAGCGGGTTCAGCCCACAGCAGCCTTCAATTAAGATCTTGTTTTGCCTCAATAAATCCTTTGGGTGAAAACTTACAACCACATTTTCTAGCCTTTTGCATGTGTGTTTTTACAAGCTCACTCTGACAGAATCAGTTTGAAGTTAATGCTTTCATTTCAGTATTGAATTAAAAATTTAGTTAATTTTGGTACAAAAAAATTGTCCAACATCAGTTGCATTTGCAAACTCACCCTGACAGCATGGCTTTGAGGCTCGTTTGATAGCAACAAGATATCTGTCTTTAATGGCAGCATCACCGATATCACAGCTCAGGTCCCGGTGTTGTGTCTGCTACTCTTAAAAGTTTATTCAAAAAGTTTTATATGAATTTTTTCATATTTTTCTTGGTGGTTTGTCCAGATTGGAGCCTCTGACAGGCTGCTTTTCTCCCACGGGCCTTATGTTTCACACCCCCTGGTTTAGTTAATGTGTTATCTCACTATTAATTTGTTGAGGTGCATCTGCACTGATGAATACATGAATTCTGTGGATTTTTACCCAACATCTAAGGTTTAAAGTCGGGATTTCTTCATCCCCATGTGGGGGAATCGGGCTTAATGGGGGTGGTCTTCCATGCTGTGGAACCGGCTTTACAGGGCATTTAAAGTCCCCCCCCTGCAAATTTGCAAAAACGTGTCATAAAATCAAGTCAAATGGAACTCCTCTGCTTTGAACTCCCAACAACAAAGAAGACATGTAAATATTACCATATGGAAAAAGGGTAGCAGTGTGTGTGCATGTGGCCGGTGTGCGTGGATCCTAACCGCCCCCACAACCCGGGCCCCGCTGACAAGCGAAAAGGCCCTTCCCTGCGAGAGCAGCAGCCGGCCTCGTAATGGTTCTCACATGTTAGCAGAGAAGGTCTGCTCCCATGATCCCAGCTCGCCACGGCGCCCAGAGGAATGCACGGGCCCGGCGCGCACCGGCCCGTCCAGCTCGACTCTTCTCCTCATGACACAGGTGCGCCTCACTTCGTCCCGGCGCGTAAAATAAGAGGCCGACGTTCTGGTCTGTTGAGCTGTGCAGTCATGCTACAAAAGCAACGTAGGTTTATTTCCTCCCATATGAAACAGTGGGCATGTGGCTTTATTCGGATGTAACGTTACTGAAAACTGGAAAGTGCAGCTGTAAACTTGGAAACAAATTCAGGAGGCGGTCGGTGATTTTAACCTCTCCCTGGACTCCAGTATTTTTGGTCTTGTCGCTTAGAAAACAAGATGATACATCTAATGGGGTTTATCTAATTATCTAATGATGTATCTAATTTCAACAGCAGTTTTTGAAACAAGTAGGTTCACATCATTATACATCAATAAGTGCAACTGTTAGGTAAGAAAAAAGGACTTAACCTAGGAATACATGTTGCGTCTCTACTGTTGATTGTAAAATGTCATATGGAAATGCGCTCATCCATAAACTGCCAATAGCATTCTTTTAGATTCTTTACATCTTTAGTCATGCAGCTACACTGTCTCTTCAAAATACCGTTTGCACCACGAGATTCAGCTGCTGCTGGCAAAACACTCTTGCTTTCATTCCTGCTTCGTTTACACGACTCTGCATATCAATGGCCTCTAAATAAACGGCCGTGTTTTTTGGAATCCTGTGTCTGTAAACCTCTTGAAACACTCGAGTGTTTGAGTGCTTGTGTGAGCATTGTGACAGTTCTTCCCAGCACAGCTTGGATCCGAGTGGTAAAGATGGAGAAAAGCTTCCCACTGGCTCCGTCATTATGCTACAAAAGAAACACTGAAATGAAATAATCAACAGAAATTCACACTGATCTGAAATAACATGAGGTTCTCAACATGCGGTCCTGGCCTCCTTGAGGGGCGGGGGGCAGAGATCAAAGCCTGATGCTTCTTCTGCACATGTAAAATTAAAACATAACCTTTTTTTTTTTAAATGTGGGTTGGAGGATTCCGCAGTTTTAATATTGATGACAGTAGATGTGTCTGTCATCGCTCGGCTTCACTCATGTTTGGGTGATTCAGGTCCTGTTTACATGATTTTTAGTGAAAACAGAAAACTTTTGTTGTGTTTTTGGGTCATTTACATGAAAACAGAGCTCGGGGTCACTGAACACTGAAACGCTGCTCCTGAACACCACGGCCGTGGCAAATATTCTTCTGCACATGAGTGACCACACGGACAATAACAACAATGGCGGACTCCAGAGTGGCATGACTTTGTCAATGCCAGTGTCCGAGTACTCGCCACTGTAATGTTAATTGATAATGTTCTTTGCATAGTTTCATTACAAAAAACTAACAGCAGCACCCAAACAGGAAATCTCGAATGTAATTTAACTTTTTCTGTGAAAATACACAGATGTTGAAATGAACTGAAATGACTTGAATCTTCGGAGGAAATCAATCTCTTCTTCCCTTCACTCGTGTCTGAGCACTGAGAAAGGAGCTGGGATTCAGTCTTATTATGGTCTGACTCTGATCTGTAAAATATTCCCGCTGCTATCAAACAAATGTTTTTTTGGTTTTTTTTTGTGGTATGAACTATCATGACTTTGATGCTGCGTGCCTGAGCCGGGCTTCGTTCGAGCGCCGAGCTGTGCGTGATGCTGAGAAGTCCTTCCCTCTGGACCCAATACCCACTGTTATTATTTGATAGAAGCAGCATTAAGATGAAGCTCCAGCATGGGATGCAGACTCTGTCTCACATTATTGAAGTGTTTTGATGTCGAGGGAGGAAATTGTCTTTCCCTGGCATTGTGTTACAGGGCATTAGGTTCTACTGCAGCCCGGTTTAACGGGAGGTCGTGCTTCAAAATGCAAACTGGTAAATAAAGCATGGCAAAGCAGACAAGCATGAAGATTTGAGGCCCAGTTTTGTGTCGAGTCTCTCAACATATTTCATGCCCTCGGGACGACTGATATGTAATCTGCATGCACGTTTAGGCCAATCGTGCGCCGTGGATGCTGCTCCAGCGTACTCGATTTAAATAAATGCCTCATTATCGTACAAGGTTCAGTGAGTAAATACGCATCGGAGCAAAGAAAAACATGCATGCAATACAATTTTTTTTTGTTTGTTTGTTTGTTGTCATTTTCATCACAAATAGTCTACATGCTACAACAAATAAAAATGTTTAACTTTAAATTTAGAGGTTATGCCACTATATTACCGGTCCACTCAGGATGTGGCCCCTGAATTGAAATGTGTTTGACACCCCTGTTCTAAATGGATTTGCAAAATAACCTTCTTGTGCTTCTTCGATACAAATGCTGCATAAAATCAGTTCTTTTGTACCTTCTGTTACCAAGAAGATCTGTTAAAAGAAGTTCTCAGGTGCACTCCCAGAGTAACTCGAGTGCAGTCCTGAGAAAAGCACAAACCAAAGTCATGATGACAGACTTCGGATGTGGCTGCATCTTTGCATCGGATTGAACTGATGCGCTGTTTGGAGTGGGGTTAACCTAAATTCACAAAATCACTGTGCAGGAGCAGCAAATAAAATATCAAAACACACCAATTTGATCAAAGAGGTATAATTTCACATCTTTTTGTGCAGAAATGGTGCATATCTACAGTCCCGGTCATGCACTCTCAGCATTTAAAACAAAACAGACTGCAAGAAAATGCAATTCTCTCCTAATCCGTGTCTTCTCTTCCACCCTGACCACATGAAAGTCAGTCTGGTAAAATGACAGCACATTCATCAAAATGATACTGTCAAATCCTGAGCTTTCAGGACTTTAAGTAGATGTGCGATGTAATAACAACGGAGTGGAACGGGTTTTTGATACTATCGCTGAAATTAGTGTATGTAGAGCGCTCTCTGGCACTCCACAGGAAATGAACACATTGGGTGTTCTCTGTCTACCACACCATAAATCTTCCCTTCCACGCTAATGCGCTCTATATTTGGTTTTCAGATTTCACACCAGCCTCCTGACAAGTGCAATATGTGTTTGGAAATCGTCTTATGAAAAGTCTGAGGTTGAAGCTGCTGATGTGTGTGATTCCCATAACTCAAAAGTTTCAGAGTTTCACTGCCAGGTCATTACAGGATGTGTCTAATTGTTGGCGACGCATTGCACGATCACCTTCCTCTGTTTGGGAGAATCGCTCATAGCAACCGTTAACATACATTCATGCTTATGTATGATCGGGTGAGCTTGTGCATGAGCACAATGCGGACATGAAAAAGGAGTCGGAGACAAAGTCCAGATCCCCGTTTCCTCAAAATGACCACCTCTGAGGATTTACAGAGCACTATTAACAGCCAAACCCTAGAGGCCTCATGAACACACCTAAACATCTCAGGAAATGGTGCCTTTTTTTTTTTTTTTTTGTCCGCACTGACAGAAGGTACTTTGTCTTCCCTCTTGCCCTCATCGACGCAGTCAAACTTACGAACTGGAACAATACGGCGTGTGTTTAAGAGTGAACGCATGCATTAGGGTGCACACACAGTCGTGTGTATGTGTGTGAGTGTGTGCGCATGTGTGTAGAAGCCCAAGAGGAAGCAGGTGCGTGTCCAGACGTCAGGCCTGATTAGTTCCAGAGAAAGAGACGAGATGTGAAGATTCAGCAGCGGATTGTCAAAACAAAACACTTCTCTGGAGACAGCTGGATTTCCATTCAGACCGTCACAGGCTCTGCTTGCATGCTTAGCGGCTGAAGGACTCCAAGGGACAGTATTTATAGGTGGGGTTGTGTGAGAGGGGCAGCGGGCTCGGGGCTCCTGTGGGCTTCGCTCGCCGCCTCAAGAAGATCAATGTCATGCAACACAGGGATGAAAAGGAAATTCTCATCTGACCTGCAGGGAGGTGATTCTCATGATTTAACGCACTCTGACAGCCATGGTGGAGGTCCTCAACCGTACGAACAACGGCGCCGGAGCACGTTGCATGAACTCTCCTATTTTGGTTTAATCAGAGGACTTAAGCATGCCGAATGTGGCGTTGCTCTGGCGAGGAGCAGATCAGCTGTCATTGCTCAAACTCTCAACTTGGGAGGTTGGACTCACTCAAGAAGTGATTACCAAATGGTCTTCCATATTAACATAATTGCACATTACACACAAGTGTGTCTTTTCTGACATTTTCTTTTTTCCTTCCTTGCAACATTAGGAAGAACGTGATCGGGCCTCGGGTTCTGCAGGAGCAGGTGGTTTGATGACGAGCAGCAGATGTTGGAGTTTACTAAAACACCAAACCTCAAGTTGCTCCTGATGGATATTAATCCTCTTGTCTGACAGCTTAGGTGACTGCAACCAGACTTTCATTTCAGTCCAGCCTGTTTAATCGTGATCATGGAAGGCAGTGTTGAATCCTGATCCTGAAGGACCACAATCCTGCACTCTTAATCTGCTCCAACACACCTGAATCTGATAAGGAATGTCAAGGACAAGCTCTGATGAGAGCCTGATAACAAGCTAATCATTACAACCAGCTGAGCTGGAGCAGGGAAACGTATTAAATTTGCAGGGCAGCAGCCTTCAGAGCCGGGATTAGACACGTCTGACCTGTGGCTTCAATGTCCAATCCTCGCGCTGGAAGGCCAAAGCCCCGCGCATTTTCCTCTCACAAAGGAATCCCATGAAAGCATCATCATGAAGCTTTGCTGAAAGCCTGATAATAAAATGGATGTTTGGGCACACAGAGAATAAAAACACATTAAAAAGATGATGCAGCATCCCTGGATTAAACAGAATCTACAAATGGCGGAGAAGTCACAGATTTCATTTAGAATATTTTCCCTTTCTCAAGGACACAAAAACATTTGGAAAAATTGAAATGTGTTGATACAGATTACTTGCTTAAATTTTTGAAAAATGCTGAGGATTCTGCAGTTCTTTCACCCACTGCCGTCAGTTTTTAACTAATAGCGAAAAGGTCACAACAAATCAATATGTTTCCTCAGCACGAACTTTTCAGATTCCCTGAACTCAAAACAGAAGTCGCTGAAATAGAAACGCTGTGACTGTTTTGACTGACAGTGGGGGTTCAGCTGAAGCCCAGCCGAACGGTACAACCGCAGAGAATTTGCTCTGGAAGGATCCACAAAGTCACACGTCGCTCTGCGCCGGATTGACTGTCAGCCAGTCCGCCACAAACATCACTTTCCATTGCGTTGATCCGGAGGCCACTGCAAGCTCTTTCACTCACTGCAATCTGAATACAGATGTGCTTCTTATTCATTTTAGCTGCTACTGCAACTGTGTTCATTGACAAATACCTTTTTTTAAGCACCTCTTGGATAATGGCTCTGAATACAGCTAAAAACACAAAAACTGGAACACAGAAGGGATGGGATGTGGACAACCTGCTGGGATCTGAACCAGGAGGCGGATTTTAAGAGGGACTGGTTGGACGTGATAAAACATTCAAGAAATTGCAGCAGCAATTACCTTTGAATTTCTATTAATATTTATCCTTATTTGAGGTTTCCAAGATATTCTGAAAGTTCTGATGCATACATTGAATCCTGCTGCTTTAAAGCAGATCAGCAGCTTCACACGCTGCACAGGAAGTGCAATCCCACGAGCCCAGATGAAGAACAATAGACCCTGCCCAAGTGCCCGAGCCTGACCCCATGGGAATGGGACAAGGAAGATTACATTCTGTGTGTCTGTGTTTGTATATAAAACACTCAGTACATTGAACTTAATGGGTTCAGTCGATAAGACGATCCATCACTCAGCTATTAGCCTTAAATGTATGTTTTTGAATGGTGAGCAGACCTGGAAAGACTGTCGTTTCCTCTACAAATCCAAAAGAAGTTGTTTTACAAATCATTTGGACCAAATGGCCTGAGTTTGTCCTGAGTTTTCGTCATTTGAATGTAAAAAAAAGTTTAATTATTCACTCAGTGCCAAATTAATCTGCATTATTTGTTTATTTTCATTTATTTTATCATAAAACGTATGATTCTGCATTTTCCAGTGAACCTCCCGTGTCCTGTTCTACACAATAATGTTGTTAAGTGTGAATCCCCCCCAAAAAAGGATTGAAACAAAAATTATTAGAAGAATAAACTTAGGATCAAACATACAACAAACCAGATCTCCACAAGTGCATGCTGAGCGAAAACATTGGATTTTGAAATTGCTATGAATGAATAAAGAAAAAAAAGCTGCCAAAGGCCAAAGTGGACTGAAATGGGAACATTTGGCTGCTTTTAATTTCAATGATATGTATATATTAATGCGTTAAATACATACAAAAAATCTGAAATTTTCAGGATTTATTGAGAAAGGCTGTCAATTTAAATAGCGACATGGTGGCATAACTTGCTGACTCATGAGAAACTGTTTTGTGATGAAATATCTCAGCGTTTTGAGCATCTCTTTTATTTCCCTCAAGAGTTGAACTGTTCGTAGAAAACTCTCATCCCACGTAGGGTTTCCAGTCACAATAATGAGTGTTTACAGTGCGAATGTAAATCATAATTTATCTCCAGGAGCTCCTGTGATTTCTAAAACACAGCTGGAGTTTGATAGGTCTACAACATTGTTTATCAGATTCTTTGCTTTTTTCTTTTTTTTTTATACACAAACGGCAACAGTTGAAGCGTTTCAGATGTTTAAATTCGTATCTATCACGCCATACCAACAGGTGGACGTCACAACATTCCTTCTACAGCATAACAACCCCCCCCCAAACATACAGCCGGAGCTATAAACAACCATCCTCAATGACCAGAAGAACAAAGACTCCTGCGGCCGCAGAGCGTCGACCTCAACAACATGAGATGTTCTCCGAGATGCTGAAACAAGCAACCTGCCAACCACCTTCAAAATATTGTTTGTTTACCTCAGTTGCTCGGTTTATCAGCACATGTTGCAGATTTTGGAGAATTTACAGGCAGCGATAGCCTGCAGGGGCCGTCTGGCCCGTCTTCCTCCTTTGCCAATATCCTTGACAACGTCAGGAATTTATCTCACATGACCACACAGAGTGGAAAAATTCACTCGCTCCTCGCGCACATCAATCTGTCCTCCCTCGAGCTCTGATCTCTTTTTATATACTCTGCAAATATTGACTTACAGACTGAACAGCGTTCAATTTGTTTCCCACCCCTCAAAAATTATGACATCAATATTTTTGTAATTGCAGGCGTGCCGCCGGTCAGCTTTTTCTTGGCTGGACCCCCCCTCCAAAGCCAAGTCCAGCATGTTATTTGTCTTTAGCGCAATGGGGAAGGCTGATTAAGCTCCTCTGAGACCCATTAGAGCCGGCAACCTGTCCCGCTCAGCCACCGCCGCCATTTATCACGCAAATCCAGAGCGCGGACGCCGAGCTCAAAGTGTACCACGCTCTGCTTTATTGCACCCCCACGTCAAATACCTATAAAAAATGTCTGCTGCTAACAACTGTAGACACTTCCTTTTTTAAAACTCCCAAAACAGCAGAAATGGGACACCAGTGGGTGAGCGTGGAAGGGGCAACAGGTCTCGTATCTGTTGGTTTTGGTGAGCGAGCTTTGACCCCCCCCCCGCGGCCCCGGCCTATATCTGTTCTCCCTGCAGTAGCTGACCCAGGAAGTCGGGTCCTGGACAGGCGGCGGGCCGCTGTGTGTTATCCTACACTCCACTGGTGAAGGAGGTAATTTGCAAGTAGATTTCAGGACGCAGAGCACCAGGGTTCCAGCCTTGAGGCCCCCTGACAGCTCTGATATGAATTCCAATGGAAAACCTCTCCAGGCAGCGGTTTGGATGTCGACCAGCAGGTCTGACTGCGCTCCAGAAGAATCCTGGGGGCAGTTAATTCTGATACAAACAGCATGTTTGCCCCCCGTTTCTGGTTTTATTTCAACACAATATTCTCTTGAGCTAACGATTACGGCTATATTTACCACAGAAACTGGAGACCGCTGACACTGACCACAGATTCAAAACATAAAGATTATGGAGATATTTTAGGAAATGCTACTCATCTAATGTAAGTCATGGATCCCCCCCCTGACTGGAAATCAATATTTTGTGTGTGTGTGTTATCTATCGCCAACCTTTTTTTGGTTAGAATCAGCCCGTGAATAGCCTGTGGGTCTGGCACCTTTAAGCTATCAGGATGCACTAACCAATGATGAAGTGTTTATTCATCTAAAATACATTCTGTGCTGGTAAAACAGTTAACATGCTTCACTACATTTCAATGCATTTTTGGTTGTGATGTGTCTGCAATTTACATCCATTTGAGCCTCAATGCAACCACATGTGGAGTCAAACACAAACAAGCTTTCACTCAGAAAATCCCCCGTTTTTTTGTTCTTCTGTGCACGACTTTTTGCAGATCAGCCCCTTTTTCTGAATAATGCCGATAGCCCCCCCATTACATGCCTGATCATAATTGATGCTTTTGATTGTGTCAAGTTTGCCATGTAAGCGGCACCAGGCCGTGGCCTTTCGTCATGAGAGGAGAAATTCCCAGAACAGCACGCACCCACGCTTCTGCTTTGTTTCAAACCAGCCAGAGGGGGAACATGAACAAAGTTCCCATTGAGAGCAAAGCTAAATGCTGATTTACAGCGAGATGACTTCAAAAACAAATCAATATGTAGTGATGTTTCATGAGTTAGGTTATCAGAAAATGAAGCTAAATCAAACTTTTGGTTGACTGCTTGCTATCAGACATTGCGCCTGTTTTTTTTTTTGTTTTTTTCCCTGCTTTATTGGACTTTGAGTTCATTTTTAATGAGGGGCGCGTGAATTCCTACAAATATGCTGAACACCCTGACCTGTTCACCCAAGTGTGCTGTGCTGAAACCACTGCAAACACGTGCACTGAGAACAATACACTGATGGCGAGTACACCGAAAATAATTAATAGGAAGGTTCACATGATGTTCCCAAAGTCTTAAACACCCAAACAGTGACTACACACAACAGTTACTGTTTGCCACAAATGAAATAGTCAGCGAACATCCTTTAACTTTTCCGTCTGAAGCAGTAAAAGTGTTTTCTGGTAGCTGACGGGAAGTGCAGTTGTTTTGCTCTCCCAATGCTTTGTGTTTTAAACCACTTCAAATTGAATCCTGCTTTGATGCAGTTTTCTCCCAGCAGCGGATACTCTGCAGCTGGGCCTGAAATGAAAATGTTTCATTTGTTCTTTTATAGCTTAAAATGTGGTTTATGTAAGTTAAAAAAGAAATTGAATCCACACACAACCCAGTCCTGTTAGTTGGAAACATGGATTCATCTTGTTAACATCTCAGTGGGATCCATTGAATCTTGTCCACCGAGAAGTCCAGCGTCAGGAGGGAAGCCAAATGTTGGCTGGAGGAGACAGACGAGAAAAAAAAAATGTTTCTACTGTGTTAACTGTTGCTGTTTATTCTCCACAGGAAACACACCGAAATGCATAAACAACGAATTTCAGGTTGATCAGCTGTTTTGAAAACATCTACCATCTTAACAGAGAGCTGCATTGTGGGAATGCTGCTTTTCATTGACCCCAGGTATGGTTTGACTCACAGAGCAGCTCTTTGTGTGACAAACACCTGGAGGAGAAACTCCAGGAGGATGGAGGTGGCGCACAGGCAGGACTGCTCTGCTCTCCTGTTTTGTACGGTTTACTGTTCCCATCATGGCTTCTCCAGAGCACATGGGTTTGTTTCCACCATGTAAACTAACTGCAAACCAATAGATTAATCAAAATGAAAATAAAAAAATCAAAGTTTTGCATGACATCATTTAACAGTCAGTTTGACCTTTGTGCCATTTTGACTTCCAGAACTCTGACCTGACAACATGTCCAGTGACCTGCAAGGTGCTAAAAATGTTTCCCTCCAATTACACGTTCATCAGAATTTCCTGGAAGTCCCAAGAGATCATAAATCACTGCCAGGTCAGTCAGCTAAAACACTTGTGTTAATACAACATCAAGAGCAAATGACCCTTTAAATCAACATCTGTGGGCCACACTGAGCAGACTGCCCATTAGCTGGAAGTGCTGGAGACCACATGTGAACAAACGGGGACGGTGATTCACAGCAGGCGAAACAAAAAGGTACAGGTGAGAGGAAGA
This sequence comes from Salarias fasciatus, assembly GCF_902148845.1. Lineage (NCBI taxonomy): Eukaryota > Metazoa > Chordata > Actinopteri > Blenniiformes > Blenniidae > Salarias > Salarias fasciatus. Next base: position 28,449,842 of record NC_043751.1, read on the forward strand.
AAACCACGTAAAACCTCATCTTCCGTCACAGTGGGAGCAGGCTCCAGGGGGCTTTAATGCGTTTTAAGGCTCAAAAGAGTGACCTGTTGTTCACGCCCTAACTTATGTAACCTCTCAGCTACTGCCAGGGTGCACGCTGCAGCAGTGGATCAGCCAGGTCTCACCGGATGATTTATTACAGAAACAGTCTTACAGTTGATGTTTGGCGTCTAAGCTCTGACCCCTCGTGCCAGAAAGCACCGAGTTCAGCACAACAGAGGCTGGGGAGTGGCAGCAAATAATCTCTCTCAGGCAGAGATGTCTAACATAAGGCCCGTGGGCCAAAACCAGCCTGCAAGAGGCTCCATTTCACACATACAATGCATTGTTTGTATGTTCATTAAATGTTGCATGTTTAAAACATTGCATAAATGAGACCTGAATCAGGTGCAGTAGTCTCACAGAATTCCATACAAAGGCCATTAAAGGCAGCATTACTGTGGTCCAGTCAGCTGAGAATAAAAACACGCCTTAGAAAATAATCAGTGACTCAATTTTAGTCAACAGTCATGGGATCTGAAAACTGCAAGTACAGAAAATAAAAACTCCATTAGGGGTGTAGCATGAGAACATAAACTCTGCTAGATTTCATGTTACGGTGTATGTGTGTGTGTGTGTGTGTGTGTGTGTGTGTGTGTGTGTGTGTGTGTGTGTGTTTCCTGTTGCTGAAATCTAATCGTTGATAAAGTGGTCAATATAGTGTTTTGAATCGACTGGTTTCCTTGGTAACTGGTGATCTACTTCCTGTAGCATTTCCTGCTGTGCATGGAGACAGACAATCTGATGTCAGAACAGCGGTTTCCATGACAACACTCCAATATGCAAGATCAAAGTAACCTGGTGGTGATGTCATCAGCTATCAAAGAGCAGTGTGAGACCAGAGAGCAAGCAGAGGTCACATCTGTCGGAGCACTGAACGGAGTAGCAGGATTCGCCGAGTGTCAGCTTAGTAATTTCCGGGATAATTAATATTTTGGGGATATCCAGTTAAACTATTGTTCTTAAAACTAGTTTGAATTCCACGCAAACAAAATGGTATCTGAGACTACAGAAGTGATTCCAACTGTTGGAGCGCCTTCACAAAACGCTGACTGGACGGAAAACGCATGCAGCGAGAAGTCCACCCAGCTGAGAGCGACGGTTGCATTGGCAGTGATGGAATTCCTGTCCAAGTTTGGCTGTGACCATACAGGAGACCAGGAGGAGTGGATCTCCCTGGTCAAACAGCTGGTCGACAACACGATGAAGGGGCTCTTCACATGCGACCTATGCTATGTGAAGACCAAATATCATAAAGACATCTTCAAAGGTGTCCTGGAGGACCTTCAGCTTACTTACAGTTTAAACCAGATGCAGTCTCTTGTAAAGTCCAGAGACCCAGGTTTTTTAACTGAAGTTGTTACTTCTCTTCAGAAAAGTGTGAAGGCAATTATTGCCCCTCTTAAAAAGAAGCCAAAGCAAAGCAAAGTCAAGCAGTTCTTGGTTTCCGTGGCCCTTGCAATCGTGACATTTGGCCTGATAGTATCCTTTGCAGTCGTTGTAGGTCTTGTTCTTGGCTGACCTTACGCTTGTCGCGTTGGCAGCTATGATCATCCTGTAAGACAAGCAAACTTTATAATTCATAGTACAGAAAACCCACAAAGAGCGAAATAGCATATAGGAGCCCCCAGATGGTGAAGCCTGGTAGTATCCTTTGCAGTGCTTGTTGGTCTTGTTCTTGGCTGACCTTACGCTTGTCGCGTTGGCAGCTATGATCATCCTGTAAGACAAGCAAACTTTGTAATTCATAGTACAGAAAACCCACAAAGAGCAAAATAGCATATAGGAGCCCCCAGATGATGAAGCCTGGTAGTATCCTTTGCAGTGCTTGTTGGTCTTGTTCTTGGCTGACCTTACGCTTGTCGCGTTGGCAGCTATGATCATCCTGTAAGACAAGCAAACTTTGTAATTCATAGTACAGAAAACCCACAAAGAGCAAAATAGCATATAGGAGCCCCCAGATGACGAAGCCTGGGGATCCTGAGGAGAGAGACTGCAGAGGTGGCCTGGCGACTAGGTGAGGGACAACGTTCAAGACAGACACAGGTGGGACTGATGATGTGCACACAGGAGCTGACATGGACAACCAGACAGCATGGGGGGGTGGGACTCCAGGGTACTGACCTCCTGACACATGCCAGGTTTCACTGCTGTGTCATACCTGAGTCAGATGAGCTTTTCCGCCCACTCTTGAAAACTACTGGTACTGGTGTGGGGTTTTCTCCAGGAGCTCTGGTTTCCCCCTTAAATAGTTGACAATGACTACGTTTACATGCACTCAATATTCAGGTTAAGGTCAATATTCCGGTTTCTGAATCATTTGGAATAACCCGTTTACATGCTTAAACAGACAGAGTTACTCCTGTTTACATGATCAGGGATCTCCCCATTCAAACCGCGGAGCACAGATGACGCCATGACTGCATTTGCACTTTATGCCACTAGGTGTGCTGTTTGCATGTTCAACCTTATTTTACACAGACACCACAGAGGAAGAAGGGCGCTGCAGGCTCTCTCTGCATGTTGTTAGAAAAAAGTAAGCCAGCGAGACGTGGTAATATGTTTAATAATGCGATGCACACCTAGTGGCATAAAGTGCAAATGCAGTCATGGCGTCATCTGTGCTCCGCGGTTTGAAAGGGGATATCCCTGATCATGTAAACAGGAGTAACTCTGTCTGTTTAAGCATGTAAACGGGTTATTCCAAATGATTCAGAAACCGGAATATCGACCTTAACCTGAATATTGAGTGCATGTAAACGTAGTCAGTGTTTCATTTTTAAAATGTTAAAAAAAAGTTAATAAGATTGGAAACTGCAACTATAAATAAACTCTTTCCTGTCTGTTTGTCCTGTTAATATCGGGAACCCCTCGTCCGTCTCTGAAGCTCAGTCTCTGATATCACCTGTTACATTATGTGACGGTCCCTGTCCTGTGGTCCTCCTCCTCCTGTCTGGGTCCCGCCTCGCTCCTCGCTCCTCCTCCTCCTTCGGCTATTTAAGCTGACGAGTCTCACCTGTGGTCGCTGCCTGCCCTGCACTGCCATGTCTCTCTCGTCTCTCTGCAGCCTCCTCATCCAAGGCCTTTTTATTTGCATTAATAAATTGGCGTTAAATTGCTCATTGGTGCTTCCTCGTCTTTTCCTGTCGGGGCTCCAGAGCCAAGCCCTGACAAGTGGGGGCTCGTTGCTTTTTTTTTGTGTAAGTAACCCGGTGTTTTTGCGCGCTTTTAGTTTCATTTGATTACTTGATCACTGCGCGGAGTTAAAAGTGGCACTGATTTTGAGATGCACTGCCCGGGGGTTCCCTGATAGGCTAGCGGCATTCTCCCAATAGGGGCTGGTGTCGGGGGTTGGGCGTTAGTGTGGCATGAAGTGCGGCAGGTCGGCTGCTGCTGCAGTCAGCCGTGGGTGCGACTGGCGGGGTAGCGTCCGGTGGTCTGCCTGCAGAGAGCTGGCATCCTGCGCCGTCACATGCGTAAGTCCCACTGCGAAGTGTCCGAAGAGTGAGGTCAGTTTAATCAGCTTCGGGTAGGCAGCCAGGGGGAGCTTCTCGGGGGGCGTAGCGTGCTCTGTGTGTCTCTGATCAGTGTGTAGTTTACGCACCGGTGAATTGTTTGAAATGAATTTGGAAGCGTTTTTTGCGGCGCCCAACGCCTCGGCGTTGTGTTCCTGCAGTAAGGAGCAACTGGTTCAAATTGCGTCGCATTATGAAATTGATTTTGACGAGGAAATGCTAAAAGACGAGTTGAAGGCGTTCGTTATGTTAACATTGTTTGAGCGGGGAGACGGGGGGTGCAGTGGCAGAGCCATTAGGTGTGCATTCACGGTCGCCTGTGAAGCACGAGGTGCTGTCGTTTGAGCAGCGAGAAGTTGCTGCAGCGGCAGTTAGAGGTGGAGCAAACTAGGCTCCGGGTCTTGGACCGAGGCGGCGGTGCGCTTGGTCCGGGGGTGTTGGGCTCGGCGCGCACGCGTGAGACCACGGAAGGTGGTGCTGCGAATTTGCGTTTGGTGCCTAAGTTTAATGAGCGCGACCCGGACACTTTTTTCACTCTGTTTGAGCGCGTAGCCTCAGCCATGGCTTGGCCTGACGCAGAGAGAATCCTTTTGCTTCAGTGTGTTTTGACTAGGAAGGCGCAGGAAGCATTTTCAGCTGTGTGCACGCAGGATAACCTAACCTACCAGGGGATGAAGTCTGCGGTGCTGAAAGCATATCAGCTGACTGCGGAGGCTTACCGCTAGAAGTTTCAGAGGTGGGTCAAAGCTGAGTATCAGACTCGCGTGGAATTTGTGAATGAATTGTCTGCGCACTTTAAACGATGGTGTACAGCTGCGGGAGTAACCGCGTTCGAGCGCCTGTCTGAGTTGATCATCGTTGAGCAGTTTAAAAATGTGTTGCCAGGGCGTGTGGTTACCTATTTGAACGAGCGTTAACCGGACAGTGTGGTTAAAGCGGCAGAGCTGGCCGATGACTTTGTGCTAACTCATCAGGTGTATGGTGGCTCGAGTGGACGGCCTGTTTCCGGTGAGGGTTTGAAGGAGGCGATCACTGAGGTGGGGAAGTTGGAAGCTGGGCATAAGAGCACGGGGCAGTCAAGGCGTTCTGGAAAGGCAGAGACGTGCCACTGGAAGAGAGAATGTCCTCTCTTAAGACGTGATGGTGGGTCCCCGGCTTTGTGCTGTGCTTTGGCGTCTGAGCAGGTCGCGGAGAAGCCTGTGAACCGTGGTGGCTGTTCCGGGTTTGAGCCGTTCATAACCTCAGCGCGTGTTTCTTGGCGGGGGGTGCGGAGTGAGTTGGTGTGAGGGTGCTCCGTGACACGGGCGCCAAGCACTCTTTTATTGTGGAGTCCGTGCTGCCTTTTTCGAACGAGTCCCAGACCGGTGATTTCATAGTTATGCGCGGTATGGAGTTGGGACATGTGCCGGTTCCCCGACATAATGTGCGGCTGGAGTGCAAGTTTGTGTCTGGTGTTTCCCGTCGCTGTGCGCCCTGGGTTGCCCTTGGAGGGAATCGCTATGATTTTGGGTAATGACATTTGTGGAAGCACTGTGTGGGCTTCTGGACCGCCTCTCCCGGTGGCAGAGGAGGAGCCAGTTCTACCCAGCTTAACTGACCCAGATGGGGTTTTCCCAGTTTGCGCAGTGACACGTGCTCGGGCTCAGCTGGGTGGCGACACTGAGCAGGCGGTGGTCGCGCCAGTGCAGTCGCCTTTGTTACCTGGTACTGTGAACAGGGACGACTGGGTTAAAGCACTGAAGGCTGATCTTACACTTGCTCCGTTGTTTGAGTCGGCCGTGTCAGAGGATGAAATATGTAGCATGGCGCATGGTTACTTTGAGCAGAATTCACTACTGGTGTGTAAATGGTCTGGTTGCCAGGGTGATGTCGTGTGCGCTCCAACTTTTCAGCTGGTGGTCGCTGAAGCATTTCGGGCACAGGTGTTAAAGGCAGCACATGATCAGGGTGGACGTTTTGGGGTGCGGAAAACGTATTTGGGAGTTCTCAAGCATTTTTTCTGGCCACGAATGAAAAAGGATGTGGGCGCGTACATTAGGTCGTGTCATGTGTGCCAGCTGACTGGTAAACCTAATCAGAAGATTAAGCCAGCTCCGCTCCAGTCGATTGCTGTGTCCAACGAGCCCTTTGAGCATTTGTTGATTGACTGTGTGGGGCCATTGCCGGTCTCAAAATCGGGTTGCAAATTTTTGCTAACAGTCATGTGTCAGACTACACGATATCTGGCAGTGTTTCCTTTGTGTTCAATTACAACCAAGGCGATTGTGAAGGCTCTGTCACAGTTCATCTCGATTTTTGGCATCCCTAAAGTCATTCAAAGTGATTGTGGAATTAATTTTACATCTCATGTTTTTGCTCAGGTCCTGAAAGTGCTGGGAGTGAAGCATAATTTGTCCACGCCATATCACGCCCAGAGCCAGGGTGCGCTGGAGCGCTTCCATCAGTCCTGAAGTCACTGTTGCGGGCATTTTGTGTGGAGATGGCTCAGGACTGGGAGGAAGGTCTGCCATGGTTAATGTTAGCTGCACGTGAAGCTGTACAGGACAGCACAGGATTTAGTGCTAATGATCTTGTTTGGGCATTCGGTGCAGGGGCCATTGACTGTGCTTAAGAGTGGCCTTATTTCAGCTGAGGCGCCAGCTAATTTGATAGACTACGTGAACGGTTTTCGTCACCGACTGTACATGGCTGGGTGCTTGGCACGAGAGAAGCTTCGATCAGCCCAGCAGAATATGAAGGTTCAGTACAATCGGCATGCGGAGCGTCGTGTGTTTAGTTCTGGAGATCAGGTTCTGGTGTTAACTCCTCTTGTGACTTCTCCTTTTCAGGCGAGGTACTCGGGGCCATTCACTGTGAAGGAGAGGGTGTCTGACCTGAATTATGTGCCGTTTACTTCAGGGCGTCGGAAGCCTACGCAGCTCGTCCACGTTAACCTGCTAAAGCCTTATTACCAACGTTCGGCTGGGGGTGACGTGGGTCCGACGCTTGCATTGGATGCGTGCGTGGTGGCGTCTGAATGCGATGATGTTCAGGTCCGGACGACAGGGGTGCTGACTGGCCGGTTGGAAACTCAAGAGTCATTGTTTGGTGACGTTCCTTCTCGCACTACTTGGGTGGTGCATGACATCGATGTGGGGGAGGCACGACCGATTAAGGAGTGCTTTTGTCGGATGTCCCCAGAGAAGCTCTGGATGCTGGACACGGAGGTCCGTTATATGGTCTAATGGTGTTGCGATTCCATCTGCTTCCAGTTGGGCTTCTCCCTGTATTTTAGTGCCCAAACTCGACAAGTTCTTTGGCTCGGCTTCTTCATCCTTCTGCCAGCCTGAAGACTGGTGCGCCGGGGATCACGCCTCGTACGGTCCTCATCGCGCTGTTCTGGTGTACATCGGTGGGCTTGCTCACCGGTGTCCAGGTAATTGTGTTGGGTCTCAGTGTGGTCCCGTCCTGTGTGGCCTGTTCTGCTGCTTTGCTCCTGTTCAGGTGTCCCGACGTCTGGCTCCGGTCCCCTGTGGGTCCCGTCATTGATGGGTGGGGGTGTGACGGTCCCTGTCCTGTGGTCCTCCTCCTCCTGTCTGTGTCCTGCCTCGCTCCTCCTTCGGCTATTTAAGCTGACGAGTCTCACCTGTGGACGCTGCCTGCCCTGCACTGCCATGTCTCCTCGGCTCCCTCGTCTCTCTGCAGCCTCCTCGTCCAAGGCCTTTTTATTTGCAGTAATAAATGGCGTTAAATCGCTCATCGGTGCTTCCTCGTCTTTTCCTGTCGGGGCTCCAGAGCCAAGCCCTGACAATGATCTCAAGATGATAGAATCAATCACTTATTTCAACATAGAAATCACTAGAAAATCTAAAGATTAAAATTCATAATGATAAAATTTGAACAGCTCAATAGTCAGACTTCCTTTTGTGAAACTGTTGATGCTCAGGCTTTACTGAAACAGTCTGCGGGTGGCTTGATTTATTTCTACAATAATTTGAAGTCAGAGTGTAAAAAGCCATTACACAGGTGTTTTCTACAAGACCACACTAACGGAAATACCTGTATGAATAGGAACAAAAGTGAAATAATTTCAAACACAAGGTCAGTGAGTGTCAACTTCCCTCAACAGCTCCCTCCTCTCTGATTGCTCCAGTCGCTGGGAGGACCGGGGCAGCATCTTTAAGCTAGAAAATTTTGAAGAAATTTTAATTTGTGTCTGCCTGCAGCTGCCAATGGCAAAGAGCCAGTTTTTTTAAAAAAAGTGCCAACGAGGTGCCGTATAGCGATCAGACGTGGACCCTGACGTTTCAGCCAAGTGGGAGCTCGTGCATGTTCGAAGTGAGCGGAACGTGCTGCTCGAGAGCAGCACAAACTTCACCGTATGCTTTCATGGACGGAAAACACTGCAATCGGTAAAACAAGATCCAAACAGCCTCTCTTCACAATCTGACTGAAACTGTTGAACTTTTGTCGAGCAGACTCCAGTTTAAATCTGGAAGGTAAACAAACATTCAGGCAGGGCCTGCTGTCTTAGTGTTGTTGGCTCGAGCGCATGGTCGCTTCAGGGTAAAAACCGCAGATGGAGAAAAAAAATAAAAGATTGCATGGAGTTTGCAAGGTTTGCACTGATCTTCCTCAATCGTCTGCCTCATCTGCAAGACCTTCACCTGTTCTGGAATACAAATCGCTGTCCAGTAACTGAGCACTGAGTGGCACGGGAAACTCAAGACAGATCCGGGAAGCTTTGTTTTGGTTAACATGGGGCAGTTTGAGATTGTTTAAATGTTCCAGACTGAGCCAAAATAGAGCACTTCTGTTGCTCAGACCATCCAGGAGCTTTAAGGAGGGTCATCTACCACCATCTTTTATCATCATAGGATTGAACGTTCTGTCACTTTTTATCCTCTCGGTGAAAGTGTAAAATTCCCACTTCGAAGAAATCTGATCTTTCCTTTTGTTTATATATTGCAGAAGCATCTAAACCTTCCTCCAGATGAAAAAGCAGTCTGCCTTCAGACGGAGGAGTAAATATCAGCAGAAGGCACTTGTGGTTTGGGATTTGTGCTTCATGAAAAGACCCAAGAAAACCAAGCCTATGTAATTTTCAGTTGTGAAATCATTTTCTCATACTTGAACGTAAAACACAGAGAGAAATGCCAGAAACTGATATTTGCACCAATGATGTGGCTGAGAAAAAAAGAACATTATTTGTGCCTTTTTCCAAGATTCATGTTCTCATGAACTCTATATGTTCATACTTTCTGTGAAAATATTTACTGGCAAAGAAAACATACAACGTACTGACCTGACCCTTAAATGTGACTATTATCAGAGCCAGCAGACCTCTGTGTTTTAAAAACCTGTTGATAACTGGAACTAGGCTGTCCACCTTGTGTGATCCATGTGACATTACAAAGCAATAGAAAATTAGGCCAGTTTTCAAGACAATGCATCATTTTTGCATTTTCTTATTGCCTCAGTCGACAGCAGAGGAGATATGAGTCATACATCAAGACTTACAGGCAAGATGCTTGGTCAACTTTTTTTACTTTTATTTTACCACAAAGTCCCTTCAGACAAAGTCTCCAACATTTTTGAATCAGAGATAAAATGCAGGACAATGTAACAACATGGAACAATTACAAGAAACACATTTCGGACATGAAACACTGCAGCAACTCAGATTCCAATTTAAAAAAAATCTTTGATTCATCTTTATTTATAGGCTATGGTGTGAACTTTTTGCTGGTCTGGTCCTTTTGACAGCAAACTGAGATGTTATTCGTAGATATTTGATCGCTTGCGCCTGAATTTTGGTACAGACCATACCGGCACACAGACACCTGCAGCGGAGTTGTAAGATTACAATCTGGATCACTACTATCAGTACAAAGACCCAGCTGATTAAAAATGTCTGCATATTCAAACTGGGAAGAATTAAGTAAAAGTGATGGCTCAGACCCTCCACATTAGTCTTTGTTTTTCCAGATTGGCCCTTTGGAAGTATTAGTTTCCCCCATAATTCCTCATGCAGCACACATTCTAATACCCTCAAGCAAGTTGCATCACCATCTGTGTTTGATCAAATGCATCCTCTCTCCTGGTAACTGCTTTCACTGCTCATCATTTGTTCAGTAAACAAACCCAAAGGTCAACAAAAAGGGTGGAATATATTTTTAAAAAAATGCCGGGCTTTGTAATCAGCCGCTTTGCACCAGAAAAGAACAGCATTGTCAGGGAATTACTGATTAAGAAAGACTCCGATCCTTAAGTTACAGGCTCCAGCAGAGACAAAACAGAATGTAGGAGGAAAAACCCCGATATGTATACCAACAGCCACCAGGTGAGAACGATCACACACTCAGACACAGGTGAAATGCATCAGGGCAACCAGACATGAGGAGGGGAGCCTGAGTCAGAATCTCAAAATAACCACAAGAAATGAGTCCATGAACAGTCAAAAAGCTCCCAGAGGGCAGGACGCTCTGTTCGTTAGGGACATGAAAGAGTGGAACCAGTTTTCATTGCAGAAAAGGTTCCATCCATCATGCGTGATATGACAGAGCGGTCGGCAGCCATACTGTTCATGTGATGGATCTCTCGTTTTCTCATCACTTTGACCCTGACTGGGATTTTCCTTCACTGGGTGGTGAATATATTCAAGAGAGGAAGAGCTGCTTTCAAAGGCAGCAGAGGTTACTCCAGAGCAAATACCCAAAGAAAAATGGAAGACAGGATAGAATATTTTCATACTGTTGACAGGATTGGTTGTTTTTATCAAGCTCTGCACTCCTGTCTCAAAAATTAAATTAAAAATTAAAATTGGTCATATTCAAATTCCTATAATGAAACTTACATTGAGCTCAACTTTAATTAAAAAAAAAAACAAAGTACAGGTGAGAGTATGAGTTTCTTTGCAGCATTGAATTGTATGCACCATTAATCACATTTCATTTTTAATTTTAATTTCAAATCAAAATTAATTTAATAATTGTATTTAATTTAAATGTGAACATTTCTTACAAAAAAATAATCATCATAATAGGTAATAAGTCACAGAAATTCACAATATAGTATTGGAACATGAAACATGATAACACAGCATTAGGTTTGAAGATTACTTAATCTTTAAAGCTTCAGTCACCAAACATCTAAATTTAAAAAAATGCCTGATGCCTTTTGTTTTTGTTTTTGTTTTGTTTTTTTTGGGGGGGGGGGCAGGGCTCGACGTGAAAGAGTGAAAAAGTGACGTGTGTTGAAACCCTGAAGTTCAGATAAATCACAAAACCCAGCGTTCATGGTCTATGTCAGGGTTTTCAAACTGATTTTACTTCAGGAAACCTGAAATTTGAATTGCAGAACCACAATTTCAACAATATCATGCCTCAGTTGCTTTACAACTGACGGATCAGATCATGGATTTATATTAATCTATTTACATTTTTGAAAGCAGAAACATTTGGATACCTGTAGCTGGAACTCAAAAATATTGAAAACAAGTTCGTATTATGATCAGAATAACCTGTCAAATCCTGGAAACCATCTTTATTACTGACATCTGAGTAGTAATCCTGATCACCTGAACCGGTTCGCCACATGATACAGGCTGAAGAGCGCCCCTGGTGGTCAAATATCTTTACAGCATATACTGTCATAGTTTTTCACAGCTGGTAAATTTCGTCTTGCAGGCCTGATTAGATTCTCTGGTGAGCCTCGTGTGGCCTGCGGACCATATGTTTGACAGCCTGGTCTTTATATCTGTCTCCGTACCACTTCATCAGTGTGGGGTTGGTGAAGGCGGCGCTCATTTGGCGAAGGTGTACACTGGACAGGTCGCTGGTTCATTACAGGCCAACACACACACCACACACACACACACACACCACACATCTAAGGCAGTTTCGAGTGACCAAATAACCTCAAGCACAGTTTTTGGTTTTGTGGGAGGAAATTACCTGGAGAAAAACTCATGCTGACTCAAGCAGAATACGCAAACTCTGCAGAAAAACCCCCGCATCCGGAGTCAAACCAGCAAGAGTGAGGCGAGACTGCAAACCACTGCACACTGTGCTCCATAAATATATTCTCTGAATCCTAGGTGACACTTTTCATGTGGATTTTAAGAACAAGACAGGATGTGTTTGCGACTTATTCATTATTTTTTTTTTAAATCAACTCTTTCTCTCTGAACTCTGGTCTCCAGGAAGTCTTTCATGCAGCGATGTCCTCTGAGGATGAAATGAATATAAAACTAAATGGAGGCAAACATAATGACATTTTTCTTGGAGAAGAACCATTGAAGTTTTCTGTGTTCATTCAATAAACCTTTAAAATATCAAACATCATTCTGTGTTGGCAAAAGCAGGATAATTTCTGGACATTAGTCTTCCTCTGTGAGAGTTCTGATGTTACAGCATGGTGAGAAGCCAAGTCAAACCACGCTGACATTAAGTAGAACTGCTGGGGATATTAAATATTATCATAGTAAGTGTTACCCACTATTTCCCTAAATTAAACATTGATATTGTGTAGTTGGAGGAGAGGCTTGTAGCTGTGAGCTGGCTGATGGACCATAATTTACCTGCCCTCATCACCTTTTTTTTTTCTTTGATAAAGTGTGCCGTTGAAATGAGACAGATACATTTTACATTACTTGGGATGACACATATTACAAAGCAAACCAGTTCTGTAACTTTTAGAAATGTATAAATCCATTTCGGTTTTCCCACACACACACACACACACACACACCTGAGCTGGCGACAGTTCCTGTTCGCTTGTCGCTCATTATCGACTCCACCATCCAACACAAGCACAGCCGAGGCCGTCCGTGTGTTTGGTTTCCGTGGAGTCGAACCCACATCCCCTCTGGACATTCTTCATTATGATACATTTGTGAATTTTAAATTAAACTCAGAAATCTCTTGTTTCTCGATTGTGTGTGATCGTTTGGCAGCTCAAGAACTGAGAGTCCCGTGTTGTGTGAAATCCGTCCGACCCACTGTGGCACTTGTTGCATTATTGATCGGTCATGAATAATGAAGCAACATCACAGCGACCCAGCAGATGAAGAACGAGTGCACTCCTTCGCTTCTGTGTGTGGCTGCTTTCAAAAAAAAAAAAAAAAATTACAGAAAAATAAAGACTTCAATACCCCAAATAGCAATAAATAAATATTCACATCTTGTAAACAATTGGCAGTTCGAGTGAATAATGTTGCATTGTAACCACTTTCTCTCAGAGCTGCTGAATAATTATCAAGCTCAGGAAATGTACCCTGTAATTGCTTTTGAAAGAAACCATTTAAGAGCACTTTTCTACCAGGTCACAATAATACAGCCGGCTTGTTTTCATATGGAAGTCACCAGTTTTCAGGCCGTTGCTGCTTGACCGGGATAATTAACTTCCACACTTATCTCACTTGTGATTCTTTGGAAATGGAGACCTCGGTGAATGAAATTAAAAGGCCGCCTTGGCCAATGACTCTACAGTAAGCAAACATTTCATCAGATGTAAGTAAAGTGAACATTTGGGACACATTTCTACATCCAGAGTGTCAAACATAAGGCTTGTGGACCAAAGCTGGCCCACAAGAGGCTTAATTTTTTTTTTTTTTTTTTCCCTAAATTAATAAAAATGTTGGACTTGTTAGCATTACTTTATTATGTGCTAATTTTACTGGCATGAGACCCTTGAAACTAAAATGAGTTTGAAGGCTTTGGTACAGAAATTACTATTATTTTTCTTGGCAGTTGGAAAAAAACGCTTTCTAGATTTTACTGTTATCCTTACAGCACAAGTGTTAATATAGAGCAACCTCACAAGGTCCTGCGCTGAAGCCTTTCTAGTGATTTTACACATCTTCCCTTTCTTTCCTGAATGCGGCTGAGGCTGCCTGTTGTGAATCACGCTCGGCCCACTCAGCTAGTTTCTCTGTGTGTAAAAATAAAGAGCTGGCTTTCACACTTGTCATTCCTTTGCTAATTCAAGATCAGCCTTACACTCCTAATTACTCACTCATTCATCCTCTTCACACAAGTCTTTCTTCCATTCTCTTTCACGGCCGAGGCGGCCTGGAATGCTGGGAGAGCGTCCCTCATTATGGCGGAGACAGCAGTTTGGGAATACGTCTTCAAACACAAGTTTGGTAGCTGCTTTACTTGGAGAGATACAATCGACCTTGGAGTGTCCCTGTGGGGGAAACACTAAAGCTGAGTTATGCGGCTGAGTGTGGGAAGAAAAGTGTAATAACTTTCACCTGAATGCCTCCACTCTACCCGGCACCATGGGTTTGTCATTCACAAGCGTCGGACCCCCCCTGTATTCAGGGAAGGAGGCCTGCAGGGATGGAGCACTAATGAGGCAGCAGGCATTTCTTTGGCTCGTTACAAACCACTGTGTGTGCAGCCCTTCTCTTCACTACAAGCTACACATGGTACCAGCTACTATTTCTCCGACTGAAAGGGATTCACAATTAATGATGCAATTATGCTAATGGTGTGTGCCAAGCTCCTCTTTTCCCTCCCCTCCTACTAAGTATCAATCCTGTTGAATAATAGCACAGTGAAAGCATCACAGTCCAGATTAAGAGCGTTTTTTTTTTTTGTTTTTTTTAATCACATGACTGAGTTTTCATGAGAAATGCATTTCAGTGGAAACTTGATTTTAGCTAAATTACCATAACAATAAAAGTCACCTTTTTTCGCACTGAGGGAATGGCAACTATGTCCAAGATTTACTAGGATTAACCTGGAAAATGTCTTATTCCAGATTCAATTAGTCAGTTAATAAAACTGCAACTTTTCCCAAAGTTACCACAGGAGCGGCCCTTGTGGAAAACCAAGGGAGTGACCCGTGTTTCACTGGCGTTTCAACTATCATGTAGTTAAGAGGGGGAAGTGTAATTCTTCTCTTTCCATTCAAGACCAATATTTCAATTCGTTCACTATTTAGTTAACCTTGGCCAAAAAAAAAAAGAAAAAACCCTCCAGAGACAGCAGCCAGCAGCAACAGCAGACGGCGTGTGATGTTCGCTGCACTTTTAAAACATTTTGAATAAAAAGTTTAAAAGAAACAACTGAAGAGTCCTGAAGATTCATGCATTATTTTTTGTAGCCCTTTTTTTCTTGCAGCATTATTGAAATATTTTATTTGCTCTTCAGTTTAGTTTATTTCACACACCAGCAATCATTAGTTACTCTGGTTTGAGCTTAGGTAGCATCAAAAGCTAAATTGCATGCTTACTGAAATAGTTTTTAATTGTGTACATTATGAAGATGATCACCTAAAAATAACACCACGAGTCGCGTGCAAACACGAGCATTCTAGTTAGAACTTTGTCATCCTGTTTCCATGAAAATGACCATGTTATCCTTTCTGTGGCCGTTGGCCTGGAGTGATTCAGACAGAGCGCTGAGATCCCACAAGCAGAAAATTAAATGTGATACAGTTAGACCAGTTATTGGAAAAAGTTATTAAAACAAAAAAAGTCTGACATTAAAAAAAAAAAAAATGTACAACACAGAAGATGTTTTGCACTTGCAAATAAAAGTGTGGAGATTCAGGTGAAAGACCGCCTTTCCTCACAATGATAGCAGTGTCTTTACTGATAAATGTGTTAAACATGGGCGCAACTGAAAACATCCAATGCTTCCAGACATAAATCAAGTTGTGTGTCACAAAAATGAGCATTTAGCATAAACTCCTACTAATATTTTGTGCAAACTAGAAGCACATTGTCAAGCTGGTGGTAAGGCCCCAGAGGTGGATGAGATTCGCCCTGAGTACCTTAAAGAGCAACTAACCCCGAAATCACTTTTTTTTGCTGATAAACTGTATAAATGCATGTCTTATATTGTTGTCTGCTCATTTCTGACATTACTTTTACAATTTAGTGCAAACTTGCTTAAAATCCTATTTTTGTGAGAAAAACCGTCTCACTACCGCCCCAAGTGGTTTAACAGCGTTTGCTACATTTGAATTTCGTGATTGGCTGGATGATGGCATCCAACGCACGTATCGCCCACGCCCCTCCATCCATCGTACGTCATCGAGTACAGCCCTATATAAGCAGATGCCTCCCCTACAAGTTGTAGTCGGACCAGAGCGAGCCATCTTTTTCATAGCGATTATCAGATTAGCATTGTTTTAGCATTAGCATCATTTTAGCATTAGAGTTAGTTGGTTAGATCATTTAGCGTAGTTCACAGGCGTAATTTACGTAGGGTTGGTGGGTTATGAAAACCCACGGGCGCGCCGTGTTCCGAGTGAGCACCGCTCTGCGCCGCTCCATGTGAGCACCGCACCACCCGTCACCCGCTCGGACTCGCTTGGCCAGCGTGTGCTGTCACAACAACTCAGCACCCCCCCCCACCCCCCCCCCCCCCCCCCCCCCCCCCCCCCACCCCCCCCCCCCCCCCCCCCACCCCCCTCCTCCTTCCAATCCACCGAGCCCGCCTCTTTTCAAATCCTGAGGGGGGCGGAGTAAATCTCTGTCAAGGGGGTTAGTTGCTCTTTAAGTCTGTGGATGTGCAGGGACGGTCTTGGTTGACACGTCTCTGCAACATCGCGTGGCAGTCGAGGACGGTGCCTCTGGATTGGCAGACCGGGGTGGTGGTTCCCTTTTTTAAAAAGGGGGACCGGAGGGTGTGCTCCAACTGTAGGGGGACCACACTCCTCAGCCTCCCTGGAAAAGTCTCTTCCAGGGTACGAGAGAAGAGGATTCGACCGATAGTCGAATCTCGGATCAAGGAGGAGCAATGCGGTTTTGGTCCTGGTCGCGGAACACTGGATCAGCTCTATACCATCTAAAGGGTGCTCGAGGGCTCGTGGGAGTTCGCCCGAGCAGTTCACATGTGTGTTGTGGATTTGGAGAAGGCACTTGACCGCGTCCCTGGAGGTGCCTTGTGGGAGAGCTTTGGTAATTCGAAGTCCTGGGCCCCTTGAATGAATTGTAGGAGGGCTTCGGTTCAGGGACCACAGGATTTCATCTCTGCTTTATACAGATGACGTTGTCCTCTTCGCTTCATCGAACCTGGACCTGCAGCATGCACTGGGGCGGTTTGCAGCCCAGTGTGAAGCGATTGGGATGAGAATCAGCACCTCTTAAATGAGATACGAATAACAATGAGATACGAAATGAGATACAAATAATTGTTCTCATGTATTTGCACTTTGCCAAAGACAAAAAAAAGGTTAATTTAAGTGAAGATAAGTTGTAATTTTAGTAATAGAAGTAACTAACTGTAATCTTTTTCGTATTATATCAGGTTTAGGCCTTCTTTTGAAAGCTTTCTGCTGTCGAGGTTCAGTGGTAGTAAATCCTAAATGTTCAACACGTCCATCACTTGTCAGCCATCGCTTGATTTCAACAGTCAAATGAAGGCGGCCATGCTGTGACACCAGTTGGAGAGTTTCACCATATAAATGTCAAATTCACTGGGAGAGCGAAAAGTATTACAGCACTACTTTTTCCACGTGTGTGTGTGTGTGTGTGTGTGTCTGTGTGCATGTGTTTGTGTGTGTGTGTGCGTGCGCGTTTCTTTGTGTGAGCATTCGGCTTCATTACCATAAGCTGCCGTCAGTTGCCATTGTTTGCCGTCTTGGCTTTCGACTCATCTGAAATGTTTGATAGCCGAAACACTCACAGCTTGGATACGAGGAGCCATCGCCGAGCTGCTAATCACACCTACTTAACGGGCAAATAAATTCAACACGTTCAGAAGACACTTAGCTAAACGGTTGTTTTTGTCACACATATAGAAACAGAGCGGAGGCAACACTTATTATTACAGCGTCTTTGACAGCGTACCACCCAGAGTTAAAATAACTCCACACGGTGTGGCAAAACCCCAGAACTATAACTCATAACCATGTAAACAGCGATACTCGGGGGTGGCTGTGTTCTCATTAAACCGAGAGCAGCAGTAATTGTAAACGCTACACCTGTGACTTCCAGTATAATCATATTACACACCTTGCCAGGATTTCTACATATTTTCTCACTTCATCAGTGTAAAAGACTGTATTTGTAGGCATAAAGGCATTTATGTGCTTGGTTTGGTCCCCTGTGATTTTCTTACATGGATGACTAAAGGTTAATTATATAAGCAATGCACAAAGGAGTCCCGTGTGACAGCTGCAGATAAAAGGCTGAAATAAACGACGACGCTTTCAAAGCGACACAAACCGCACAATAATGTCTTGCAGCATTGGCATTTTGTGCTAAAAAGCCTTATCATTTCATTACAGCTACTGAGTTATTTCATCTTCACTTAAGCAAGCCCGCTGCCATTTTCCACCTCGCCTCACTAACAATAACTGTCACATTATACAGCGTCCAAAACCACACGACACAAACCCAACAAAAGCCAGCCAAAGTCAGAGCGAGTCAGTGGAAGAAATGAATACTAACTAATAGTAGACAATCCTGTCTGTGTTTGTAAAGCTTCTAAATGTTGGTGGTGAGTTGGGGGGGGGGGGGGGTCGGCCGTGGGGTTCCCAGGAGATTTCCCCTCCGCGAACAATACCATGGCTGCCTGACTGTTTGCTCTTGTCAGTCACCTGTCAGATGAGAACAGAGGCCAATCAGCCGCGCTCCGGATTATGATGAGACGAGTAACGCGGCAGGGAATCGGCCTCCGTGCATCCAAACTCCCACAGAACACAAAGCAGGATCTGTGAAGGTGACAAAAGGAGAAACACTTGTAGCAGTCGTGTTTCTGCTTTTGCGGCGCGGCACAGATCCTGACGACTCTTTGAGCATTTGGCTCTCATTACATGGATAGCTGAAATGGCTGCATGTTTCCATGTGTTTCAGTTTCTATTATTAATCATGGCTCACTTTTTTCTTTTTTTTTTTTTTCATGTTGAAAGCATAGTTAATGAAATGAAAACAACCATGCTGAAATTATAATAAGCATAATATTTAGCTGGGCGCGCTACAGCAGCAACGGAGCACATTTTAGAAAGTGTTGCTGACGTTCAGAATCACTCTCTTTCCCCACAAAATGACATGTTCTATTTGGGATATTATGGAAGTCGAAACGTTGCACAACACTTGCATTGACAGTTTGTGTTGTAACTGAAATGAAAAATGTGTGGCAACATCTGTTTTACAGGAAGTGGGTTCAGCGGCAAGATTCTGTTTTCTAGCAAATCATTGTTTAATTATTTGGGAAACTTGTCAAACTGAGTACACAACTCATTTTTATAGAAGAAGGAAAGAAGCGCTGCAGGTGTAGCTTTAAATACATAAACATTAAAAGTGTTAAAGGTATTTATTGTGCAATGAATTAAAAGAATAAGCTTCTACCTTGCACCATAGTATATTCTATTTATATTGTGTCGTATATTTTGCTATCTGCCCCAACATCTTCTCATTCTCACATCAGAGGAATTTAGGTTTCCTTTACTAAACAGTGTTTCAAGTGAAAATGCATTATTTTACACGAAAACAGCAGAAATTTTGAAAATGATGTAGTATTCATGCAGGGCCACTAGTAGATGCTGTAGTTTGTTTTTGTAATAAAATCACAGACACATGCACAGAGAACAATACATTCAAAACAGTTTTCTATGACGACATTTTCAGAAAGTTCCACCTTGGGAGTCATTTTCAAAAAGTTGCGTTTACGGCTACAAATGAAAGGAAATTTTTGCATTTTCACATAAGCAAGCAAAGGAAGAAAGCTGCCGAAGCAGGGAGCCGATATCATGAAGTAGGAAACCAAGCATCTCAGATCAAATTCAACGATACTTTATTTAAACCACGCCAAATACAACACAGTCATTTCTAAGAACTGTCACAGAGGAAAAACTCAACAGGTCCACATGAGCGAACATTAGAAACCTGCAGAACCCGACCCAGAGACTTTCTGCTGTTCCAGTAGGGGGTTAGGGAACCCTGGTTTGGGTAGGGGTAGGGATTCAAACCCTGGTTCCAGTAGGGGGGTAGGGATTCTCTATTCAAAGGAAGGATTAATCCGCAGCAGAGGCACCGACTGATTAACAACTGGACTGACTTATCATCTCTGGATTCTTGTCATTAGCACGACTCACCATCAGTCAGTTTCTCTGATATAAAGCCTTCTCCTTCGAGTCGCGTTCACGAAAGACACTGACACAATGACACGGCTGGATAAAAACCTGACAGGAGATGAAATGTTTTATTCCACCGCAGCAGCACTTCCACCCAGTGGCATGTCATTTAGATCCAGCCTCACAGAAAGACCTGGCCATGTATTAAATATGTATTTTGAATCTATATTTAGATTAAACCATGATGAAATGCTGCCCGGGGCACTCTCTCCTCCTTAGCAACAGAACAATGCATCACAAATCATGTGCTCCTTTCACATCTTGTCTTCACGTTTTCATATTTTTTCAGCCTAACAGGGTTTCTTTGACTGCCTAATTTACATTTCATTGGCAGTTCTCGGCAAAGACTAACAAGAAGCCTTCAAAGCCTTCGCCTGGGGCTCCTATTCAGATGTGGTCCACTGTCTGACAGATAAAGCGCTGGTCAATCCCCACTTCATCTCCCCTCTCTATTGTCGGGAAATACTGTGGGTGTTGGCAGCGGCTGACTTGCTGAGTGAGCTCCGTGTCTCCAGGTCTGTTCCTGCTTCGCAGGACATATTGAAACTCTCAGCTCCTGAACTCCGATGCGTTTTCTCTCAATGTACTGAAGGTGACCTTGGTCTCGCTGGAGGAAGCAGATATTCCCAGCCATATTGAAATGTGCTAACTACAAAAATAATCTCGTTCTTTTGATCTATTGCTGTTTAATCTACACAAAAAAAATGTGATTTTTGTTTTTGTAATCTTCATAAAACTTGATCTCGTTCCAACAGGTGGATCAATAAGCAGGGATGAAGAGATCGCGCGGCGGCTTATCACCGCGTGTCCCGGGTAAATGAACACCGCCTGCCTATTGTTTCACAATATGTCCGTCTCACTCTGTGACATTTCAGTCATGCCCCCCCCCCAATAACAGAATGTCAACCTGGCTGCTGTATCCTGGGCCATTAATCTCCCTAATTGAATAAAGATGAAGAGAAACCGCTGTGATGAGAAAGGGCAGAAGAGTGTCTGGGGTGTGATTTAATGACCCGGGTGATTTATGGCGGAGGATAACACCCCGCTTAGGACCGTGTGGGTGGCGTGTCAGAGGACGGCTCGCAAAAATGCCCTTTCCACCGTTCCTCCCGCCAGGACCCGGGGATTGAATACCCCTGCTGCACCTCTGCATCGTAAATTTCAGGCCAACAAAATTCACCGGACCTGCAGGAGGAGGAAAGTTTGTGGAATACAAAACTAGAAAGAGAGGAAAGAAAGTGAACGAAATGGACAAGGACATGGCGCATTAGGTAAAGGAGAAGAGGAGAATGAAGCAGGACATTAAAGGAGAAAAAACGGATTCCATTGGAAAAGAAACAAAGTAGATAAAGTAAGAAGGTAAAGAGGAAGTGGACGACATGGGGGAGCGAGGAAGAGGAGGAGAGGATGAAAGAGGAGGATAAAGGACAAAGTGGACAAAATTTACAAGGACGAGACAGGTGGTGGACGCATTAGGAAGCGGACATCAGAGAAAAGAACAACAAGTGGAAAACAATAAATGACAAGGCAGGAAGTGGCCAGAATAAGAGGGCAGACGAAGGCTGCGTGTTGCCAGGTCAGATCAAGTGTCTCATATCAGCGATTCATTCCAGCGTTCATGTGACTCACTGGATTGAATCCTTTATTTAATGTGCTCATTTTCAAAGCTCATTAATCCGCAGTCGCAGTGTGTTTTATGAGTAGCTGGAGTGTGTGTGCTGCAGTGTGGACTCACAGCTCCATATCTACATCCTGGCTTATTCCTTTGACTGATTCAATCTGAATTACAAAGAGGAAGGGGCGCTCTGCAGACTCCACTTTAAAAGCCACGAGGAGGTTTTTCATAGGAAGCAAACGAGCACACACCTGTTTTTAAAAAGCAGGAGCGGCTTCCTCCTTCCTCGCAGATATCAAAGGGAGGCTAATGGCATTCGCAGACACAGTGTGATTACACGGTGTGTTAACGCGGCCGAACACAGCCGCGTCTTCGGCCTGGAGGGGAAATTCATTCTGCAGCAGGGGCAGCGTGACACAGATGTTAACAGGATCACCATCTGCCCGGAGGTGGCCGCCACCGCGCGCCCCTCCCACAGTTACACTGCGCCATCGTCTGTCAGGGTTAAACCTGGACAGAGCCACGCGTGGCCAGGTGGACGGGCGCACAGCGAGTTCCTCCCCTCCGTGACTTTGCCTTCGCCGTTTGCACGACGGCCTCATGGTGCCATGTATCACACAAAACCCAATGACTGCAGGTCGATGATTAATGAGCTTCGCCACGCGGGGTAGCCGGCGGGTGTTATCACACAACGCGCGCGGCGGTAATATTAGATTCTCCAAACACTGCCGCAGTGTCTCCCCGGGGTATTTTTATTCGAGCCTCTGGTCGACTGTGTGGGCTTGTTTCAATATCTGCAAATTTCCCTTTAATTCATTTATTGCTCCCCCGATTCCTTCTGGGTTCAAACAGAGGTGCTGAGTTTACAAGACTGTGTGAAAGTATAGAGGGATAGCTCACATCCTGCAAATCCACTGGACAATACGAAGCTGCGCGAAATGAACTCACACAGTTCATTTCAAATGAGTCCATCTTGTTAAAGTTCTTACTTTTGCCAGAAATTCATGATGGAAACTAATTATTTACAGTTGATTTTAAAACCCCACTGACACAACACTTGAAATGAAAAAAAGCATAACATCAGAATTTTATTTTTCACAAATTGTTGTATACCTGCATTGTTTTGAAAACCTTGTAGTTTTCATGTGGGGCCACTAGTAGGTGCTGTTTGTTTGTTTGTTTTTGTTATGAAATTAAACACACATGCAGAAAATAATATGCTATAAACATCAACAATGGGAGGACATGGACATTCAAATCAAATCAGCAGCATGAGAAAACAATGCTCCAAGATTACACAGAGAAAAAGAGACCACTCACTCATGTAAGATTACTCCCCTCGCCCACCCTCCCAGCCACACACACGCACACACACACACACACACTAGATCCATTTTTTTTAATAAGTGGGGGAAAAGTAACGAGTGTCTGTAGCAGCAGTGATGAAAGGTTCACAACGTCCTTGGAATAATAAATAATGGATTCGTTTGGACAGACGACTGGATCTCTATTCTGGTGACGCTCAACTCCAAAACTACCAAATCCCAGAGAAAAACGGACTGTGAGTTCTGATCCTCTGGAGAAAAACATTGTTATCATCTGCTCGCCAGGTTTCCATGTTTGTTCTTCAAGCTCGAGATGATTTTTTGACTCACTTTCTGTTTCGAACACTGTGAGTAAAAGACTTTAATCTACTGCGGGTTTTGAGTCGTGTATTTGAGTCCATCAGTTCCGTCTGAGGTCGTTCCAGAGAACACGCAGCTGGGTGAATCATTAATCCCCTTTTCCACCGATTGTGACATTTTCTAAGCCCATAAATAAAGAAAACATTTGTGCCAATTGCAGTTTTTTTTTTTGTTTTGTTTTGTTTTTTTGCAGTAGTGAAAATAGCTAAAGAGAAAAACAGCAGCAAACAGCTAAACAGAAGTCTTCTGCTAAAGTTTGGTCCTGCTGGAAAAGTTTCAAATTCGATCACAGATGGATATAATGAGACAGAAGGATGTGGTCGGACAGAAATGGCCTGAACTACCTGTGTGGTTCTGTCTCAATCATTATTATCTTTTCTTCCGTTTTGCGATTGGACAAAAGGAGAACACAAACTTCGAGCAATTTTCACCTTCCCTCGGTTTTGACTGGGGTATGTTTGATGTCTGATCGGGAATCTGAAGGCCTGACTGAAGTGGAGGCTCTGGAGCTCTCCAGCACAGTAATTGCACCTCAGAGCTGGCTCCCCTCCACAGCTGGAGGCTCCCACTCAGCGAGCCCACATTTATTTGGACTCTTTATTGCCACATTTGCATAAGATGAACAGCAGAAGGTCAGGCTGCAGGCGAGGCGATAGGAGGGAAAATACAGTTAGATCACAGATAATTTATTGGATTTTCTGAAGGGTGGGGCTGAAGAAGGAACGTACAGCTCGCACGAAGTCTTAAAAGACGCTGTGTGTCTCCACATGTAGGCCACAGCATATATATCACGTTATGGTTTCTCCCAGAGAATGACAGGCCCCTGCTAGCTGCTGGATTCTCCGCTATTTTTAGCAGTGAAATGTAAGTCTGTGAAAATAATGCACTTGGGCTTATATATGTGTGTCCTCTGGAGAGCTACAATGTGAAAAAAAAGTCAAATGAAATACAGCTTTAATGTGTGGTACGGATTGCGCTAATCGTTTGATCTACAAACTGATACGCTTTGACTGTTTTCTCTGGGGCAGAACCAACACGTTGCAGCGCTGTCCATGTGATAAATCTGAAATATCAAATAAGAAAAAGATAATTTATGTAGAGAACAATAAAATTCTGGGTCTGGAGAAAAACTACCTGGAATATTGATGGTGAATCATGGTCGTCGCCACTGCAGTAAAGCCGCCATGTCGATTCAGTAAAGCCCACAGGAAGCCTGTTCTTCACAGACCCAGCCACCTGGAAACCCGCCGCTACCTTCATCTCATCTGGTTTCAGCCATAAACTCTGAAAAGCTCAACTTCCTGAATGTTTAAAGTCGCCCACGTTCAGTCCTGATGTTGCACATCGAAAGCAGAACCAAACATAAAAACAAGGCCTTCATGGATACTGTTACTGTGTCCAATGAGAGATTTATCTGTGTGTGTGTGTGTGTGTGAGTGTGTGTATGTGATTTGTAGTACAGACCCTCCTGGACGACTTTCCGGTGGGTTCACATAAATCCAAAGCAAAAAAAAAAAAGAAAGGGACTACGAGGCATTAGATTAATTAAATCGCTGTACCTCGGCCGTAAAGCTCATTGAGTGATATTGCATTTCATATCCTCACCAAAGCCTCATTTTCTGGAGGTTTTTTGGATTGTCCTGTTTTAGAAATGAGTCAACTTTCAGTCTATATGAAAAACTGCACGGTTTTGGCAGAACTGACGCGATCCTGATTCAGTGTTTGTGCGGTGTGGAGGATGCGTCATATGCTGAAGTTACATCCAAGGGTCAAGTGGTTTACCATGATGTTACTGGTATTTCACTATCCAGCGATTGGAATATCAATGAGAAAACACATTTTTCTGCAAAAGAAAGACAAAATGTTAATAATGTAATTATATAAAATAGTTTTTATTTACTGTATTGACCTTTCGTTCCCTGTACATCTTGCTGGGAGGCAGAATAAACATCCAGAAACAGTCTTCATTAATGAAAATGAAATAAAGCCAGTGAATAAATGACCAGAGGGAATTACGCTGTGAAAGGTAATGAAACAGCAGAAGCTTTCTCTTAAATGACTCCTCTTGCCCCACATTACGTAATTATGAATTCTGTCCTACTTTCATTACCCTGTAAAAGTCACTTACTAAAATGCAACCTAATTTTTTCCCAAGGTTAGTTTGGGGTGTATCTTGGGGATTATCACAGCACTCTAAAGGAATTTTATTGCTTTTTTTGCTCAAACAGGGTTCTGGAGTGTGAGGACGACCATTTGCAGCCTGATTTTCTCAAAGTTTGCATGAATAAAAACAGGTGCAAACATGTAAATCTCCTAACAGGACACCGTTTCTTCTGACAGATGCAAAACCTGAACGATCCGTTTCACACATTTACCTTCATGAATATACAACATTGGGCGTTTCTACCCAGTCCATTAAAACTCCGTCTGGACAGTGCGTGCGAACAGGTGAATTCAGCATGCATAATGTGATGCAGTGGTTAATGCTCTCACTGCGAAGCTGGACGGTCATGGGTTTCAGTTTTATTCAGTTCCCTGTGCATGTGTGCATTTTCTACCACAGTCCAAAAACATGCATCTGAGGTTAGTTTGGGACTGTGAATGTCACGTACGTGCGAATGTAAGTGTGTGTGTGCAGGATGTTCTCTCAGGGATCATCTGAAAAAGGGGAAATCAGACCGAAGGCTAATCTACATTTTGATTCTTCCTTCTGCTCATGTAGCTCTTTTTAACTTTTGGTTCCGGTCCCACCACAGATGAGGAAAAACCCCCGTTAATGTATGTTTAATGCTGTGAGCCCATCTGAAGCCTTCATGACGTCTGTCTCTGTTCGTCGTCACGCTGGCGGAGTAAGAAGCTTTGAGTCAGTCATCAGTCCCGCTGAACTCCCCGGTCCTGACAGCCCACATCCAGAGGCCCAGTCCCGGTTTAATCCCACGTGCAGCAGTCCATCAACCTGCCATGATCCATCAGGCTGTAATCCGTTTCTTCTGACTCATCTCTCTGTCACAAACTCTCAAAAGGCATTCCCTCTGTATGATAAATAAATAAGTTACACTCCATGCAACTTAATTTTTCCTCTTGTTCTGAAGATGCACGATTCTTTAACTGTTAAATTATGCATCAGCGCAGTACAGTATATGACAGAAATAGATTTGTTGTGTTGCTCTTCTTGGCAGACGAGTGCAGAACACTAAATTATAGATCTGGTCCCTTTTTTCCTTGAATTCTGCCACCGATCGGTGGATTGTGCAAAATTATTCAGCTTTTCTTTTAATGTGCTCTAAGTTACAAGTTATTTATCAGCTGTCGGGTCGAAATGATCCTCCTTACGTTGTCAAAGAGCACGCGAAGCAGCTTTTCTCCACTTCACGGTGAGCGTGATGGCCGTGACCCACCGGACGAACCCTGGACGTTCATGTTCAGCACATATTGAATTAACTTCGGGTCAGATCTGAAATACTGTAACAATAATGATTAATAAAAGATAATATCTTCTCTTTGCTTTATGAGAGTGTCAAGACTCTCATATTCTTCATCCTCCAGTATTCTGGACAGGAAGCGCACAAAGGGCCGGCACTCCTTCTGAGAGGATAAAAATGAAGACAGATTTTTTTAATATCTCTGCTACAGCGTGACCCTCGGATTGCACCGCTTACAGATATTGTCCAGTCGGAACCGATTATAGTTCTTTGGTTAGCAAGGCCGCACGGGGAGCGGCTGTCACTTCTCACCGGACATTGAACCGATCCATCACTTATTGATGAGCTGAAGGCTTGGGCGAGGTGAAACACTGCGCGCTCATACACTTTATCTGTCCTATAATACCTGCTGCGAGCTGCACGAATCACAGGTATGCATGAATGTACATCCAGATTTGGAGATGTTTTTTTTAGTTCTCAAACATTAAAAAGCGATGTGCAAGATATCAGCGGTTTTCTTGTTTTGGTGGGGGTGTTGCATTGATTAATTCAAAGGTCACACACAGCCCATAGTGCCACAGTAACCTTTAAATTCAAAGTATAAAGTTTTTCTTTGTTGTGGAGCACAGTATAAAAAATAAAAACCAAACAATTACGACCAAAAATCACTACAATCTAAATATAAAGCCGATGATCAAATCAGTTAATTCTATGATGATCAGGTAAATGAAGGGGACTACTTTCTAGTAATCTGTAACATTTGTACTTGATTTATGCATTATTTCTGTCTGTATTACTCCATTACAGTTATGGTATGATTTAGCTGCAGTTGTAAAGCGCTGTCTTTTAATGAAAATGATGTTATTTTCACCCTCAATCTCTCTCCAGCTCTTTAATCTTCCAGTTTTACTTGACCCATCCTCTCTTCCAAATGTCAGGAGTGTCTGTTATTTGCAAACTTCCCCCAGTAATGCGGTGGGTAGCCCTCCTGTGCCGCCGGAGGAAAAAGTCATGGTATTATCGTCTCTATACGTAAAATAATAAAGCTGTCACTTCCATCCCGTCTGTCTGATCAAGGCTGATGAACCTGTCATGTGTTTTGAGGATCTGCTCACCGTTTGCAGGGCTTCATTCACTTTTTTCTTTGTTGTGGAAAGTTCAGAAATGAACATGAAAAAGCAAAGAACAGCTATCCACTTAACTTCAGAGGCAGAGGAAATTTGATCGTGCTATAACTTTCCGTAAGGCTATGATTTTCAACATTGTGGTGTAACTAGTTTAATTTAGTCAATGCTTGAAAGTATTTTCATTTTTTATTGACTTAGTTCAAAACATGCAGATGTTATAAATAAGCATCTGATGGCTTTATTCCTAAAATCGTCTCCAGAGTCCCACGGGGCTTACATTTACAGTAAAAACTCTAATCCAAAACATATTTTATGAAACCTCCTTGGAGCCAAAACAAAAAGCATCTCTCCACAGGCTCTTAAAAAAGAATTTCTGAGCATCAGACTAATGTCGGAGACATTCTGCAGCGGCACTGCGGTCGAGAACGGCCCAACGGGGTTTGTGCTGGGTGAGAACAGAGAGGAAGATGTTAACTTGTACATCTCCATATTTCACAAATGGCGTACACAAGACAAAAAGAAGAAGAAGAAGAAGAGGACAACCTCCTGAAAACGAGTCTTTTTCTCAGCCACAAGAATGCAAACAGTGTGTTTTCAATTACATGAGACAGGCTCAACCTTCGGTTGCTTCATTTGGCTGCTGATGGAGGAGATGATGCTCTTTTTCAATGAATCGCAGTCCAGAAAATAAAGCATCTTTGTTAACTCACTGCTAATCAGACAACCGGAAGGATCTGACGCCAGTTTTCCATTTTCAGAAAATCACACTGACTTTGGATTACGGGATCTCCGTGCAAAAATAAGTTCTTCCCCTCTCGAGAACGGCACATTTCTTGTGGGATCCAAGAAAAGAAAATGCAACAGTAACAATTCTGAAATCCTGACTGTGACACACTGTCAGGAAGATGACTCGGCACAGACGGAGACTCAGCAGTATTTCACATCTTGTATTTACGAACGCAACTTTTATGAGCAACAAATAACTCCATCGTGAAAGAAACATACAGGAGACATCAAGAAATGATGGCGTGCATCTGCTGTCCTGGCAGCAACTCCTGAGGTTCTGGACTGCGGTTCACCATTTCATCCCAAAAGCTCATAAGACCAGAAAATTCTTCCCCGACTGTCCGTATGCCAGATCGAGATTAGTTTAATTATTTCCCATATGAGGAGGCCGGCGAGCACAATGTGTGTTATTATGCTGGTTTTCAAGCAGCGCCCTCTCGCTCTCATGGTTTTTCAGACTCTGTAATTTCCCCCGAGTCTCCCGAACATGGCTGTCAGTTTGACTCTGGCTCACAGCGAGCAGAGTGGCCCACCTTCTCCCGGGCAGACGTCTCAAACCCGCTCGCCTTGGCGAGGAGACAGGGCGCTTCCCGCTCCCAGTCCGGCTTCCTGCTCGGTGAGCAGCCTGGGAATGGAGGTGGAGGGGCTGGAGCGGGGACAGGGAGGAGGGAGGGAGGGGGGGGGGGGCGGAGGAAAGAAGGAGGGTGGGGGGAGCACTTGAAGGGATATTTCCTTTCATAGCTTCCGTTCCTCTCATTTTCTCCTCATTATCAGGATGTCTGGAGCCAGACCCGGAGCTCCATCCAGCCGAGGTGAGAGATGCGATACAAAGTGCAGACAAAAAACTGAAAGTGGCATTCGATCATTTGAAGATCGGGGGAAAATGCCAGCTCCTGTTCCGAGAGCTGCTTTTGATTAAGTTTTCTGTTCGTCCTCCACAAGGAGGGGTTAAAGTAAGAACACTAGCTCTTTATTTAACATTCGACAAACAGGTTATTTATTCATCGGCCCGGCCGCTTGTTCTGAACCTCTCCAGAATAATCCCCAGTTTTTCATCAAGAGCTTATTCCTCTTCACATCTCAGCATGTGCTGCACCTCTTTGACTTCAGCTGGTGGGCTATTCACAGAGACAGACAAAGGCGTCTGCACCTCCATTCCCACAGTCTTAAAGGACGATAGAGGTTTTTTTCTGATGTTTAATTTACAGTGCGCTCTGCAGCTACAATCTGCAGCCACCGCCGGGCCACTACTCTCTTCCACCAGGCCGCAACCTATGTTGGCAGCCCGTGATGAGCTGTGCAGCCGCAGCGAGCAGTTTCATGCACTGCCAGAAAAAGACTTGGGCAAAGAATAAAATTGGCCTATAGGCAAAAGCGCCGCAGGGCCACCGAGAGCGGTTTCTGTGCCACGGGGGTTTCAAAGCACATTGGAGCGGCGAAGGACTTCGAGCACAAGTAGAGACTTTCCAGACGTGCGAGAGCATTGCCATAGAAACTGTCAATTCCTCTTCACTCCGGCTTCATCTCGCCCAGCACGCCCACCGGCAGGCTCCGTCGCTCTGAGACGCATGACGTTATATTTTTCCGGAAGGTTACAGTTTTGGTTACCACTCAGCGTGAGCATTTAACAGCTCCTTCACCACAAATGCAGCAGATGGTCAGCTTTATGTTGACATGGAAAGCCAAAAACTGCAGTTGACCTGTTTAATGTATTCAGTGTCTTCATCTCAGTTTAACTTCTAATGAGGCAGCGCAGCGATGCATCACTTTGTAACCATTTAGTAAAATCAGGCTACTTTCGCTAGCTGACTGTTAAAATGATCAAACTCAATTTTGTTTTTTTCCTCGATGATGTTACTATTTCAGTAAACTCCCATTTATGAGTAGAGCAACACAAAAACTAACTGTAGCACCACGACAATGTCCCTGTGTGAGTGACAATTTTTACCAAGTTCATATTAATGATACCTCGGCCTCAGACGAAAACAGAACAATCTGCTGTTTGTTGTTGCTGCTTCATCTTAATGCCGTTAAAATTAACATCCAGACTGTAGAGCATCTTCGCTAATAAATTCAGACAGCTCAGCTCAAGGTTAACAGCTCTCCAAAACTGCAACGATACAGCTGAATTTATCACTCCAAGTAACTCTGCTTCTTTTCTTATCCTTCCTTTGCAGTTTGGGTGTCTGTTTACATCAGAACAGCCCTCAGAGCCACTGAAAAGACTTCTTAGAAATGGTTCCCAAGGTGGAAATTTTGGATAACAGTTTGATGCCGTCTCTGTGGTAATGTAAAGAAATGCTGCGACTTCAGGTTTGCACCACAGCCACAGTAAATAGTTCTTCTGCACATGTGGAATAGTTGGACAATATCAACAATATTTGCCTGCAGAGCAAACTCCCCATCCATATTAGTAGAGGGTTATAATAATCCAACTTCATCATCTGTTCATACAGATGTCTGCGGACATGCGATTTGTTGCATGCATGTGCGGTTTCTTTACAAAAACAGCCAACAGCACCCACTAGTGGCCCTCCGTGGAAACTGCATCATCTTTAGCATTTCTGCCGTGTAAACAAACATCATTTGTTGCTTTGTAAATATGAAACAAAAACAACCCCAAATTATGCATTGTCACTTTGAATGTCACATAAACTGGGTCTTATAAAAGTATCTTGTAATTGTAATCAGCTGTTCTTTCGTTTTTTGGAAAGGCAACAATGTGATGTGATGCTGCTGAACAGCTTTGATGACAAACACGCAGTCTGAGGTGTCCGTCCTTCTGCAGTAAACGTAGTATGTATTACATAGTAAATAAAGTTCAAGACACTGAATTTTTCCCCACTGTAAGACTTCTGTGGAAGAACAAAGTCTTTTCTGGCTACATATTAAAAACAGTAGCGGCTGATCAGACTAAAGTCCTGTCAAATCTCATCTAACCCTCTGACTGAGCACAGTGTCCTACTAAATGGGAGTCACTGCATGAATTTCCTCGGAAAATGGTTTTCTTTCAAGTTAGAGCGCGAGCTTCGCTGCTCTGCATTTGCAGCGCTTTATTAAAATGGATTATGTGTTAAATCAAAAGTGACTCTCAGGAAAACAACCCAGAGGACCTGCTGACAGCTTGTGTATAGAAAAATAAAGACTTTATTGACCCAGTCTCTTTTACAGTCCTTGTTGAGGCTTTAAAAAAAAATCTATCTGGGCAACTTTAATGAGGTTTACCAAACCCAGCCTGAAGATATTATGGTCACCCAAGTAGCTTAGAAATGTTCGATAATACCGAACTACGTGTGAGTGTTAAAGCCCAGTGTGTGCTGCAGGAGACCTGTGTGATGGATCCACATCGGCTGCACCGTCCTGATACACTGACTGTGCCGCACATTAACCTGCAAGACATTGATGCATGGCGGTGCAGGAGCAGCCCCCGCTAAACGCTGAGGTGTGTGTTTACGTTGATCATAATCAGTGATATTTCTGCAGCCACCCCCCGTTTCCCTGTGGCTATAAGTCTCTGTCACACCTGTTTTTGCCCCGTGACCGTACACACACACGGGAAACAGCCGCGCTCGCCGGGTCATATCGAAGCAGCATAAGCGGAACAACTTTGAGGCCGTGATATTTTGCGAGAGGCACAGTGACAGGACAGCACTGGGGAGCGAGAGAAACTGGAGAGCCAGCTCATTATGCTGCCTTGACCTGCGGGGTCAGGGACAGGAAGGAGGCTGGAGGACACAGACAAACTGGAGCTGATGTTTTATTTTTCCTCTTAACCAACAACAGACAATGAGAGTAAATGATCCGTGAACATTGTAAATCAGTACTTATATTCAGGCTATCTATCTGTTTTAGGAATCCAGGCAAAGCCATGTGTTCTGCAGTATTTATGAGGGAAGGGGGTCACTCTCCAAACAGTGTGAAGTGTGCCAAGTGTTTCTGCTGGAAATGCATGAATTTACTTTGAATTGTTGTTACTGCAGTTGTGTAAGATTCAGGCTAAACCACAAATATCTTCAACTCCGTCTTTTGTTCTGCATAATGCTTACAACAACATCACAGCATTTATAGAATTATGTCTGTTTTTTCTCTGAGTCATGACCAGAGAGGACATGGACCATGACGCTGGTTTCATCCAGTTCAGAGGAACGGGTGAACTCAAGCCAATCCCAGATAAATCAGAGCTGAGGCAGAGTCTATCCTGGATGAATTTTATGTATCAGGGGTATCAAACACTTTATGGAACCACATACAGACACATTTCATATTGAGATGGCTGGGACGGCAAAATAGAGCCATAATAGCCTCAACTTAATTTTTTTTGTTTTTTTCAAATATTGACGATGAAAATATCTAGACTTTCACAAAACCAACCAAATACCACCAAAAATCACTCCAATCGTAACATAAAGACAATTTTAATGATAATTTCTGGTGCAAAATGCAGTGAAATGTCCACAGAGATCTTCCAATATCTCAGCTCCGGTCTCAGTGTTGTATTGTATCTGCGTCTTATAAGAAACGTCTTAATAAATCAATGTTTTCTTTAAAAATTTTCTACAATTCACTTGTTGTGGTTTAGATCGGAGCCTCTTTGAGGACGGTTTTGGGCCCACAGGCCTTACGCTTGACACCCCTGTTCTCAATCTATAAAAGTTACTCAAAGAGCAAAATGACATCTTCTGTCCAAGATGAGGAAGCTCCATGAAACAGTCGTCATCCTCGTCCTCCATCCCAGCTGTGATTGCAGGGAGCTGAACTCATCCAAACTGTCAATAAGCCGCGGGCTGGCTGCGCTCTGGACAGCTTCCCCGGTTCATCACAGGGCAAACACACAGAGAGACAATCAGCCTCGCTCACTGACACCCTCTCATGCAATCACTTCAGAGCCAGCCTTTAATCCAACAGTCATGATTTTCAGAGCTGTGCACACGAGGGGTAAACATGCAAACTTAATGCAGACGGGACATCAGGACCGAAGCAGTGACGTCTCCTGATGAGCAGGAGCCAGAACACCACTGTACGCAAGAACGGATGATTATAAAATAAATAATTCATTGTTATTAACAGACTTTATGCTAACAAATGGGAGACATGTTGGCATATGTCAGAAGCTGCTTCAAAAATAAGAAATAGTACTGTTGTCTTTAGAATATTGCTTCATTTTCCTCCATATTTACTGAACATGCTGTGGTTCTGGTGTGTGAATGTGTGTGTGAATGGGTGAATGTGGTTAACAATGTAAAGCGCTTTGGGGGCCGCTCGGGCGCTAAGTGAAATCCATTTATCATTTGCATGCATCCACACGCGGTGAATGAGGACTGTGTCAAACAAGGGAAACAGCGGCGTGCACGTGCTAACAGCTCGGGGAAATGAGTCTGTGCACGGCGACGGCACACGTTTGCTGCGTTTACTGGAGACGTGTTGCAAAGAGCCTGGAGATCTGCAGAAGGCTTTACATACACAGCCGGTGATTTACATCCGAATCGCTGCAGACGTCCGGGAAGGAAAGCTCTGGTTTGCAAACCGGAGTTCTAGTTTGTTTTATTGCCTTGAGTCGTGAATAAATGAATGTAAACTGGTTCCTCCTCCCATGGGAACAACCAAGACAATAAGATGAGATGACACTTTTATTTTTTTTTTTGCTTGAACGATAGAAGGGGAGGAAACACAGTAAGAAGAGACGAGGGAGGACTGGGACAAAGGAAAGATGGAGAGGGTGGAGTGGAGGTGTGGGTGGGGGTGGGGGTGGGGGGGTGCAGAGGGAGGATGCATCCAAAGGAGAGGAGCTGCTTTAGTTTAATTAGGACTAATGTGCTCCGGGTAGGATGCACCATGTTTCAGGAGGTGCAGTGAGGAGAGTTCAGCTCAGCGGGGGAGAAACATCGCAGCAGAGGTCCACAGCAGACGGAGCATGGCGGGATGTAATAAAGAGTTTGATACCTGCAGCGTTCATCGTGTTTTTCCACACCCAGAGGGAAGAGGAGGTCAGGCCGCTGCAGTGGAGGACAATTAGGAGCAAAACACTGTTTCAGCAGATGTGTTTTGATAAAATCACTCATGTACAATCAAACAAAAGAAGCATTTTCATATTTTTTTGTTAAAATTACAACATTTTCATCAAGAGAGGAGTGGTTTCATGTTGGCTGTGGTTTTCATTCATTATGCAGTAGTCCGTTTGTAGATGACAAAGCGATCCTTCATTCGAGAGGAGAACAGGTTCAACCTTTATGGAACAGTAACTCCCTAACTTTTCCTGAAAACTCACAACAGTATGCCAACGACCGCTGGATACATGATATATGGAACAGTTCAATCCTCCATACACTGAACGTGTAACTTTAACAGGTGAAGCTCGGTTCAAATATTTATGATACATTTCTGCTTTGAGGATCTTGTGATCCCTGACTTGTTTCCAATCTGCTGTGATTAAAAACTGCTTGAACTGTGGACGAACATTGTGCACTGTTATACTTAAAAAAATACATCTAATGAGTCAAGATGGAGTCATTTCTTGTAATTACAGCTATATGTTAATAGTTTTTTTGCAGTTTTTCATTACATACTGATAAAAAAAAGTTTAGCAAATTGCAATAGTGGGAAAAAAAACCCAAAAGATCCTTCCATAAAAACTGATTATTTTTTTTTTTTTTTTTTTTTTTTACTTCTAAATATATTTGAATGAGGAAAACTTGGAGAAGTGTAAGTTTGCATTTAAGAAGTAAGGTAAATTAGGTACAATTTTTAATGATAGTCAAAAGTTCCATCATGATATAAGAATTCTGAATCATAACAGATATTTGGTGTTTATCTCATGAAGTGAAGCCAACGGAAAGTTAGAATAACAAAAGTTGCAATCTCCATTAAGATGATTTGCAGACGTTATCCAACAGAAAGTTATTCATAACGACCTTCTGCACTGGAAATAAGCAGCAAATGTCATCAAACTAATGCGTTCTCCTCCTTTGTCTCAGTTTTAGCAGAAAAAAGAACAATGGGGATGACCAGATTTATTTCGCCGTTTAACCTTTACCCCCCTTTATGAGACGTGAACTCATTTTATCTCGTCTCGACATTTCCTTTCACATCAGAGTGATTACGAATATGCGCCAAGGAAGTCCATTTGCAACAGTGACATTTGCAGGTCATCAACAAAATAACAAAGAGAGAACCAAGATAAATACGAATTGGCCTCGCTTGTTTGTTTATAATGGACTGAGAACCAATCTCAGAGAATTCTGTCTGAATGTTTTGGGGGTTTTTTTTTCCTCGATGAAGCAATATCCCTCATGTTTTATGAGACTGTGGAAAAACTACTGCTATTAATTTCCAGTTTCATTTTTTTTTATTGGTTTGATTTGGCCCATTTGCTTCAGCTGACACTATAAAAATCATCCTGCTTTGCTGCCGCCCCTCTTCAGTGTGCTTGTTTTTCGGTTATATTTAAATGTCAGTACGGATGGCACCATTTATCTGGTGGTCAGGCACTTGAATTTAGTGAAACTAATTTGGGATCAACATTATGTAAGCAGCTTTGTTTTTATCCAGTTTGTTATTCAGACTTTTCCTTCCGTTTCATCAACCTGAGCTGAATTGAGCTCCTCAGAAACTCCCTGTTGAGCTGTCGGATTAAGTTAGTATAAACTCAATTGTATAAAAGGATTATTTATTTAGTATATAATCCATTTTATTCATTTGACTTTGATTCCACAAGGAAGTCCTGATGGTTTGAATATCTTTTTGGAGAAATGAGATCGAGGTAACAGCCGTTTTAGTGACAAGATCACAAATAAAACACACAAGACACTTCTGCAAGTATCAGTAAAAACACTGGTTTACACTCTCCACAGCCATAACTGCACTGTGTTTCATGAAGCACTGTATAAAAGCTAGAAGTCTTTAGAGTTTCAGTGGTCGTCCTCCATGCAGATGCCCTCACACGTCCTCAGACTGAGGTTGAGGTTTCAACACGCAGACAAAAGAAAAAAAACATAAAACATGTCAGTTTTCAAAGGTGGCTAAGTTTATTCCCTTTATTTATCCGCTCTCTAACCCACTTACTCTGTTTTATGGGCAGAAGGGAGCTGGACCGTGTCCCAGCAAACACTCTGAGAAGCCATGTTGTGGCAGAATCTGATTAAAGAAGCGTGAGGTCTGGATTTTTACCGTCTGTCTCTGAGCAGACGATGAAGCCAGCAGAAGAGCGTTCTCCAGACCTCTGGAGACTAATTTTATTGAAATCCAGTCAGTGCTATGTGGCGTTTCAAACAAGAGACACATACTGACATTGTCTCTTAATCGTCCTAAATGGTTATTAAATGTGAAGCCGTTGTGTTTCACACGTGTTCGCTGACGGACGGATGCACATGTGTGACTGATTCAAGCTTTTTTTTTTTTACCTCATCCTCCCCTTTAATCAACCCCGATAGGGAACATCTCGGCGGAAAGTGCGAAGAAACAAGGAACCGCGACGTGATCCTCGGCAGAGTTCTTGATTTATGTGATTATGCCTCTCGGTAACACGTACCCACATGTGTATACACACACACACACACACACAGATATTCATCAGCTGCCGAGAGGCCGTCCAGACGCACAGTGGAGACCAAACAGCTGCTCGCCGGTATCACCTTTCACCGCCACGCCACGAGAGAGACTCAGTGGGCCCGCTAATGTCCGTGCAGACGCCGCTCGAGAGGAAATGTCAGTTCCGTTCCCCGCTGAATTATAACCGAGCCCATCAAACGAGAACATCCAGAACAACACAGGACTCCTTTAATGGTGTCGCATGAAAATTAGAGCCCCGTTTTATCACGCGTGAGCCCATTCAGATTATGAAAATAATGAAATAACACACAGAAGACGGAAAAAAATGTAATTGCATTGCATAGACGCCTCAATTTGCCATTGTGTGCAGGA
This sequence comes from Salarias fasciatus, assembly GCF_902148845.1. NCBI lineage: Eukaryota > Metazoa > Chordata > Actinopteri > Blenniiformes > Blenniidae > Salarias > Salarias fasciatus. The sequence continues at coordinate 28,487,063 of NC_043751.1, forward strand.
AGAGAAAGACTGTGTAATTGGCTTCATTTGTTCATTTTCATCCGCGGCGGCAACGTATTCTAATAATATAATCGTGGTGATTACTGCAACCTCGGCAATCTGGCGTTCATTTTTGCATTGCATTTCTGTTTTGAAATCATTATCCCACTTTAAATTCCTCCCACTTGAAACTGTAACTAACAACCTGTCCAAGTGTGCTGATTAATGAGATACCGAGGCAGATGGGGCTGTTGCACAAAGAAGTCATTGCTTTGCATTTTCCTTTTCTCTTTCTTTCCTCCCAGCAGACAATGAAGCTTGTGTCATGCCGTTTGTAGAAACACTTGAACAATACCGGGGTGTGGAGTCATTTTTGCCGCCGCGTCGCTCAGCCTCTGCATGAACCACTGAGACCTGCAGGTGAGTGAGACCCGATGAAGACGGCTGCCTGCATGACGAGGAAAAAAATAAACCTTCCACTGTTCTTTGTTTGTGTTTTTATATGGCATCTTTCCTCTGAACATTCAATGCACCAAACAATATTTCCTGCCTTGCTTCATCCTCATATGTTCTCATGCACAGTCTAAATTTCATTTGGCTCCAGGATCTTGTGTGTGTTTCCTAAAACATTCATGTCAAACATCTACTGAATGCTGATTCTGTGTGAATCCCAGAACAAATTCTCACCAATTCTCTAATTTTCTCCATATTTTTGAGTCTCCGGACAGTCCAGAGAAAACGGTCACGGCCAAGTGAGATATGAGCCTGAAGATTGTAACCAGAGGCCCCAGATCCTGCTCTGACCGGAGAATTACTCACATCCTTGTTTTCACCCTCGACGAGCCATTCGTCATCCCGCTGACCGTTCAGGGGGAGTCTCACTGTCTCTGCTGTCTATTTGTTTTTCACTATCTTTAAAAAAAAGTTCACTTGCTTGAGTAAATCATCTGCGATATGTCCCTGTGTATGATTTCCTGTGAGTCCCTGCATGTGTAAACACAGCAGCAGACAATAGAGCGCAGAGGGAAAGTGCCGCAGTTCGCCCCCTGAGGGTTACGAAATTTGGAGCCTCGCTCAAGAGGGTAATTTTGGATAAGTACACCAAAGAACTAAATACCTGTCTGCAAACTGCAGCAGAGTCTCCCTGAAGTGCGTGACACAGTCAGAGGTCTGACCAGAAAGAGAGTGAGCCACCCAGCAAACATTCCCATGGACGGAGAAGTTGTTTTGATTGAAGCTGCGTTGCATGTGACAGAGGAATTATCCCAGACTCCGCTAAACCTGATTCCAGTAAGACAGTGAATGCATCGTGCCGTGAGGCCGGTTTAGTCATCCACGCGCCGTGTTTTCGTCGTCTGCCTCGAAGCATGAGTGTACAGAATTCACTGTTTATGCAATGTTTGTAAAACATGTACAGTTTATAAGCTGCAGTCTGCTACTTCTCTCTGCATGGCATTCTCATGTATGAAGGTTTACACAAAGGAAAGCAGCCCTAAATAAACATAAAAAATGACATTCAGTGATTGATTACACAGCATTTTTTTTTTCTGTGTTTAGCATTGTAGTCCAATCAGTGTACCCAGACAGAGGAACCTGAAACGTGGGAGCGGCGGAACGCTCATCGCTCCTGCTGCGCCGGCGCTGGATCTCCACATTTAGCACTCCCGTGATTTCGTTACGCGTCCTTAATTCAATCCTAACAACTCGCATGACTGTAGGTCAATTACTCAATGACACCGCTGCAGGCAGCGCCATCAATCATCTCCAAGTAACCTTCATCTCATCCTCCCTCCACACCTCCGCTCAACCTGCGCTGCCGGCTGGAACAACACGAGCAGAGGTCTCTGTTTTCAGATTCTGAGCGTCAGATCGTCTGATACGAGCCTCCCGCTCCAGCGTGAGGCATCGGTGCCAAGGGCACAGCTGTGAAAACAATCATTTCGCGTGTTTTTCACAAGTCTGTTGGCCCGAAATTTTGTTTGGGCTCGCTGTTTCAATCTTTGTTCCCACGCGAGCGGGGCGACACTCACGCTGCGCCCTTTTGAACTGCGCGAGGAGGAGAATGAAAGTCATCAGACTGGCAAGACGCTGCCGCTCTGCTGAAGCCCCAAGGTCACACCGTGGGGTATTTGTCACGCTGGCGCGAAAAGATGTTCAGACGGAGGCGCAGGAAATGGAAGAAAACATCAAAAAACAACGAGCAAGCCCGTGACTTTACCGACTGAAACATCATTATTAGCCTGCAGAGATTTTACAGTGACAATGTTTGGAAAAACCCTTGATGCTGATCTAAGAACAGGATCGGATTAAATCAGACTTAAGCTTTCCTGAGAGGTGCAGTGATACGTGGACAAAATTCACGTGACAGTTGTTATTTTCAATAAAATCAATTAAAAATTTCTTCAAATACAGCATTTTTAAACCATCTCTTTAAACCAGGGATTACAAATCTATTTTAGTTCAGGGGAGATAAAGACTAATTTCATCTGGAGAGGGCCAGGCCAGAAAATACTGCTTTAATAACCTCTGAATTTAAACTTGGTTTTCCTTTGTTGTGCCGCAGAGTATATTTAATGAAAGTGTCTATATCTTCACAAAACTAAACAATTACAATTGAAAAATGCTTAGAAGAAAAAAAAAATATTTTATAGTTGTTGTGTTATGGAAATTTTTGCAAACTGACATTTAGTGCGTTCATATGAACGTATATATGAATATTTTATTCCTCTTTAAATTCAAATAAAAGTTAATTCCTCTCTGAAATGACAATGTATACACCTGCAATCTTTATTCGGAATGAATTTTAATTCCGAATAAGGTTTACTGTCCTTCGGGAGCGCAATTATTGGCTAATCAGGTGCAACTTTATTCCGGTCAGTCTGGTAGAAACTGGTTAATAACTGCTTTAGATGACGTACACTGTAGTGTGTTTCAGTGACAGCAGATCTTGGAGCTGTGGTAAACAATTTACTGTTCATCACATTTACTTCATATTGCAGGAGATTTGTTTATGTTGGAGGGATCTCTTAATATCCATACACACGTATACAAGCTGAACTGAAAGAACTGTTTCTTCAAGGATGTAAGGCAAAGTAAAAGTTAGTTTAAACCTTTGGTGAATCCTCAATCAAAATGCCAACACATATAATACATGCTCTTTATTTAAGGTTTGGAATGAAATTAACATTTTAGATTGTTGCTTTTTAACATTTTCTTTCTTCCTTTTCTTTTTTTTTTTCTGGTTGTGAATCAAACTTCATCATCCATGGAGCTGTGTCACTAAACACTGGATCCAGACAGTGAAAATAAAAAGAAGGAATAACTGAGACGTATAAAGGTCAGAAAAGCTGAAGAAGCGCACAGGAAGACAGAATCCTTAATCGTAGTTTCAATGGAATCACAGCCTATTAGTGTATCGACCGCTGTGTTGACCAAACCGCCGATACACAAATCTGCTTCATAAAGTCAGCTGAGCTCTTATTGACGTTTGATTGAGTGTGAGAGAGCACGCTCATCCATCCATCCATCCGTCTCCTACACGGCTTTACACAGACTCACAGAGGGCAGGAGTCAGTCCCAGCTGGACGAGGTGGAGGCAATACACCCACCACACACACACACACACACACACACACACACACACAGCAAACATGGAGTCGAACCACGGCACCTGATCACAGTGAGTGCGAACCACTACACTACTGTTGCACATCTGCTCTCAAACACTGTAAATGTGTGTACATGTAAATAACCACCTCGGTGTTTATTGATTCCCAGTTCCCTCTGCTTCCTGATGGTGATATTTCTATTTTATGAGCTCTTTAAAGCATAAAAGAATGATGAAAGGAAAGATTTCGGCTTTGGCCGGCTTGAGTCCCAGCTCCCAGCAGGACCTGCAGCTCTAACTGAGGTAATGGCCTTGAACTGCGAGTGTGTGTGTGTGTGCGCCGTCTGAACACACACGGCCCTTTGGTCACTCGCTCGGATCGCCCAGACATTACCACAGCTTAGCGAGGAGCATAACGTGGAACCAAACGCGCTTCAAAGAGCCGCGTTTGAGCCCGGCTCTAAACCGGCGCCGTCCCTGAATGCTACCAAATATGAATTATTCTTTTTGTGTGTGATTTTACATAACTGTTACCGCTCTGCATGTATGGAGTCTCGCTCTGATCTTAAAGGAAGGAAGATGATGACGATAGAGGTCAAAGGTCAAGACGAGACGAGGGGAAGCGCCACAAAAAGAACAAAAGAGGATGTTTAAGACGGGAGACATGCGAACAAAGAGCCAAAAGACCTTGGACTCACACAGGAGCTTCTGTAGATGTAGCAGACACACACACACACACACACACACACACACACAGTGTTCTAATAAAAGTGTACCGGCAAGGACGCATCCGCAAACTTAGAGGAAGATTCAAAGAGCCGAATGTGAGCAATAAGGGGTAAAGTGAAGGTGTTGCCCCTGCAGACAGCTCATTCGTCTCCCTCGGAGATAAGCGAGGATTCAGGGAGGATCCAGACTGTCTCTTCCTGCAGGGGAAGCGTTTCAGATTGAAATCTCTGAAACTGTTTTGTATGAAACAGAATAATATGCAAAAGCATTAGTCAAGAATGGCACTTCTCGTTATTTTGTCCTTGGACTCCTGGAAAAATGGCAGGTTAGGATTTAAATCTTAATTAAATTTTTTGTTTTTGTACTGTTCATAAAAAAATACTTATATTATCTTTTGTCGTTCTTTCACTGTAATTAGGATCAATATGAAAAGGTTGAAATTAAACAGCACTGACAATAATTCAGCAAATTGATCCATTTTTATTACTTTAGTAAAATTGCTCTTTTTTAATTTTTAATTTCTATACTTAATATCTATTATTTAATGTGCTTACTGGATCGAATTATTGTGTAGGGGACATCTTTACTGGCAAAAATTAATTCAAGATCTCAATCTTTGCTTTGTTTTGAAGATTTTGTGGAATGTCTGTCCTCTGTGAGACCCTTGAATTGTACATCAGAACAAGTTATTCTGACCTGAAGAAGCGTTTTCAGCTTTACTTTTGGATGAGATCAGCTCCGACCTGAAGTTTCTGCTCACTAACAATGAAATATGTGAACTTTGATAGCATTTGAAATAAGGAACTGGGTACTTTGGATCACGCCGTTTTATTTCACATGTATGGTTTCACATATATGACAAGTTATTTATATATTTCTATGCACAAAGTAAGAAGAATCCAGGTTCAAATCTGCTAACAGGTTGCATGATCTCGCCTTCTACTACATCTGCATCGGTTTATCTCTATTTTCCCGGACAAAGCTGATACTGTTGAGATCAATCAGAGACACTAAACTGGACGTAGATGTTGTTTTGTACAGTTTCGGTGTGTTTGTGTTGGTCGTGTTTCTCCTGCCTGGAGCGGTCCAGTGAAGCTTCCATACATGTGAAAATCTTCTGGCTGCGACACTCCAGCGGAGCAGGAACGACATGTTTGACTTGGCTTTGTGAGCTTTGCACTGGATGCTCCTCCTGAATCAACCCTCAGCGGGAAATCAAACCTCAGTCTTCAGTCCCCAGACTGCTGCTCTAACCTGCAAACCGCCGCTGCCCACAAATGTAAATGTACATGTAAATAAACCTTTTTTTTTTTCCCTCCATCATTGTTGTTGCTCTGAAGCTATTTTTAAAGGGAACTCTTGCATTTCAAGGTGACTCATGTGATGTTTAGCGAACATTTCGTCCAAAAGACTGGAGCATACACAAAAAGAAGAACTGGAGTTCAGTTAAATGTGAACAGGGGGTCCAGGGGTCCTTTGACTGCAGCGAAAATGTCTCGTTTAATCGTAAAGTTTGCAGAGCTGGGATGAGTTAAAGCTTTCCCTGGTCTGGATAAAGCAGGTATAGAAGTAATAATAATAATCATATTAATAATAATTATAGCTTCCGCTGAGTTAAAAGACACTTTAATCCCCTGGATTTCCACCATCTGTAATTAATTCCACAACAAAGAACAGTTAAACCGAATCTGTCATAAGAATCCGATCTGCCTTTGTGTCTTTTGAAGACCCAGGAGAAGAAACTCGTTTAGATTTATCCTCCCCGCTCTGAGACAAAGCAGCTGTTGTTCTCGCGTCCTGAAGGGTTTGGATATTTGTTGCCTCCCAAACCCAAAATGCAAAAACACAGGCCATTTGTCAAAGTACGGTAATTGTGTTTGTGCCAGAATCCCGAGACTTTTCCGTTCCCACATGGCTATATTTGGTTGCGATTTGGAGCGCGGACTGTCCCAGAATGTCACGTCTCGCCTGCTTTCTGCAGGGATTCTGAACTTCTCCATTCAGATAATTACAGTCATGGCTGTGCTTTCTGTCTATGAGGAACAGATGGATGCTGAATGAGTGGTGAAGTGTGTGTGTGTGTGTGTGTGTGTGTGTGTGTATGTATGTGTGTGTGTGTGTGTGTGTGTGTGTGTGTGTGTGTGTGTGTGTGTGTGTGTGCTCGCCCCGGCAAAAAGACCAGAGCGAGGAGAGTGTCCTCCAAGTCACAGATGACGAGGAGTTAGTATCACTTTAAAAACGGGAGGCCGGCTGAATGGATCATAAAGCGGGCCTGGCATGGAGACAGCGGCGTACAGTGCAAGTGCACAGTGATGACAGATGGTCTGTGAAAAAGCTGGGATCTCTGCAGTGCCAGGCTGGGAACCGGCCACCGCAGACACTGTGCTGGGTTCAGTATCTTCACGCTCGCAAAGAAATATCCGATAGTTTCACTGAGAATTTTTTTCCAAATAATTGGCCAAGATTTAAATGTCAGTATTCAGCTCTTCCCAGGAACGAATGGAGCTTCACTTGAAATCCACCAACAGCAGAGAATAAAACTCACATTTACACTTTGTGTTCACATCTGTCACACATTTCTCAGGAAAAATTAGAAACTCTCCTCCAAAGGTTGAATGCCCTTTACTGAGTGGTGCTACTCTCAGCAGTAGTTAAAAACATCATAGGACAGTGCTGCCCTCTAGTGGTCAAATGCAGTTATTACATGTATATTGATCCATTAAATAGAATAGAATAGAATAGAATAGAATAGAATAGAATAGAATAGAATAGAATAGAATACTTTATTAATCTCATAGTGGAGAAAATTACAAGTGCACGAGGCTCAAAACCTGCAAGATATACTGTTAATCTAGTCTATTAGGTTCATAAATTGATGTTGTAATATGCAAAACATTACCAGACCTGGATTAAAGAGTTATATTTACTGAAATCCTAAAATATGAAGTCACATGTGCATTATACCATGCTGTGGGTCTTCTCTGGTTTTCCCTCACACAGTCCAAAAATATATGTTTGAGGCTCTCTATCTTTCTGTGTTTTTTCCTGTTTCTGGTGTTCCCTGCCTTCACCTGTATTGAGCTGGGACAGATCATAACAGCATGACCCTGAGCTGGATGAAGCAGAATGGAAGATGGATTCAGTTGCTTCTTTCTGGACGTAGGTCCCTCATGTCCAGGCGCTGGACAAACAGACTACAAAACTCATTTCTTACCGTTTTGACCAGTCTATTTGTATCTCATTGGCTGGCAAACTCATCCCCAGGATCACAACAGCAAAAGTCATTTATTTAATAATTTATTTGCTGTTTTCTGAACTGGATGAAGTCACTGTATATACGAGGTTGAGAATGGACTTTCCACAACTTATGTAATAGCTACGTTGGTCCACAGCACATACTGTCAGGAAAAAAGGCAGAGAATGTTACAATGGCACGTTTGATCATCCCAGTCTTTCTTATGGACATGGGTGAAGTGACTGCTGTCTTTTTATTTCGGTGGAAAATGCTGTATTTCAAGATACTTTGAAGACTTACCTTCGTTTTTTAAGACTTTTTTTTTTAGTGACAAAAGTCCACTTTATTCCCATAATCTCTTGTCAGTTGATGTACATCAGGGGTGTCCGGAGTCGGTCCTGGAGGGCCGCAGACCTGCATGTTTTCCATGTCTCCCTGCTTCAACACTTTATACATTAATTGTAATATACATTAATTGTAATTGTAACTTGTCTTTTTTTTGCTTTTTTTTTTTTTTTTTTTGCTTTTTAATTGCAAACACGAACAAACAATACAGATAGACAGAGACATGCAACACGACAAGCCACAACAGAAAACAGAGAGGAAGCAAAACAAAACAAAACATTTTTTTTTTTATTGTAACTTGTCTGATGTATGAGTTTGTATGCAAGGTTTGTAAGTATTTTTTCTTTTTTTTTTATGGATGTGGGACTCAATGTGTGTTACACTTAAATGTGAAGGGGTGGACTTGATTCTTCGAACTTCTACCTGCTCCTTTTTGAGCACAGTTCAAATATTACTTGATACATGGACAACTGCTGCCACTGTTGTTGCTCAAACAAAGAGATTGATTGATTGATTGATTGATTGATTGATTGATTGATTGAACACAGCTGATTGCAATGAGGCTTGTTATCAGGCTTTCTGCTGGACTTGGCCATGAATCTTCATGAGATTCAGGTGTGTTGAAGCAGGGAGACGTGGAAAACATGCAGGGCTGCGGCCCTCCAGGACCGACTTTGGACGCCCCTGATGTACACGAGCCGTATATTCATTTTGGCGCATATTCCTTCAGCCTGATGAGCACGATTTCAGGGAGCAAGTTGCTGGTTTTGAACTAATTATATTTGTCCACAAATAGATTTATGTGCATTAAAAACACAACTTCTTTGTTTCTCAAAATAATATTCTTTTTTTAAAATTCAGATTTGTGTCTACATACTGCTGCAGCAACTTTGTTCCTCTTCTGTTGTAAATCGATCAATAAATTATTCAATCTGTCTGTTTGTCTGCATGTATGTATTATATCACAAACTTAAGATGATTCCTTTTCTAATGTTTAAAAAAAAATTGATTGTTCCATCAGTAGCAACTATACCAACCACCAACAAAGAAATCGTAGTCTGGCTACGATGTTGTTCATCAAGCTGAAAAAACTACAGATATAATACATTTATCAGACTCAACATGTGTGAACGGTGGTAGAAAGAAGTAAAACTCAATATATCCTGTAACTACTTCATAAATCCTTGAAGAAATGTAGAGTTAACAGAGAAACAACTCCATTGTGATGAGATCCAGTGTTTCTTTAGAGTGTGATCTGGGTGAAAAGTGTCTGATAATAGTGCTGATGGCTCAGTTTCACATGAGAGCTGCATGTCATGTGTGAAGCAGCACGCGGAGCGGGAACCTCGGACGCTGGAATGTTACACGGTTGATGTTATTAGTTACACCTGAGTGGGGCAAACAACAGTCAGAGGTCTGATATGAGAACGGCTCCAGTCTCTTCTGTTCCGCGGAACAAAACACATTTAGATGTTCTCCTTCAATGTGCAAGTTATGGTTCAGATCTGAAAAATACAGCCTGGAATGAATGCAGAGTGAAATAGTTATCTGCAACTGTGATTGATAAATAGAATTTGAAATGGTAGTTGTGTTGAAAATGTTCTCCTGTCAATAGTTTCCTGATATTTGTTTCATCAAGATGCTGTTTTCTGCTAAATCATGTAACCCATTGGTACTGACAGTCCACTGAAAAAAAAACACACACACACACACACACCACCGACAGACAGCAGAACAGCCGTATCAGACGTGACCTCCCTGACACAGGAAGCACGTCGAGGAAAAGCAACTTAATCGAACCATGCGAGACACACAGCAGTTCAGCAGTCCCACCAAAACAAGAGCTCAAGCCGCCTCATACCAGACACGGTACGGCTGTCAGATCAAAGCAGGGATTGTTCTGGACCTAGAATACCAGTTTTCAGTTTCAGGAGGGAAAACAAAGACACACTGGCTGTTTTGGGTTTCTTTAAAGCATAATGCAAGTCGCAATGTTTTCAAGTTAAATAATAAGAAATGCTTCTTCATGGTCGCCTGTTGTTGCCATGGTTACTCTGGCTATGCTTTATCAATCACAACCCAGAATGACCGAACAGCGAGCAACATCGTGAAATCCAGCTCCAGGCCTCACACGACGCTCTGTCTTTCCTCAAGTCACTCAATCAAACCAGGTTAAGAAAGGAGATCAATCAGGATGCTGTGCAGCCCAGAATAACATTTTTGCTGAAAGTGTCTGTTCGCAGCGTGACGCGTTTGCACGAGCTGTTGAGCTGTAGTTGTTGGAGACTTCACAGAGGCCACAGATCGCTTGCCAGCCTCAGAGCCTGTGTGTGCATTCCTCTGCAGCTGCACCGCTGCCACTCTCATGACGCCACTGAAACACTCACACTTACACAACCTTGAGAAGTGATCACTGTGTCTTTTGCACACTGGTTGGCATCACTCTGGCTTCCTGGGTGGAATAACGTTATGCTGTAGTACTAAAAACAAATAAAACTACATTTTATATGGTTGTGCCGTTGCTGGGTATTCCTCACAGGCTTGTGGAGAAAGTGAGGAGCGCCAAGCAGTGAACAAAGTCTTTCTTTGTGGTTGGTGCAGATGTTTTCAGTCCTGAGCTCACGGTGCATGCATTGTGCAATTAGAAATAGTGAGTTTCTTGTTCATGAAGTGTGAACTTTCCACATTTTTCCTCCTGAAGAACAGAGCCTGCGCTCAGCGGTCAAACCCTGGCATCGCCGCCTGCGCTCCACCCAGCTGCGGCTAAAAACAGAACTCAGGCCTGACCTTACATGTAGGTAAAGTACAGAAATAAAACTGCTGGAGGAAAGTTACAATAATTTCCTAATCATCCAGTTTCCAAGCAAATGAAAAGAACTCAAGGTACATAAGAGTTTGTCCTCAAAATGTTCTTGACATCCTGAACCACTGCTTCACTGGCTGCTATGAAAAAATAGAACACAATGAACTATTGAAGGATATCTGAAAAATAATTTTGCATATGAAGGAACACCTTGCAAAAGTTGTTACATTGCTGTAACTTTTGGCAGTGGCATGCTTTTATGATAATGATTACATATTTGCAGTTATTTCCGTAAGCTCATTGATCTACAACTGGGGTCTCAAAGTTTAAATGTGATGAAAATGTCTATATTTTCACAGAAATCAACAATTACTTCCAAAAAAAATTGTCTTCACATAAATCCAATTTTCATGATACATTCTGTTGCAAAAGACGGTGAAATATCCAGAAATCTTCTCCTATAGTTGTTGCGTTATGCATGTTTTTACAAACTCAACTCAATTCTTTTAGGCTAATGCTAGCTTGATAGCTTTCATGGCAGAAACACAGATATGGCAGCTCAGATGTGTGTGTTGTGTCCTCAACTCTTGACAAATTAGATTAAAAGTTACTGAATATTGTGAATATATTGATAGAAAGGGTCTTTATTTATTCTTTTTTTTTCCAAGCAAGCTATCAGTACAACTCATGGCCCTGTAGCTGTTACGTGTTTCTCAGTATGAATTCTCGATGCGCCCCTCCATGTCTGAGCATCGAGGTCTTCAGCTACTCTTCAGACAGATGCTGCTTATGGAAGCTCTCCTTATGTTTCACATGTCGGTATTCAGTTTGTCCCAACCTGGTCAATAACGCTGCTTCAGTTGTTTCGGAGCGCAATCATGTCACACAACAGCGCACGACAACATTCTGTGCAAAATGACAGTTATCATACATGATTAATTTTTAACAGATTGTGAGTTTTAAGAAAGGAGTCTCTCTCTCTCTAAACCATCAGCTTACTTTTATCTTTTTGATGATGATGATGATGATGATGATGGTGATGGTGATGGTGTCGTCCTTATCGGTGCCATCACATGAGGCCGTCCAGCGCTCACTGGAGCAGTCCGTCAAGTGGTCGGGAAGCAGATCAGCACCTCCAAGTCTGACTCTGAGTTTCCCTCACTGTAAGTACAGCTTCTCCACATCGACCAAATGAAGTTTAATTGAATCAACACACATGTTTTCTCTTAATCTGTGAATTTGTTTGCAGAAACTACAGAGAAGGATCGATTTGATTGGATAATGCTTTACTCTGTCTGTGTCTGAGCAGCAGGCAGTCATTAAGGCCTGACGAGCTACACCTGCAGAGGAGGAACGACAGCAGGTGTTTGACTACAAAAGAATGAAGGTTTATGTATCTGTTTTGTCATCAGCAGTTACGCTTCATGAGGTTTCACATAATAAACTTTTAAATTGAAGTGACGGTTGATCTGCTGCTGCCTTTTCTCTGCATCGCCTTGAATATTCCCTCTGACACGGTGTGCTCATTGTCTGGGATTGAATTGAAAACAGGAGGAAAAGTTTCCCCAGGTGGAGGAGTTCACATGTCTTCAGCTTTTTATCACAGGTCAGGTTACGAGGGATTGAGGGATGGACTGTAGATACAGTCAAAGAATGACACTGTAGATTCAAGCAGCTGAAATGGGTTTTCGCTGCAGGGCGCCAGAATGAGGAGCTCAGTTATCAGGGAGACATTCAAACTCAAGCCGCCACTCATTGAGTCCATTAAGGACGACGCCCTTGTAGTTTTCCTTTTGAAGGTTATCAAGCTCTTTGTCATCATCATTATTCTTCCCTTTATGTCTTTCTTCTATGTAAAATTGTTATGTCAAGTTTTTCAAATCTGTAAAAATCAAGTGTACCGTCTTATGAAAGACACAGCAAAGTGGTCAAACTTCAGCTGTACCTCATCGTTGAATCGGTCCACAGACTGACCCACTGCTAACCTATTCATCAAGTACTGTTAATACTTAACATAACAATAAACACTGTATTAATAGGAAACTCCCCCCCAAAAAAAGAGATTTAAGAGTAATTGCTTCACATACTTCTAGAAGCAACAAGTTAAGAAACGTCACTTATTTGTATGAATGTAACTAGTAACTGTAAACCTGATCGTAACTTTTATAAATCTGGAGACAATAAACAGTTTTCAGAGGCAACAAAGAGAAAATTAGTCGACTGCGTTTGAAAATACCAATGCTGAAGATAAAGATTAGGTTAAAAATAGACTCAAAGTCCTCTCACATGGGCCTGACAAAGGTCAGAGAGAAGCAAAGATGTGAGTTTGATGACAACCAGATGAAAGTGTCTGCCGAAGAGAGGTACAGAAAGAGAGAGCGAATGAATGAGGAGGGGAGGGGGAGAGGAAACAGACTTCTGAAAACAGCCTGAGTCAGAGGGTGTGAGTGATGCAGAAAGAGAGTAGTGCCACAGCAGATGAGGCTGTCCATGCATAGAGGAGGATAGAGATGCCAGAGAAGCGCCGGCACAGCAGTGGAAGAAGGTAAATCAGCCGACATGCTGCCGAGGAAGATGGTTATCGTTGGTCTTCTGTACTGCTGGATCAGGACAGGGGTCGCACGATGCCAGAGTAAAGGTAAAGCTCAGTTACTTCCAGTAGTTCAGTTGTTGCATGACCCTCGTGGAGGTACCTGTGTTTTCTTTTCTCTCTTTTTCTATCAGATTAAACCTGAAAGAGCGTAAATGTGATTTGTGTTTTCCCCGCGAAAATCCAAACTCTCACCAAGTGATCCCAGGTTCTTGTCTCTGCTGCAAAACCTGTAATGATTTATAGGTTTAATTGTGATTTACAGCTGGTGCCAATATCATCTGCACCTGTTTCTAATAGAAAAACAAAGGCCTTAATCGAAATAGGAAACCCTTGTTCTATCAATAAACAGCATTTTGCTAAAAATGTTCACATTATTCAGATGAGATTTCTCAATTATCTGATAAGTGTTTATTTTTACTCCAACTCGAGGAGACTTTCAATCTAAAAATAACTGTTCTGCTTGGTTCTGGTTAAAGATCTGGGTCTGGTTAACGATCTGGTCTTGGTTATGGATTCTTCACCACAGACAGGATGTCAACTTTCAAAGCTGGAATTTGAAAAGGAAAGAAGCACCTCATTATAAAAATGGAATTCTAAGCATTAGATTCTTCTTCAAAGCTCATCTGCTAAACACATTAATAGTGTTGTGCAATTTACTGAATGTTTTGCTGCCAGCTGCTGCTGCCAGGTGTTTTCCAGCAGAAATCCAGAAGCATTATTAAATCTTTACATAGCATTCCCACTCATTTTGCCCATATTTTATGAGCTGTGAAATTGTAATTGGAGATGGACGTATATGTGTAAATAAGCAGTACAGTTCAGGTTCATAGAAATCATTCTGACTGTATGGAAGATCTGATTCAGCAGAGGTTCATTGAAACTCTTGTTCCACGTGTTGAGTCTGACATAAACACATGGAGGGCAGGACCTGAAGGAGCTGACGTCTGACTGGATGACTCATTTTACGCAAGTCTTTTCAGAGTTTCCGTATTTTTTCTCTACTTTCCTGTGAGTTCTTGGCTGTTTTTTACTAAAATACACTCAGTATGAATAATGCATACAGTGTGAGGTCATGATAGAGGATATATATTATAGTTATTGCTGCTAGCCTCATAGTGACGCACTTTTCAACTGACAGAGAAGTTTTTTCATCTGCTCTATGCATTCATTTCCAGATCCAGAACAGAAAATCGTATTGTTATTAAACCACAATCTCAGGAAACAGCATGCAGATGATGTCTCTGATTGTATCCCTTCACAATATTATTGTGTTGTCAGTTTTTTTTTCAAGCCAATGCACAATGGGACATTTCAGGGTTATTCTGACTGCACGTGGTGAAACTACCGCGGTTTAGTTTCTACGTCAGTCAAGCACGCTGTGGAAGGAGTTCTACAAGTTTGGTTGACCATGAAGTTTCACTGTTTTTCTTTGAATGTGAGCAAGTTGTTACTTGGCTGGGATCAGCCATTTATCGTAAGATTATAAAGAAGTTCAGGGGAAAGTTCTTTATGAGTGCATTACCGACTGGAAGATATTTTTCATAGCTAACATCCTGTCCTAAATACTGAACATAAGGAATGTTGTAAAAACAGAACCAAACACTGAGACCATACACTGCATGTGAGACTCATCTGGAGCCGGTTGTTTCCTCCATGTGTTGCTCCGCCTTTGAAGCTCGGAGTCACGTATCGTTGTCTGCTGATAGAAATCACCTGTCAGGTCAGAGACGGCGGGGTTCAGAAGTCGTAGATCAGCCGCAGTGTTTCCGGCCGTGTGTCGAATGAACCCGAGTCAGACGATCGCTTCAGCGAATCCTGTTGTTTTTTCCCGTCACACAGATCTGCTCTTTGAACGGCTGACAGACAATTTTGGGTTAATTGATGAGACACATGAGTCACGAGTCATGAGACTTGAAAGGAAAACATGTTTTCTGTTATTTATCAGTTTCGTCTGTTTCTTTTTCACCGACTAGCCTTATTCCCAGCAGCGAGGAGGACGAAAAGAGCAGCGGACGAACCGATGAACCCCACTTTCCACAGCTCCTTCAGTGACGTACATCTATTATTTGAGGTGAAATTTTACACAGTAGAAAACCCTGAAACAAAAATCGACAACTGATTCACTTTCATCTTTTTTGTTTGCCACACAGATCCTGATGGCCGGGATACAGTTTGACAGCAGCGGTGCGTTTTCAGTCAAGGACGCCGAGCTGGCTTCTCTCCGCAAGACCAAGAACCTGGACGTCATTTGCGAGGAGATAATTCCCAAGAAGATAACGGACATATTCAGGCTCATATCTGACCTTTCAAACTACGCCTGCCGCCTGCGTCAGGAGGATTTTGAGCGCACCCTGCTGACCCTGGTGTACGCCGCCCAGCAGGTGGCCGGGTCCAGCAGCGAGCACCAAAGAGACGCCTGGGCGCAGTCGTTTGTTCAGTTATACAAAGCCATAAAGAAGGATCTAACGACAGAATGAGGGAACACTGGTGCTGTTAACCATAAGGATCCATGTTGGAATTTAATATGCACATTCATTAAAAAAAATAAAATAAAATAAAAATAACGAATATGAGTCAGTTGTGCTGATTGAGACAATGTTACATATTGAATGCACGAAGGCTTAAAGGATGGTGGAAAAGTCCTCTTAAAAAGTGATAAAATACATAAAGATAAGGAAGCAGTCAGAATGTCGACTGTTAAAAGTTCATTTATACATGAGGTACTGTACTATATATAAACGAAACTATAGGTGGGATCTATATATTGCTTGTGGCCTTAAACATGGTCTGCATTCACATGTCCTTCCAGTGTTTGTTCATTAGCACCTGTTTGGAAAGAAATAACAAATAAAACGAGTGATTTTAAAATCAAGCAATCAAAAATTGCTTGAAACAGCACATTACACTCAAAAGAACAGCATGTAAAAAAGATCTAACTTTCTTATATATATGGTGTATATATAGATTCATACACCATAGGCCTTCTAGAGGCAGCACAAACCGATCCCTACACAGTGTAGAAAGTCCGTCTGTCTATTGAGAGTCCACATTGGAATCAAAGACAGAGAAAGTCCCTCTGAAGGGAGACTGAAGCACCCTGTGCCATGTTGTTACAGTACAGTGTCTTTAGTACGCAAGGTCCAAACCGAGCTGCCGTTGACGGCACCGTTTCTGGAAAATCCCCAAAAATGGCAGGCTGGCACGAGAGCACCGCTCACAGACCGACTCCCACAATGATCTGCGCGGGTTCGGGACGTCCCGGGAACAGTTTGGGCTCCAGCGAGTTGGTGTCGGCCCCGCTCCCGTCCAGGGATCCGGGCCTGCCGCCGGGGCAGAACGGGACGTAACGCAGCCAGGCGGAGGACGACAAGGCGGCGCTGATGCCGAAGGGAAGGTTGTAGACCTCCTCGCTCTCCAGCGTGTTGCTGGAGTCGTCCTTGTGAGCCTTGTTCCAGGCCAGGATGCCTCGTTCATGCTTTGACCCTGTTGGACACGTGTGAAACGCGTTAAGCCCTGAATCCGCCCTCGTGCTATTCTGGGGCTTTGCTCTCTTGCTTGCCTTTCATAAAGCTTGGAGATGCTGAATCATCTTTAGTCATAATGTCTTTAAATACCTCGTCTAGTAAAACTATCAAATGATTACTTAATGGAGGTTTTATTCTTTTTTTCTACTTGGCTGCATGATGTAAGACGTGATGAATGAAGCTGTTGTATCGTAGACCAACTGTAATAAGATCACATATTACTGTACTTGATGTTTTATGGGAATAAGAACATAAGAAGAACCCGTACCGACTCTTCTATATTCAAATTGCAATCCAGAGGTTTTCTGGATTAGCTTGAACCTCATTTCTCTCCACGCTTGTTTCTGATTATCATGGCGTCTTCTCAAAACGTAAAAGGCACAAAATGTTGGGAAAAGGCCTCAACTGGTCCACAGATTTACTATGCTACAGGGGAAAAAGCCTCCTTTTCTCACCCTCAACCTTAGACCTGCTCCACAGCATGAAAAAAACAACCAATCAGAACACTGAAAGTCCTGTTATGGCTTTGATGCCACAATATTATAATGAGGCATTAGGACTATTTAAACCGTTTTAACATTTAAAAAAATTGAAAATTTCAAGAATACCTGGAATTGTGTTGTCCAGTACGAAGCCGAAAAACCCTCCTACAAACATGCTGGTTGTCAAAAGTACCTGGAACACCTGGTCAAGTTCGATCACGCCTGGACACATAATGTAAGCAGAAGAAAAGAAAACATTAGATCAGCCTGTTCAGTAAAAAACATTCTAACTTTCTGTTTTATTTATGCACCTGTAGCGATAGCATTGGGGTTCTTTAAAATCCAGTTAGGGATGACCAGACCGGAGAACATGGAGAAGCCAAAAATGAAGATGTTTCGGGATGAATTCATGTCTGCGTACTGAATATAGAACAAAAACACAACCATTATGAAATAACGTGCTTTGGTCACTATAACGACGGATCATACTGAGATGGAGGAAGTGTGTACCTGCAGATTAGAAACCCCTGCAGCTGAGATGACGCCAAACATGACCATGAACATCCCTCCCATCACAGGCGACGGGATGGTGGTGAAAACAGCCCCCACTTTACCAAAAACTCCCATGATCACCATCAACGCCCCGCCGGCCACGATCACCATGCGGCTCCCCACCTGCACAGCGGCAATACAGAAGATACTCCACTGCAAATACACACCACTGCTGCAGACGTGGAGGGTCTGGAAGGTCGGGGCTTTGAAAGAAACGGGCGAGTGAAATAAAACGACAAACAAGCCAAGGAAACATCATCACCAATCTGGAAAATGAGTTGCTATAAACTGAGAAAACACAACCGAGCGCTGAGCACAGACCCGTCTTTGTTTGTTTTGAGGCTGCTTCTGTATTGGGCTGTGTTTGCAGTGTTTCGTTTTTCCATGTGGTTTCTTAAGGATCAGTCATGCTGGATCCAGAGCTGCCACTCACACTCGCTGCTAACTTCTTCCAGTGGTCGCTCACATTATTGCCGTAAAATAAATTCCCCCAAAAATAGGTTTCCTCACAGAATATGACTTATACTGCCTGTGAAACCACAGGGGGTCACTTTTCCTGCTCGCCATTATGAATTAATGATCCGCAAAAGTGTCATTTATATGACACCTCCCTAATCTAGAAACGGTTTCATTTGCTCATTATTATGATAATATCATAAAAACGTCTGACCCTGGAGGGAGTTGTGTGTGTGAGGACGTTATTAAAAGGCAGATCCGGGGTCCGATTTACCTTCGTAATGCCGAGGGCTCCCACGTTCTCGCTGTACGACGTGGTTCCATTGCCGGTTCCCCAGGCGCCGGCCAGGAGGCAGCCCAGGCCCTCGATGCCGATGCCCCTGTTGATGGCGTGCTTGGGCGGGGGCGGAGCTCCAGATAGCCTGGCACAGGCGTGGTAGTCCCCAACCGACTCTATCATGGAGGAAATGACGCCGGCCAGGATTCCCACGACGCCCGCCAAGCTGACGGTCGGCATCCCCCACTGTCCTGAAGTCCCACAAAGAAACAGGAAGTCAAATCGGGAAAGAGTTCGTCTAACCAGCACTGCATGCATCCGCAGAGCCGCGCTGTTCCACACAGCGTTATGCTAATAAATACATATTTACTGAACATGACTGAAGGAGCTGGAACACTTTGTTCCTGCCAGAGAGACGGTCGAGTTTCCTAAAGTAGAACTCGGTGGCAGAGCTTTCAGCTAGCAGCTCCTTTCTCGTGGCGCCGGTTCCCGGTTTCAGTTCGAAGGGTCAACACAGTCTCGACTTTTGAGATCAGGCTTAAAACCATTCCTATTAAATAAAGATTGCAGTTGGGGCTGCTTCACATCACCTTGGACATTTTCCTAATCGAGGATTCCTGGGAGATCTTTTTTTAAAAGCTCTGAGCTTCTCTCCGATCCTCGCTGCTGCACGTCTGTCCTCTCTCTGTACTTTCCTGCAAGATGTGTGAAACTAAAACGGAAAGTTTTTGACCTTTACCTCCTGCTCTCATCAAGCCTGCAGCATTTCCACTAACCGTGATGCCGGACTGTCTTGTGTTTGTTGCTCTCTGTTTTTAGTTCTTTCCATTCCTTTCCTGCCATGCCATAACCTGAAAACGCTGCCACCTCTGGGTCTGGGTACACTCGGGGTTTTCTTCCTTGTAAAAGGGAGTTTCCCCTTCCACTGCTGCCAATGCTGGCTCATGTGGAATTGTGAGTTTTACTCCATTTTTTTTTTCTTTTTACAAAGTGCCATGTGACGACGTGTTGCATTCAGCACCACATAAATCAACTGAACCAACTAAAGGTGGCACTTTAAATTTAAAGATATGCCTCAAAATGGTTTTGCAGCCTCGTACCTGGGTACGGGAAGGTGAACCAGGGAGCTTGGCCGATAACGTCTCCTTTCAGATCGGTGCGAGCCAGGTAACCGTACATGTCCGGTTGAGCAGGAAGTACGTCAAAGGTGGTGAGAATGTAACAGATGAGCCAGGACAGGGTGATTCCGAGCAGGACCTGAAGGGACACACAAAAAGTATTTTACCCAAATACTGCAAATAAAACTGTATTTTTTTTTTTTATTCTTACATACAGGGAGGATTTGAAAGACGTAGACTCTGGAGGTGTGCAGTTTCTTATCCTTGCTGTAAGTTGGAAAGGGCACCGATATGTGACGGAGGTACTGTGAGAACAGGATGATCAGCGCCGTGGTCCTGCGCCAAACAAGAACGGAAAAAAAAAAAAAAAAACAGCTGAGTCAACTTCTCACAGCAAAGTACAGCAACTATGCAAGTTATTGGGCAAGAACCCTTTAATAGGCTTTCCTCCCTGGCAGTGAGATTAAGAGTTTACAGATTTCAAGGGAATAATTTTTTTGGTACAAACTTGAAAAGGTGAAAGCAGATTAAATAGAACTTATAACACATTATTGAAGTAGAAAATATGTATTAAAATAGCCTAAAGGATTTTCCACAGTGATCTGGGGAGAAGATTGTCCATATACATTAATGTAGTATATTATTCTCCACCCTGAAAGAGCCTGTGAACAGACTGTCACCCACATTGAAGAGATGCCCCAGTGGTTTCCAGCACTTCCTCCAGCCGAGTCGAACAGGGACAGGCCGATGAGGGAGATGGTGGGAGCGATGGTGAGAGGCCCGATGAAGCGCATGAAGAGCCCGATGAGCCCCGAGAACCCGACGAACATCTGGAAGAGGGAGCCCACGATGATGGAGCCCTGCAGCTGGAGACACACCGGGAACAGTCGGAATATTAGCAGAGTATTAAGCAGCAAAAAGCTCATTTCACACTGGCTGAAGAGCCTTCTGGTATGACAGTGGTGCCAAACTCATTTTAGTTCAGAGGCCACACGCCGCCCAATTTTGTCCTGAGTGGAACAGACCGGTGAAAAAGTGGCATGATAATCATTAAATTTACACTTTATTCTAAATCTGAACAATAAGTTACAAAAATCGCTGCAACCTCAACATGAAGCCAGTTTTAATGATACAAAATACAGTGAAATGGTCAAGAAACATTTGTAACTGTTGCAGCCTTCTGCATGCATGTTCTGAACAAAGTCACACTGACAGTACAGCTTTGGGCTAAATGCTGCTTGTCAGCTGTGTTAAAAATGCAATGCTTTCTTTGCACTTTTCACAATTTGCTTGGTGCGTTTGTGTCTTTTTATGACATGACAGCATTCTGATCGCCTGCAAATAGCATTTTAATTAACAGGACATCCACAAAATTCAGCTTCTACACTGCTGTGTCCCAGAGGGCTGGAAATGATCCCAGATAACTCTGGACGAAGGCTGTGTTCTACTTGGAAATGCCGCCGGTCTATTAAAGGGTCAGCAAAGAGAGACAGGCCTCCACACACAATTAGATTCAGATCTAGGGGCAACTGAGAGTCACCGGTTAAATTCAAAAACATGTATTTGGCCTGTAAGAGTGCACAGGAAAAACATTCAAGCCCCATAACTTGTACTGGAGCACCAACAGCTGCACCACTGGTAAAGTTCTGTACCTGCAAACAGCTGCTAAACCTGAGATTTTTATTGCTCTCAAACACATGGACAGATAGTGCCACAATAAATATAAATAACAAGGGAAAAAAGACATCATGAGCAGATGAACAGACAAAAGCTTGGCAGCAAAAGATATGGGAACATCTGGGCAATTAAACTGCAAAATATAATTAAACAGATGCAACTTTCCAAATTCCAAACAGTGGTGGACTCCAGTATGTCAACAGAGACTCACACACCGACAACACATTCCATGTTGTATGAAGTAAATCAGTGGACAAACAGCACTAAATGAAGCAAAAAATTACGAATATTTCCTGACTGAGAAAAAACTGTTTTCTTCTGACACTGTATTTGATAGAATTCTAACTAAACCCCCAGCTAGAATAACTAGAATGGTATTAATAAGCAGAGGAAAAAAGCAATTATTCAGGCAAGCATGAAATATACACACATTATATTTCCTTTATAAACCTTTTTATAAAGCATCATTATGATCCGACAAGAAATATGTCTGAAAAACTGACATTAAGAGTATTTTCTCCAGGCTCCAGCTGAGCGCAGCATGTTGGATGTTGTGAAGATTAACTTACTGCTCTCAGGCGACTCTGCCACACGTCTGTGAAGTCTGCGGAGGAAGTGTTGACTAAAGAGGCATTCTGAGTCCAAGCAGGACACGTCCACTCTGGCATGGACAGCATGGCCATGGAGGGGGCCAGCAAGGTGAACGTACCACCCTGGAGAATCGGCAGTCTGGAGATGAAGAGAAGACATATTTTATGTCAGGTAGAAGATAGTGTTCAAAAATGTCAAACTCACTTCAATATATAATTTCAGGCCCATTTTTGGCTCATATGCCTTATGTTTGACACCCCCGTTGTAGAGAACGGTGAGAGAGCCTGAACTGCTCTCTGCAGGCTTCATTCATTTAAATCATACGTTGGAAAAGAGTTGATCTAAATCATGTGGAGACGGAGGGATGCTCTCTCATTAAGATGTACTGTTAGACTGAAAGTTAAGTCAGTTATGGTAATCTACCATGTAGTGATCCTTATTACTCGGCTCGCTCTACTGTCAACAGTTCACGTCAGACTGGAGCTGAGCTGAAACTCTGCATCACAACATAAACAAGAGTCTCCAGCAGTCTTCACGCTGACACTAGCATCTCATTGCTATTCATTTAGGTTTTGATGGAAGCTGGTAATGTACACAAATAATCGGCATTGTCTATTTTTGATTGTGTGTGGAGTAGCACACAGCAATTGTTGATCCAGGTATTTGGTGCAAGACAAAAAAGCATCAGTGGTGCTAAGCCAGGAGAATGTGGATTTAGCAAGAGCCAGATTCCAAACATAATAAGATGGAAATTCCTCTGCTAATCCAGCCGTGACACCAATATTCAAGAAGGCTGATGCTACGACGAGCTGCAAAACCACGTTCAAGTTTGTACTTTCCCCCCAAAACAACAGCCATTACGTCATGTGTGTGTCAAGACTCACAATTGCCACTTGTTTTGTAAACAGTGAGCAAGCGATGAGTTACTGCCCCGAGGGGAAGAGAGGTGAAAACAGTCCTGGGAACAATGACTTGGCATTGAGGCATTGAGTTAGAATACAGTATAAACACGAAACAAGACTGAAATTTCCACATAAACAATCAGAATGTAACAGTTTCTGGATATGTTGTGTCTCCGTTAATAGAGAAAACGTGTTCAGTAGCACAGTAAAATATTTCACTGTTCGTCATGCATGCAAATTTTGGCAGCCTGCAGAGTTCATAGCAGGTTAAGAAGGAAAGCTCAAAGGTTGGTCTGTTCCGCTTGTTTAACAAGAAGCAGCAGCATGGTTAATTCCTCATTAATGCACCCTCCAGTACCGCCGGATTAATGCAGCACAAAAAACAAGGAGGGAGCGAGTAACTGTGAATTAATGTAAAGCATCCTGCAATTAGAGAGACTATAACCAAACAGGAACCCGGCTGATTACAGCGGTCACGCTGCTCGTTTACTAACCGCCGTGCTGCAGTCGCTCACCTGACGCCGAAGGTCACCTGCAACAAGGTGCAGATCCCAGAAACGAAGAAGATTGTGCTGATGAGGTGGCTTTGAGTGAGGCCGTCGTGCTGCAGACACAAACCCTGAGACAGGATCAGAGGGATGGCGATGATGCCTCCGAACGCTGTCAAGCAGTGCTGCGAACACAGAGGGATCACATTCATCCATGGGCATGGCCCAAACAACTGACAGTAAAGCAAAGTAAAGTAAAACAGGCTGAAAGATTGAAAAAGCAGGTGAAGGTGGTGTGGAGGTGAAATACAGATTTTTTTCAGTTAGCTGGAGGAAGATGTCCAGACATTGGAACATCTGGAACTGTAATATACACTATCTAAGTCCGGGGTGTCAAAAATATGACCCACGGGCCAGAAGTGGCCGCCAGAGAGTCCAATCTGGCCAGAAAAATGAAATTTTCCAGCTGTGAGAAATTATGACATGAACTGCAATACAGTTATTTGACCAACAGGGGCGCACTTGAGTTTCTAGTATGTGGTGAGACGGTTCAGGTGATCAGGGTTACCACACATGTAAAATGTGTCAGCGTTCAGGATTATTTCCAGGAAGTGACAACTTATTCTGCTCATAATATGAACTATCCTTCTACATTCATGTGTAAATATTGTAAATAGTGAAAACTACTGTTCAAAATACTGTTCTTTCATTCAAATTTCAGGTTTGTCACATGTTGTTAAAGGATAGTTCACTAAATGTGAACTTCTTAATGATATATTAATTCTTTGTTGCACTAAAACAAAGATATTTAGACTTGTATTTATTGAAATATTATTATGCTGTTATTTACTCGTCTGAGCCACTTGAGATCAGATTGTGCTGCATGTGGCCCCTGAAAGGAAAATGGCTTTAACAACCCTGATTTACGTGTATTTGATGTATATATTCACTGTAATTTGTTGTTAGCTACTTTTATTGTATAAAAGTCTCCATGCAAATCAATATTTTTTGATTATTTTTATGATTATCATCATTGTCCTCAGGTGAACAGGAGCAGAGAAAGACAACAGATGTAGATTTTCTCCTGCAGATTTCATGGAATGTAAATATGTCAGTTTTACTAAATTGATACCAGTGAGTTAACAAGCATGTTATTGATGAATGTCACAGTAACACATTACTTCCTCAGCCCTGCTGACATTCACAGCGTGTTTTACACCTTCATAAACAAAACGCCACGAAGCCAAACAGAAGCTGTCATGTGACGCTGTGGACATGACAGCGTTGTGCTGCAACAACAGCCGCCGTGCTCAGGAGCCTCTTCATCTCAGCACAAAGGGAAGGACGGCGGAGGCCCGACGAGCCCCGGTCGTCCTCCCGCCGGCGTACCTGGATGCCCAGGATGATGCAGAGATACCAGGGAGGAACGTCGGTCACGCAGTACGCCAGCTTGTTGGTGTCTTCGTCCAGCGAGGACTGCAGCTCCTCTCCGGCGTCAGTCATGTCACAGAAGCGTCCTTCCAGCTTGATGCAGAGACGAGCGTTTTAAGGGAAAAGGGAATTTCAAGCCGGACAACAGTAGAGTGGCCATACATTAGTATCAGCAGCCATGACAGATTACAGACTTCATGTCAGATTTGTAGTCACAATCATTTCCATGATAAAGCAAATATGAGAAAGAGACAAGTGAGGATAAAACTAAAAAAACCAGGTTAAAAAAAAAAGCTGCTTCTATTCCTCTCATCAAACAGTGTTGCATTTGTCCTTCCAATAATGTGATACTGAGCGTGGAGGAGCAAGAATGTAAACAAGTACATTCCGGTGTGGCCATGACACAACCCTTTCGTCTCTTATCAGACTCCAGTGATGTGTGTCTTTTTTCTTTTTGCTGTGGCACTGACAGACAGAAAGGGAGTATTAATATATATTTAAAATAAAAGTAAAAGCATTCATAAGCTGCATGGCACTAACAGAATGAAAGTGTCAGACTCTCAATAAATGAGATGCATCTTAAAGTACATTCTACAGAATGAATTACTCAAACTATCCTGGTAAAAAAGTTAAATAAAGTTATACTCACAGCAAACGCATAGTTGTCTAGTCCATTGCTTTGCTTCTCTGGAGCCATGTCGTCGTCGCCTCACACTGCAGCTTCAGGTGTTCGTCTACAGAGCCAGAGAACCAGGAGAAAACTGGAAAAAGCATTGATCAGAGGGGAGGGATGAAGAGGACCGGAGCGTTTGATAAGGAAGGCAGAGAGGTGGGAGTATTCCCGGGGTGGGGTGGACAGCGCTGAGAGAGAGAGAGAGAGAGAGAGAGAGAGAGAGAGAGAGAGAGAGAGAGAGAGAGAGAGAGAGAGAGAGAGAGAGAGAAATAGCAGAGTTCAGACATGAGACTGCAGCTCTTGTTGATAGAAATGAGCAGCTCATGTGAACCGAATTACACCAGTAACAGCAGCTGACCAACCAGAGTTTGGCAAGCAGGAAATACTCTGTTTCTCTCCCACTGAAACACTGGGAATCGGAGAAAGCATCAAAAGGTGTCATTTTCTGAGAGGCTTCTTGAACAGACCGTTACTGCCTCAGTCCACTGGCTTCTTGGTCTTCAGAATTATCTAACAGAAGTACAGTCTCCAGCTGGGGTGAAGTCTTCCTACGTCAGACTTTTCCCCCCTAATTTTAACACCAAATGTTTGTTTTAGAGGGAAAAATGCTTCATGACTATCACGTGTTGACATCAGAGAACAAAGGCTTTATTGATGGGAGACTTGTAAAAAGCCTGGAAAGGCTAATAAAGTGATTTTCCAGTTAACCGTATGGCTCTAGTTCACCCAGAATGATATTAGATTAAACGACGGTATTAGTCCAATTCAAGAGTTTGATAGTTGCCCACATCTCCTTGGTTAAGATGGTCAAATGAGGAGAGTTAATGCGTGAGAGGAGGCGGAGGAGGAGGAGGATGTTTCTTCTGCCACTGAATTCAAGAATTTTCCTCATCTGAACTCTCCAAACATCACAAATCCAGAGAGGAGGAAACAGTAACAATGGTTTGGGAATTTGACATCTGGATTCCTTCACCTTCTCCAAAATTCTAGACTCTTTTTTTAAGATTTTAATTAATTATCTTTAAATATCTATTTCAACCATTCTTGTCTTGAATCCTTGTTCTGTTTTATTTTTGCCATTCTATTAATTTCCCAGCGAAGCAAATTCAATTGTACCAACCTGCATAAAAAGTGTAATATAAATAATTATTGATACAATGATCAACTTGTTTTTCATTTTAACCTCTGCAACTTTTTCTTAAATCAAACATAGTATAGACAGTTCATTTTCTTGTTTTAGAAAAGTCTTTTTTTTAAACAAAAAAAGCTTTTTTATTATGTCTTCCATGAAGCATTGATTTGAAAATGTATGGGGAAATAAAATCTCTTTTGTCTGTTGTGGGATTTTCAAATAGTAGGTTTCTGACTTATTTTGCACCAAATAGAATAGTAAAAGGAAATTAGGCTCACATGAAGCTTGCAAATCAGGGAGAGCAGCAGCACCGGGACATCATGAGGTCCGCTCTGGCTGCATGTGACTTGTGCCTCTGGTCTATACGGACTCATCACATGTCAGGTAGCAAATCCTGGAACTGAAGACAGGGCGATTTTAAAAGAAAAACATTTCACAAGCTGTAAAAGGCAGAATCGTGAAAAATAAATTATAAATGAATTAAAAAAATAATTAAATGTGACACGATTTACATTTATTTGATTTTGACTGTGACTGACTGAACTGTGCAGAACGGTGAGACCTTGTTGTCATTCACGAATCCAAACACTGCAGCACTCAGTAAATCACAGACAATCATAGTAATTCAGTTTTGTGCAGAATAAAGAGGTTATCATGTCAGTCGTTTCATGGTAAACACAAGTAAGTCACAGAGACAGAGCAGGTTTTAAAATATTGGAAAGAAAGGACTATGGCTCAATGAAAACAGGCAAATGAGTTACATAGTCATGTACGATTTGAGACTACTGAAGTGAAATGCGGAGATTGTTTCTCAACTGTTTTGAGGACCTAGAAAAAATTTGGAATGTATTTGAGGATTTCTACAAAAAGCTGACTTCAAAACCTCGGTCAGCAGATGAAGACACTTCGATCTGCCATCTATTGGCGAAATGTGAAATAAACCTCACTGCTGAAAGAGCGGAGGAAGAAATACAGGATGACTTAGTAGATTAAAGGCTAATAAATCACCTGGTAGAGATGGATTTCCCTCTGAAGGGGATCAAAAGTTTAAATGTACATATCCTTCAACTGGACTCTGGAAGAGGGAGGTGGCTGATTTATAAACCCTCCGACACTAGCTCCAGGATTGAGGCTGTCCAGATGAATATGGATCAACCAAGGTTTTCATACCGTTTTTCAATTTTTAGCCATCATGATACCTCAACACAAATGAATCTACTGGGGCAAAACCAGCTCGAGGTTCATTTTGAATGGCAGAAAAACGAAGAGGAGAATGTCCTTACCAAATCTGCAAGACCTCTCGCATGCTGGGGAGCGTCTGAGTATGAAGCAAGGTGGAAAGATGAGGAAATCGAAACCATGGATTTACAAATTCCAATTTTCTTGAGTGTAAAAAAAAAAGAAACGCTGAAATGATAAAAAAGGGCAATAGATCCAATAATAACATTTTCACTAGAAATTATTAATTAGAAGAATGAGAGGAATTTGGATTATCAAAACAAGATTTCAGATATCTACACATTTGAGATAAAATTATGAAAGACTACAACTGATTGTTACACCAAATGGAATCATCCACACTATAGTGCCTGAATGTAATCAGAGTAAATTTCAGCGTTTTATAAAACTTAGAGGAGAATAAGGCTCAGAAGTTTAATAACAAATAGGAATCAGAGTTGAATATTGACATTCTGGATGATGATTGGTACAAAATGTGCATGACACAATGAAGTATCACTCACTCACACACGGAGGAAGTTTGCTTGGAAAACTCTTTCAAATTTGATATACTATGTTAATTGCATTTCGAATATAAGAGGTTTTAATTTACATAGCATGAGAAGACGTGTATGGTTCCCTGTCTGGGTCCCACATAGCCTCCAGCCCAGCTGTTGGGTTTTTAGTTGTCTGCTCTTAATCTGAGGGGTTTTGAAGAACCCAGTAAACCTGGGAAAATAGAATAACTGGTGCAGAGAGAAGATGAGTACCTGGTAGAAAAAACTGATAGCAAGTAAAAGGGTTAGAACTCAGAACCAGCACTGGAACAAGATCGAGATCAATGGAAAAGATGACTTATCAAATAAACCCTTAAGGGTCATAGAATATATTTGGCAAGAAGTGGAAGAAATGAACGCCTGCAGAGAACATGACACTAGGAGCTAATTTAATGGACTGGGAAAGAAAACCATACATTCTGGAGATATCCTTCTGTATTTTGGTTTATGGTTAAACATATATGTGAATGAAAAAAAATTTAATAGTTTTTAAAAAGTACCAGATTGAGTGGTGAATCACACCAGTTGATGCTTTGGCCATCCTGTCTTTAGCCGTCTTAATGGGATCCTCTTCAAAGCGTCCCGAGCATCCTAACCGAGGAGCAGTCTGGGCTCCTGGAGAGAGAGAGAGAGAGAGAGAGAGAGAGAGAGAGAGAGAGAGAGAGAGAGAGAGAGAGAGAGAGAGAGAGAGAGAGAGAGAGAGAGAGAGAGCTCTGTCCTCAGCTCCTAAAACAAAGAACTTGACATCTGAATTCTATGACGTTAAATTTAGTTGGAATGCTGTAAGTTCAAAGTAGAAAAAAAAAAAAACAGCAAAAAAATAAACATCAAGACATCGTATGGCTGCTGGTAACTTCTGCTCTAGTCTGGAAGATTCAAATCTCCAGAGAACAAAACGACACTCTTTCCTTCTTTAGAGTTAATGTAAATCAGTGGTTATTTGCTGCGTTGCTCTTTAATCAAATTAAAATCTGAACTTCCAGAAATCATTTCTGGGATCAGGAGTACACAGGATCCTGTTCAGTAATGAAGATAAGTATCTCATCTTTTTTCTAGAGGCAGGAGTTGTAACCTGACCTTGAAGGACTTTTGGGTTGGTTTGATGCCCTGAAAGAGAAGTCAGACAGTATATTAAAAAATGCTGCTTTATTGGTTCTCCTGTGAAAAGACAGACAGCAGCAATCAGTAAACAGATATAACAACATTCTCAGCCTACAAGAGAAGAAAGCGTACCGAGTAACTTAAAGGACAAGTTCAGTTTAAACACTTTTCACATTGTTTATAGAAGGAAGTAGAACAATATACCCACCCAGAAGGGTTTTCTGATCCGATAGGTGGGTCGAGAGAAATTTAGATCCAAAGTCGAGCTGCAGACATCCGTATACTGTTAGCCAATGGGGCATGTGTGGCGCCGGCTCCCAAAATGGCTTTAATCATCCAAAAACTCATTAGTTTCACCAATAATTCCAGATAGTCCGCTCACGCCACTCCTCCACGACAGCCCGGTGTCGCAAAATACATGCTGTTGCGGTTTTACAGATCTCTGAAGTGAATACGGTGATCTAGATGTAAACTGAAGTACATCCACCAAGAGACACAGTAGGTGGCGCTGTACACCTAAGTTGTTGGTCGCCACCTGCTCCAAAGAAGAAGAAGAAGATGTTTGCAGGTCAGAGATCTTCTTCTTTCTTCTATTTTCACTGATAAAAATTATTCAACCTTGGAGCTTCAAGCCATTATCTCAGACTGCATGTCATTCAGTAAGTAGACTTAGAGCAGCAGATTATTTCAGGGTGATTTTCTAAAGAACAACCAAAAACCCAAACAGAATTAGCTTAGAATTAATCAACCATTGTGGAAGCCGAGACAAGGAGGCGAAAGAGCGGGTCTATAAGTTTATTGTCGGACTTCACACACGACAGGAAGCAAAACAACACCCCGCCGGAAGGAACTAACCCCCTATATATATGGTTCAACACCCCCCCATCAACCAATCTCTAATCTGGTGACGAGCACCCCTAGTGGACCGCCACACCATATTGAAATGCAGAAGTCACCTGTTTCACTGAATATTTTGCTCTCAATAAAAGCAAAATATCTTAAATCTACTAATTTATTAGATTAGTAATAAAGTTACCTTGAAGGGATTGAAAATCTGTGACACAACTCACAAGTTTGAGGACTGAAACATGACATTTCTTGCTTTGATTGATCATTTTGGAGTTGTAGCACTCAGAATGAACACATTTCCAGAGCATAGAGTGAAAAACTGTTTTACCTGGTGTTTCGATGGGTGTTGAGACTCACTGGTGGGTTTTCCAGGGCTCAGTGAGCTGTGCTGGCCTTTCTCTGATGGAGACAGACATGTCCAGCTTCAGGATGTGGCTCTCAAAGACAAACTGAGATTCAGAAACTTCAGCAACAACGAACCAAGGAAGTTGGATGAGGACAATTCAGTGTGTTCAGGTGAAATGAGCCAATTAAGTCCTGCACAATAATTCACTGAAGCTTAATCTGCAAAGAACAGGCGAAAAGTCTGATGTGATGTAGCACCAGCAGATGGAGACAAACCCATCAAGCAGGACTCACCACTGGTGTGTCAGAAGCCTCTGAGAGGTGAACCAAAGTGTGAGGGAGCACAGTGGGGCCACAGTGATAAAGAGATGAAGATTAGCTGCTCAATAAAACAGCTGATCATAAAGAGGAGCGGCAATTTAGATATCCTTTATCGTTGAATATTTTCCCAGCGCTAATGAAGCTACAGAAGCACAGGTATTTTTTTATGGGACTACTCCTTTGAAGCAGTATTTTTTTCTCATGCTTGCACCAGTGAAGAAATTTAACCCTTTCAATAAAGTGTATGAAGTCTGATTTAGACGCCGTCACACCTTAAAGTAAACACATCTTGAGTCAGTCACGGAGGGAAACTTTGACGAGGGGAGATTTCCTAGAAGGACGGTGCTTCTGTTTGCTCCTCCCTCGTCTGAACCATGTGATGCAGGTCATACAGAGGCTGACATGAATGAGAGGCTGGACACATAGCCTCACCTGGAACAGATGGCAATAAAGATCCCACAGAGGAGAAGTCAGTCAGAGGAGAGCTTTCTCACCCTGTAAGCCCTTCATGACAGAACGCTGGCGGGTTTGGAATATTAAGAAATAAAATCTACATTTTGAGGCTTATATGGAATGATGGCAGAGGATAAATACCTGAGGAACGCAGAAGATATTGAAAAGGAATTCTCTGTGGATGTTGAGAGGGAATCTCAGCCGCCAGTTAGAATATCTCATTCCATTGAGGAGATTCTCAGACGGCCATCATGTGTCAGAAAAGAGAGCGGAGTTCATCACAGCCGTTCTGTCATCAAAGACAACAGCCAACTCTCAAACCATCATCCACGTTCAGGTATGTTTTCTAATTCTCATGCCACATGCAAATACAAAGATGGACACAAATGCATTTATGTTCCCTCTATCAACAGAAACTTCGCAGATTCAGATACTTGAAGAGTCTTCAAAAGCCACCACAGTCTTCAAGAGTGAGTCTCAAAGAGGAGGAACCGGCCGAGCTCGCTGGTGTTCAGAACATCCTGACGATCAAAATGACGCCGATTTGTTTGCAGGTCAGAGAAAAAAGAGGCAGACCCGGGTGACTTTCACACCGCGGCAGGTGCAGGAGCTGGAGAAGGTCTTCCAGCAGACCCACTACCCAGACGTCCTGACCAGAGACCAGCTGGCGTCTCGTCTGCTCCTCACCGAGGGACGGATCCAGGTGGGACATGTCGGGCTTCGTTTCAGGCCTTTGTGGTTGGTTCCATCAAATACAGTCATCAAGTGTATCTTTAAATCTGAAAAACTGAAACTGAACAAATTTAGAAACCGATTCATCGGATACTTACAGCTTCACTGATTTACTGGATTCTTATGGAACCACAAATGTCTTCAAGATATGGATGAATAATGGAATTTGAAAAATGTGGCCCAAGAAGCTTCAGACCACGAGATCCTTAAGAGAACAATCGAAAGGGTCTTTGGGGGAATACTTCCTTGAAGCATTACCTCCTAAAGTATCATTAATAAGATCAGACAAGATTACAATGTTCACTAGAGATTGATTTTTAAAAACTAAAAGAAGTTAATTGAGCTAAAACAGCAATCTTGCAATTATGAGTCAACTTATGATCTACCATGTTTAGCTGTCACTCAAAATATTATAGTTGCTGGACCGATTAGAATTTATTCTTACTTTTTTAAGCCTAAGTGCTCTGTAAATTTAGTGTACATTACCTCCTGAAGACCACATTGTGATATATATGTATTATAAAGAAAGAATTATGCAATGTTATTATAATTGTAATCATTTATATGTTACACAAGCAGAAATAAAAACGGATAAAACAACAGAAACATTCCAGTCCAAAGTAGCAGTGGCTCTCTTCTATTAAACGCTTGAACACACATTAAAACATATTTGTCTTTTGTAATTTGGTCTTTTTTTAATGTTACTTGCTTTGGCTTGACTAGATTTTAATTTATTATGCGGTTTGCTCAAGATGAGTGATAAGAAATAAGGTCTTTCTCTATATTCTGTAAAAAAAAAAAAAGAAAAGAAAAGAAAAGGAACATGTGACTATATGTATCTTGTTTGTTTTTTCAGATTTGGTTTCAAAACCGCAGAGCCAAGTGGAGAAAGACCGAAACGATGAAGGACATTGAGCTGATGACGAGACAGCGCCTGCATGCATCCGGTTACGGCCTTTATCCGAACGAGGTAAAACCGCTCCTGGTTCATTGTTTCAAATAATACTGATGAGAACTGTTTACGCAGTTTGACGATGAAACATTGCATTTTGAATCTGGACCATCTGTCGGCCCTCACAGAAGCCTCTGCTGCGCCCCGTCTGCTGGCTGCCATACTACCTGCCCAAACCTCTTCAGTCCAGTCTGTATTTCCCATCAGCCCCGTCCCTGCTGACCAACACACATCCCTCACACCAAAGGACTCTGTATTTTGACATGAGGGAAACCGTGCGGTAGCGCCTTCAGATCCATTCTTTTTAAAGTAACTATGGTGCAACAGATCATCGCCGGGTTTCGTCTCAAACTTGTACTATTTGTAATCTGTAAATAAAATCAGTTAATTATTTATTCTATGGAAAATGTGCCGTGTTGTTTGTTGATTTGTCGAAATGAGATTACTTTTTACCAATGGGATATTTTCATTCCCTAAATCTGACAATTTAACACATTCATTTGAAATTCGATGCAAGTAAAGATTTTATCCAAGTCAGAGACTTTTAACGTGTGCAGAGAGTCGGTTTTAGCTTTTGAAGCAAGAGGAAAAATCCGTCCTTCTCTGCTATTTTTACCAATTAATTTTTGAGGAGGAAATGATAAAACAAATGAGTGGAAGGTGACACTATGAATAACTGAAGGTACATTTTAGCATATCTTTTTGTAACAGTGTTGTAACTGCATCAAAGGTTTGACCAAATAATTTTAAAATCTCTCAATTACAATATTATTTTTTTTATATTGATAGCATTAGCAGGTCTTGGATTTACCTGGAATAGAATAGA
This sequence comes from Salarias fasciatus, assembly GCF_902148845.1. Taxonomy (NCBI): domain Eukaryota; kingdom Metazoa; phylum Chordata; class Actinopteri; order Blenniiformes; family Blenniidae; genus Salarias; species Salarias fasciatus. The sequence continues at coordinate 28,521,011 of NC_043751.1, forward strand.
ATGTGGCTGAACAGATCTTGTGAAGAGCTCTGCTTTATACTCCAGTGCAGTGATATTGTGCAGGAGAGCATTTCGTTTTTATTTTTTCATGACACCACACTTCCTTGTCTGAGATAAGATATATTGTCACAATGAACTGTTTGACTTTCTGGCAACCTTTCCTTATCTTAATTCGGGCTTGTAAACCGAGGTTAATGTCAGGTCAGCTGAGAAATTCAGAGAACTTGTTGAATCACATCAAAGGGAGAGAACCCGCTGTGCCTTCCTCGCTATATTTAGGCTGCGGAGATACGTGCAAAAAATGATGCCTTGGATTTTTTAAAAAGCAGAAAGATTTCAGTGCATGTTAATGGTTCACTTATGTTTGTCTACTAAGTCAATAACACATAAATTAAACTGATTCTTCATCATATTGGTAAAGTCGATTAATTTTCCTCTCTAAAATGGGAAACATTTAAATGCATTTGTGGGATGAGCTGTGGAGCTGGACATTTACCAAAATCTCCCCTGCCAATACCAAACAGCTTCTCTTTGCTGTTGCTACTGACTCTTGTTTTTTGCTTCTTCGACCCCTCCGCTGCTCACAAACAGGTGTCTCAAAGTGAAGACATATCAGGGTGAAATTGTGCAACCAGTCATTCATCACGTATTTACTCAGTCTGAGACCAAACTCTGTTCTCTGTGATAACATGGCTGCTCAGAACGCCACAGATCGAGGTTTATTAGAGACTACACCCAGAGTCAGGCACAACCTCAATGTGGGAAAAAGCTTCAGCAGAACCTTGCTGGCTGACTGATGACAAACGCCACTGAAAGAAGAGGATGTCAGTGTGTGAAAACGGCTTCCAACCACCGTGAGGAGGAGCCGCCAGCCTGCTGTTCACCGCTGAAACTTTGTTTCCTTAAATTCATTCCCATCATTTCTTGCTTCCTCTTAATTTAATTGGTACATTTTTCCTGAGTGTGTGTGAGTGTATGTATGGGGGTCCCATTACAAGAACTCCCCGTCACATCTTGCATTAAAGCCATTCACACCTTCTTTTCACAGATAAATCACTAATTCTCGGAAAGATAATAGAGCACTACCTTGACTATCAATCTAATAACTGACACAACAGCGCCATAACTGATTACACTGAACCAGACTGAGTCGAGTTAAACTTTTCACCCCTCTCGTATCTTTTTTATTGCGAGTGTTTGCAGTAAGATAAACTGCACTTCTGGTTGTATAGGTGGTGTTACACAAAAAATGTGGTCAAGAACAACTGAATGGCCTTGAACAGGCTTTTATAACTGTAATACTCCCGTTTTATCATAATGAGTGTGATTGTGGACTGGATAGGACAGTAAACTGTGTTTAATGCACACAAAGTTTGGTTTACTCCAGGTTAATGTGCTCTGGATGTTAGATGTGGAAATGCTGAAAACTGCTCCTGTAAATGCTTCGAAAGGACGAGACAGACTCTGCAAAGCACTCAAATAGAGCTGTTGTAAATGTCTTTTCTTAGAATGTGTGCTTACCATTTGGCCTTTTATCACATTTTATTATTTTATGTGCTCTCTTTCTCGCTTTCATTCAGGTTTTCTGGTGAAGCATTGCCCATAAACCTCACCAGCGCCCTCACTTCAAAAGACCAACACTCGTTGTTTTTCATATAATTCATTAACTTAACTGGTTTGTGAAGACAGAAAGGAATCTACACATTATGTAGGGTTCTCCTCGTGATGTTATACTGACAGATAATGGTTTTTTTTTTTGAGATCTTATAACAATGTGAATTCCTGAGGACATACAAGAAGCTTCAGTTGTTAAATTTCATCTGAATCACAAAAACTACCAGAGGATCAAATTCTGAAAAATGTTTGTTTACCAAAGCAGTCATAAAATGGTTGTCTGGGTGGGTTGGTGGACAGTTATTGGGACCACAACCCCCTCTAAACGTTTGTTTTTTCATTGAAGGTAGGACAGTTTCATTAGGTCAAAGGCTAAGAAGGCGGACTTCAGATGTTTGAATTCACTGGCATGGCTCAGTCTGTGGCCCAGTTTCATCTTGAGTGTGTCTGACCGGTGAAATAGTGCCACGATAGCCTCTAGATTTAAAAAAAAATAATGTTTCTTTGTGGAATAAACTATGCCTTTAAAAAGTCTATATTTTTCCAAATCTGAACAATTACAACCAAAAATTTACAATTTACTTAGCAGACGCTTCTGTCCAAAGGAACATACAACAGTGGGGGCAATTCAGGGTTCAGTGTCTTCCCCAAGGACACTTCGACATGCAGACAGTGGGAGACAGGAATCAAACTCACAACCTCCAGATTGTGGGACAACTGCTCTACCCACTGAACCGCCGCCACTGCTATCTCAACATAAAGCCAATTTAAGTGATGCTAAATATCCAAAATAAACATCTCTACCTACTGCATATCGCAGCCTTTTGCATGCATATTTTTACAAACGCACAGAGACAGCATGGCTGTGAGGTTAAGGTTAGGTTTCAGCAAGCGAAAATGCACTTCTTTTGCATTTTCATTTCTGAAAAGTTGTGCAGTTACACAGCAACATGTTTAAAACGATGTCTGTTTTGAAATGCTGAAGAGTGTTTTCATGCCACATCCCTACTGGGTGCTGTTTTATTTTGTGATGAAGCCACACACACACATGCATGCAGGAACAATCCGCTATAAACATTGGCAATGACGTGAATTGACAAAAAACCAAGTTAGATTGTTGTTACTCATTGTTATTGAAACCACACACGTACAAGTACACAGAGCGCAACACACTATAGACATGAACAGACGCCATAGTTGGATTGTTGCGGGGTGACTGAGTGACTCAACTATAAAACCTTCAGTCCCAGGAGAAAACAGACTGGGAGTCACGACACTCTGGAGGCTACCAGTGTTGCTATTGTCCATCTACTCATGCAAGTGCAGAAGAACTATTTCCTAAAGCTGTGCTGTGCATGCCAAGAACCTTCTCAGAAAGTTGGATTACCACGGAAGTGGAGTCACGGTGTTTTCAAAAAGTTAAACCTCGGGAGCTGGTTTCAAAAAGTTGCATTTTAGTGACTTTATGCCCCATTATCATGTTCAGAAACACCCAAAACACAATCAAAGTTTTTCGTTGTCATGTAAATGAGTCCTCAGTATTGTGTTTATGTTCGCTACTCTTAAAAACAGCCTTAAGTCCTCGAAAAAAAAAATTCAATGCTTTCTTATCAATTATCAGTTTCCTTGGTGGGCCCGTGGGCCGAATTGTAGCCTCTTATGGGCTGGCTTTGGCCCGCGGGCCTTATGTTTATCACCTTATGTTTGAGAACGGTGACTTGAGGTCAGAAAGCCTGGGTGCAGTTCCAGCGGGTGTCCGCCAGGGGGCGCCCTCGCTACTAATGAATAAGCAGAAACGGCGCTGTGTTGCTGAGTGTGTCCAGAAAGCCTCGCCGAGCAGACTTTAAACCGTCAACCTGCACCTGTCGTGCGTGTCCGCTGGCATTTATGAGTCCGGAGCGGCGCACAAAGAGGAACCGGGATGTTTTAAAGCTACTTTGAGGCCTCAGCTCCCGCCGCTGCCTCCGGAGCGGAGGGCGGAGACCGAGGAGCCGTCCGCCTCCCTGCCTGGCTCTGCCTCCGTCCGGGGAGGAGAGAGGCGGAGGGGAGGACCGCAGACCCGCCGTGGTGGTGGTGGAGGAGGAGGAGGAGGAGGAGGAGGTGGAGGGGGAGGACGTGAACACAGACCCAGCCAGAGAGGGGCGATGGCCGCCGGCAGAGGATGCGGAGAATCGGCGGATGAGTGCCGGGCCGAGGTGGAGCGGCTGACGCTGGAGCTGGCCGAGGCGAACCGGGAGAAGATCCGGGCTGCGGAGTGCGGGCTGGTGGTCCTGGAGGAGAACCAGGCGCTGAAGCTCAAGTATGTGGAGCTGGAGACCGAGCAGGAGACCCTCCGGAAGGAGCTGGAGCAGCTACAGGAGGTGAGGGGGAACACACACACTCTCACACACACACGCACTGCGGACAGGTGCGCTGGATCATCTGCATCCACCCTGTGTCTCAAACCTCAACGAGCCATCAGGGTTCAGAATCACTTCAATTCACAGCAACCGAAAGTCCTCCAACTGCAGGGTGTGTGTGGTGCACTGTGCATGAGTAAGTTGTCATTTCAGTGATGCATGTGTGATGTTTAGGATTCTGCAGGAAAACAATGAGAGTCCAGAAGAATGCATTGTTTTAAGGTTCCTGCCCTGCAGAGGAAAGTCGTTCTGTCAGGAAACCACAGGCGGAAATCACAGGGAGGACAGTGAACACAAACCCCAACCCCCTTTTGAAAGAAGAGACAAGTGTCCTTCTCAATATATCATCCAGGTACTAAATTATTTTGGTGGCAGTGGATTGGAGAGAGAACGTGGAGAGAGTATTCTGGGATATCCTGTGTCCAGAGTTTTCATGTTTTCCTCCTGTTCTCCAAAAACATGCATTTGGATCATGCAATCTCAAAGATGAATGGATGTTTGATTTTAAACTATATAATCATAAGAGCTGGAAGCATCTGTGTGTACACAGAAAAAGATTGCCAAACATAAGGCCTGTGGACCAAAACCAGCCCGCAAGAGGCTCCAATCTGACCCAGTGAGCCACCAAGCACATGGCGAAAATCTCAAAGAACCCATTGTTTTCTAAAGAGTAATGAACACAACCCAAGACATCTGCCTCATTGCAATCAAACTAGCATATCTCAAAGTCGTGTTGTCGGGGTGGATTTGTAAATACATGCATAATGAAACAGTTATAGAACTTTATTCTTTACATTTCACTGTATTGTGCAGTGGAAGGTCTCATTAAAATTGGCTTTATGCTGAGATTATAGTCATTTTAAGTAGAAAAATAAACATTTTCATCACCTCCTCTGGACCACAACAAAAAAGAACTTTAAATTTCAAATTTAAAGGTTATTATAGCATTATTTTACCATTCTGACCCACTCAACATGAAATTGATCTCTATATGGCCCCCTGAATTAAAATTATTTTGACACTCCTGCTCTAAAACTATACAGATCAAGTCTCCAACAGCCGACTGAGTGAAAATTAGACAAAGCTTTTCAGTGTTTGTTTTATCCTTCCCTTGTTGGGAAAGGTTCACCAGTTTGCTGAGTCTCTTGATACATATAATATGCAAAGAGACACACTCACTAACATTATTTCACTACAACCACAATCTTTAAATAACATACAACGATGCTGTGTGTTTAAAGCACACTTAAAAGTTCTTCGAATGCAGCCACATACTCCTGAGCACTGTCTGAACACAGGCCTTGGCTCTATCATCCTGTGCTGAGGGATGCTTGAATAATGAATGCAGGGCGTGCTTATACATCCACTCATTAATGCACACATGTAGCAACAAGAGGAGGATGCTGACGGAGCCTCGCAGCTCAAGGTCGCTTTTGGAGCCGCTGGAGCCCAGAGGCCAGGCGGAGGCGCAGCTGAAGGCTGGTTTACGGGGGGGTTCACAATTTTAGCTGACAACTTATGAAACCTATTCTTTATTTATAAGGTGCCATCCTTAATCATAGAAAATGAGAGGGGAGGAGAAGCAAGGAAGTCAAAATCTTATCAGATGCTCTGTAGATAATATTGCTGGTCCTACTGAAGTGTTTTCATTTATTTTAACCGCTCAATACTGTACAACCTTTATTGATCCTTGTCATACTAAATGGACAACACAGGACCAGTGAAGATCTAACTATCTGGCATAAGTGCTCAAAAAAAAATGAGTCACACTATTTTCGGTGTGTGAGTCATGTTGGAAATGCTCCATCTGTGGGTCTTTTCTTGTACAGTTGACTCACTAAATATAGCAAAATAAAAAAATCATGATGAGATGGCATCCCAAGCTGGTACAGTATTTCAGGCAGCACTCAACAGCTTACATTATGCATGGCTGGTTATATATTTACACTCTTGTTCTCGTGCCCTTTCATTCCACTGCTTAGCGGAACATTATGTTTTAACTCGCGTGCAGAATCTGAATGATCAGAGCGCAAAAAAAAAAACAAGTTTAAGCTGAAGAGACAGCCTAATACGGCCAGCAGCACAGCTCTGTCCGACTGATAACTCACTCCTATGGATTATCGGATCACGTCTGATGTGGGAGATGATGTCTGAGGACGTGATAAGACGGAGACGAGAAAGGAGCAGTGAGACGCTGGCTGTGTGGACGAGGAGAGCAGAGGGGAAAGGATGGGAAACGCTAATAACAAGCAACAGTCAGTGAGAGCTCTGCCAAGAAAGCATTTTTTTTTTTCACTTTTATATCAGAAAGCCTCTCTTTGATATGAAGCCATCAGAAAAGTGGGATGAAATTGCAATTACAAGAAAACCCAAGCCCATAATAGTATTTAGACATGACGATCTGGAGGAGATAGATATCACATTAAAGAGCGTCAGATAGCCAGGCTCTCGAAGTGTAATCTCATGCCAATGTACACATTACAAAAGACTGACTGACTGAATGGATTATGTTCCCGTGCACTGTGCATTCATGCTGAGGGGGAAAAAGTGAGAATATTTGGAACTGCAGATGCATTAAACAGGGGGAAAAAAAACACTCACTGATGTGACTTAAAATGAGAAGAAAAAGAGCATTGTTTTTGGGAAGAACGACTCTCAAAGCTCAACATTATCATCACATTCTAAAGTATTAATGACACTCCGTTAAATTATCCCATATCGTCTGTTAACCGAATATCATGCAGCCCGTGTAAAATTTATTTACAGACAAGTGCTTCACATGCCATCTTCCAATGATGATTAATGGAATGTAGGCTTTAACTTTTCCAGTTTCCAGGCCGTCATTGTTGTTATTGTTGATCTACTCATGCATGTACGGAAGAGCTATATTTACTGAGGCCAAGGTGCACATGCACAGTAGAAGCGTTTCAGAAAAGCTGTGTTTTCCTCTGTTTACATGGAGTTGGAGTTGTACTGTTCTCAAAAAGTTGTGTTTTCACTGGCTTTGAGCACTGTTGTCATGTAAACAGACAAAAACCATGTTTCAGGCGCCTCAGTTGTTTTACAGTAGCAGGAAGGTGTGCAGCGTGACTGACGGCTTTGAGGTAATAGTATCAATTTCACCCTAAGTAAAAGCCAAACAAATAAACTACTTTACTGACGTGTTTTTTCCATTCTGCAACCCTAAAAACTGCCCCAGAAAATCATACCCTTGGTATCAGTACTTGTTCCTTTAGATCGCTTTACAAATGACTGCATGATCACAGAGAAAGAAACAGTATTTTTTCCCCCAGATGTAGCTGGCTACATTTTTAAAACTGGAAAATCGTGACTGCTGTCGGCTTATTGACGATCCAGCAATAATTCATAAATGTTCACGGCTGTAGATCAGTGCAGACGAGCTAACATTTTCCTCATCTACATCTGTGAGCTGTTTCTGTCTCTGTCCTTTGTCTTCACTCGAATAACTGTCTTCGTCTCTGCACCCTCGCCTGACGGGGAAACATTTTGAATACGTGATGTTACTTCTGTGAGGTCAATACACACACACACACACACACACACACACACACACACACACACACACACACACACACACCCTCTGGTTCCTATCTGCCTGTCCTACACGTCTGTGCTCATGAGAACGGATGAGACCGAGTCCAAACCTGCCACCACAATAACATCACTGCTGCTCTGTCTGTACTCGGAGGTGTTTTTATAGAAGGGCAGGAGGCGGCAGATGGAAACTGGAATTGCTTCTGCGACCGAATGGATTCTCCGTTGACTCCTTTAGTGAAAGAAGAGTGAAAATTCAATAAGAAATTGCACCATCCCTCTTTGTTGTGTGAGAGTAAATTAGATTTAGTATTTCATTCAGTGAGATGAACTGATGACCTGTAAGCTGCATCTCACCCACTGTAAGCTGGATCCCGTCCCCCATGACCCTGTGCTGGATGGAGCAGATTGGAGATGGATGATTGGAGGAATGAAGTTCATCCATTCAGATACTGTAGTTTCTACAGTCACTACATGCACAGCAAAGCGGAGCTGCGATTGAAGCTGGACTAAGCTGTTCAGTTGTACCGTTGCCTTTGTCCCTGTGCACCTGCATGTCGGTGTAACGGATACATTCTTCTGCAGCCACAAGCTCTAAGTTTGTCAGTTTTGGGCCGTTTCGGAATCATTCTGCGATGTTACGTCACATAAATATAATAAAGTGAAGCGGCAGGATGTGCGTCGCTGTAGACTTCCAAGAACAAACTCCACCAGGTTTTGTTTGCAGTCAGCAGACTTCTTCTGTTTGGACTCTTGTTTACTTTCTTACTTGCTGTGTGGTTTCCAGTATATGCTTGATATTCGATCAGTCATCTGTGTTTGTTCATCAGACTTTAAAATGTTGATGACAGTCTAGCTACCGTGCATACATTTACATTAAAAGTCAAATTTTAGCAATCATTTGTCCTTTTTTTCAGGTCTGTAAAGACAGTATCGACCTCTGTGGTCGTTTTAAGTTGAGCTTTCATACATACAGGTGTGGATACTGTATGTAGCCTCAGCGACCGTGATTGCAGGTGTATTGATGTACAGACCAGCTATATTTGCCTGTCCTGTGTCTGCACATATGTCCTATTTGCTGTGGGACTTTGCTTCATGTCCAAATTTCGGCTGATTGAGAGAAAATGACAAGAACACAGCTTGTAAACGCACATCACCAAATAAACAGAAGCAAATTTATGCACGACAGCGTGACTCAGCTGCTGTAACACAAGGCTAATCTGGCCTTCCTAGAGAAAACCTTCTGCATCTTTATCTGTTTATATTTATTGAAAGCCACAACAGAATAACAGACGGTCACAGTGACACGAGACCAACAGCCTTCAGGCTAATACGGCACATAAAAGCTGTCTTAAGGATCCTACAGTATTTTGTTTGAAGCAGTCATCACATAAGGGTTTTTTTTTTTAATAAGTTGTTTTTCTTCAGAAGCATCTGCATGGATTTCTTTGCTGTTTGCTGGGCCCAAACAGGAAGAAGATGCTCCGGGCATGTTTTGGTGCTGAAAGCACAAAGTGTTTTCTTCTTGCCCCGTCCCGCCCTCTCCTCTGCGATGAATTCCCTCTTTGCCTCTCTGTCTCCCTCCTCATCCTCCTCTCTGCCTCACGGTCCAATCACACTCTCATTCCTTGGATCGCCGCGTGTCTCAGTGTGTGTGTGTGTGTGTGTGTGTACTGCAAGTCTCTGGATAGATGCCGGAGTGGTGACGGCGACACGGCTACCCTGTGCTTCTGGCTTGTTAGTGCTGTCTCCGGGCAGATCATCCTTGGATTGGCCACATTGAGGTGCCATTGCTGCAGAGCAGCCCTATGGTCTGAGAAGTGTGTTTATGTAACTTTCTAGTGATTTTCTTTCATCACGTTGCCAACAACACTGGAATTCGTCCTCAAGACGCCGTGGTACAGACGCTGGAGTTGCCTCCTCTGTCATTTGACTTTTACCTGAGGACCATCCTGTTCCTTCTGTTTGGATTGTAGCCAGTCATCTCCAGAGATGTGTGGAGATGAACTTAGTCTTTTTCAGCCACTGTAGTGTCTGAGCTCATCTCGTGGTTCTTTGGAACAACAGACCTTCAGAAGAATTGGCATTTGTGATAGGCTGGGAGCAAGTAGTTCACAGGTCAGTTCTGTTCCGAAGGCTTTAGGCTGAGGAAAATGCCAGCTGAGATCTGCGTCAGACTTCACATTTAATACCAAAAAGAGGGAAGATTCAGTCATGTTTCATCATGTCAGCATGATCTTTTTCTCTAACAGAAAGTCATGCCAACGGTTTGTACAATGCATAATTTTTGTCTGCAAGGCCTTTGCAAAAGGAAAAGTTGAAGATGGTGTTGAGTTTGAGTTCCCTGCAGTGGGAGTCTGCTGGTCTTCATGTTTTTTTCATGAGTGATCTTTCATGGAGATCTTGTGATTCCTGGAACAGGAGCAGTGACTTCCTGGATGCATCCAATGAATCTGAATAAAAGTAATGAGTTTTATTTTGAATTTAGTTTAAAGCTCCAGTTCAAAAGTGTCCCGAGTTTGATTCTAGTTGAACACTTCACTCGTCAAATTGTCAATAATCAGTTACTGAGATAAAACATGTCAAGTGTAAGTGTACAGAACCTAAATACAGATGGAAGAAAAACTACATATTCATTCTAAAACTGCATTAATATGAATGTCAAAAATGAATCAAATGAGCAACAAAGAACATTTGCAGGGATTTTAAAAAGAACAGAGTTATATTGGAATCTGGACAACAAGCTGGAACAAACCAACAGACTCAGATCTAAGCTGAGTTTATGCAATTGTGAATTTGGAGATTTACCATTTGGGAAAATCCCATGACAGAGCAACAAGACAGCAGACAGGAGAGGAAAGGTAGTGGACACACACCAGCTGCCGCAAAAACTGGACTAATTCAAATCGATATATAACATTGATTATTATAATACCAACATGCACAGGATGCAGACAGTAGGTACAGAGGCTGACTGAATTTGGTACATTATGTTTTCATGCGCTTTTGTGATCAAGTTCTGCAGATTGAAATGAGAACTTGAAATATAAAAGACACATCTAATGATTGATTTTCAAGAAATGGATGATTGAGTCATCTCAAAATAGATTTGATTTTAATGTATTGCCAACCAGGATTTTTCACCTCGGCCTCAGGACAGAAAAAAAACAGTAAAACAAAATCCTGCTTCAAAAAGGCTGCTGACACATGATGGAAAACCTATGTGGAAACTAAAGGAAGAACTGGGACTATAGAAAGAACTACAGATACATTTGTGAAACTTGTGACGGGACATGCTGTTCCTCCTGAACCTTCAGTGTCCTGCGGCACAGAGCCCAACAGTGTTAATGTATCAGTGATGAAACATCACCTTTTAGGAGGTGATTAACATTTCACTCTGCAGCTGGATGAGAAAAGTTGCTGACACGACTCCAGAGCATCAGAGTTAAGCAGAAGACTCGACCCTCCTCTGTGCGTCGGGCTAATTATTATTCAGAAAGTCAGACCGTTGGGGATTCACAGAAATCTAATTACTAATTAACATTTCTCCACTTATCTAAAACTCTCGGTGTGTTTGGAACAGTTGAAGAAGAGAGAGCAGCTGCGGTTGTAAATTTATCTGTCTTTTCAGGAGAGAAAGGATAGTTTTTGCCCCCTCTCCTTTGTTTTTTCTCCTTTTACATTAGGAGGGTCGTAAACATGGATGGAAGGGCTGAATCGGTGCTTCCTGAGATGGCGTTATTCCCCTCCTTCAACTACCCTCACCCCAACATGCCCCCTCCTCATCTCCTGTTACCCCTCCCCCTCCCCCTCCCCTTCCCACAATCCCCTACGGTCCCTCCCGGAGTGAAGGTGGAATTATGCATCGATTTCTGCTTTGTGTGTCGAAAAGTCTGAACCGTGATGCTGGGTGGATGTTGGTCAAACACACCTGATGCCCCCCCACCACCACCCCCTCCCCCACCCCCACCCCCTCCTCCCCATCTATCACATCCTGTTATCAGATTGATCAGCTGTCGAATCAGTCACGTACGGAGCTGCTATCAACGCGAGGCGCCGTGGAAACAGCTACTCATCTTCATTTCAGTCACATTTAAGTTTTCATGTGCTGCGCTGCTGTTTTCAGGAAGGGGAGGTCTGTTGATGTGATGGTCCAATAAATCATGGCTGACCTCTGACCTCAGCAACAGGAACATGGATGCTGTTGAGCATGTAGATAAGGACCTGTCTGCCCTTGTGTTCAGGATTTTATGTGGAGGGAGGTTTTTGGGTGAGCACCTAAAGGGAAGGTCGCCTCTTTGTGTTTGAGTCAGAACATTTTTAGTGCGTGCGTGCGTGCGTGCGTGCGTGTGTGTGTGTGTGTGTGTGTGTGTGTGTGTGTGTGTGTGTGTGTGTGTGTGTGTGTGGCTTCTGTCTCTCTAGCGATGTTGTGATTGTGTCTGCAGGCTGTAGGGGCAGCGATGGCCGACCCAGGCCCATCTGCCGAGTGTCTTTGTTGTTTCAGGTTTTTATGGCCGTGTTGACCTAATGGAGAGGAAGTGCGGCCGTCAGCAGAACGCCGCGCAGGATACAGCATCATTTACTTCACTTGTTTTCAATCTGACCTATATTTTCTTTTGTCCTTGGCTTTTTTGAAATCTCACGATCTTCACATGAAGGGAAAATAGCTGGGATGAATCTGCAGAGACCGTCTAGGATTGTATAAACTCTGTGGTGGGGTTTTTTTTCTTCTTTTTCCTTTTTTTTTTTTTTTTTTTTTTTAGAAAGCCTCCTTTTTGCTGCAGTGAAATATAGTAAGAAGGAACAGGACTCCCCTGCCTGCGGGCTGCTGTATTGATTAGTCGTCTACTTTAGCTGTGTCGGCTGCAAACTCTGAAAGCAAAGCGGAAAATCAGCCTGTCCTTGCACGAAAAAAACTTTTGCATTCATATGCTACATGTATTCCTTGTTTGTATGATGACTTTTAAATGCATTCCTATTATTTGATTTTGTCAAATCAGATCTGAAAACATCACTGACTCCAGTGATTTTTTTTTTTTTTTTTTTTTGGGTCTAGACAGAGCAATTTAGTTTCTTCTCCTGCAGAGTCGTGTTCACTTCTTATCTTCTTGGACTGCCCGGGAAAAGGAAGTCTCCTATCTCGGTGACCAGAGGCCATTATGTCCAGCACAGTGAGCTCGGGAGCGAGCATGATCCCGCCTGTCGTCTCCCTCGTCACCATCACACACACACACGCGCACACACACACAGGCATGTGGGAGCACAAAACACGCACTCACGATTGGCGTGTGACACACAGAACGGGGTCAGAGATCTGTCTGTTGGAGGGGTTATCGGGTTAGACACATAAATCATCTCCTAGTTAACCTGTTTAATTACTGCACTCCCCATCGCAGCACTTTCTGTTTGAAAGTAGGTCATGAAAATGAAGGAGCAGAGACTAAAGACATTCAGTGGGTCTGTTAAGGTTTTACTTTTTAAAAAGAAGTCTTATGAAAGACGAAATTGGAGTATCTGGAACAAATTTGACCGAAGTGCCACACACGTTTGTTGATTCATTAGTTTTAAGTGTTTATTATTTATTTTCTATATTCACTGAATTGTTGCTAATTTTGATCTTTGATTTTCATATAATATGTGAACTATGGACCTATAGCAGATCCCAGTAAGCCATATAAAATGTTACATCATTGTATTATCCTTATAGTTATTATCCTTATATCACTTATCCCTCCAATAACCTTTATTCCCGCTCTTTGTCATTACCTATATTGCAGTTCTCTATTGTGTGTTTTCACATCACTCATTTTATGATCTGTTTTTTTTTTACCTTTTTTAATCTGTGATAAAGTTAATAAAAATACCAAGTACATAAATGACACATAAAGGTAAATCCGCTGTTTATTTTATCAGTGTAACGACTCAGTTTTAAAATCCTTGCATCTACGGCCAATTTATAGTCTGTAAATAATGTCAACAGTTTTGAACTGTGTTAGGAAGCTGGAACACCGTCAGAAAACCCACTAATGCAGAGGGAGAACATGCAAAACAAATTTAGAAAGGCTCAGAATCGAACAGGAAATATTCTTCCTGTGATATAGAAGACAACATGTCCAAAAGCATAAAGGGGCCAAGAATAGTCATTTTGAGATAAAGTAAAGAACTTCAGGTGTTTGACTGTATGGCTTTGTTTACACGACAACGTTTCAAGTAAAAATGCATTTCTCTCACTGTCCCTTGCTGATGTTGTGTCTCTATTAACCTGCTTCTACAGCAGCCTGAAGGGATTCGGGCGGTTCTGCGGCGCTGCTGCGGAGGCTCTGATGTGGCTGCACTAAAGCTCTGAGTCACCCAGAGGCCCCGTGTGTCAATACCAGCGGGGTCGGGGTGGCTCGCTGGCCTCTCCATTGTACTCTGTGTTTGTCTGGCGTCATCGGCGGGAGACCCACTGCGGAGAACGGAGACTGTTTTATCGGAGGGATCTGCTCTGTCTCTCTCCCTCGTGCCTCTGGCGGACCGTCTGGGTGTGTCTACTGGCACTAATGCAGAATATCAATCAGCCCGAGCATCTCCAGACACCCTGTGTGTCTTTTTATTCCTCCACACTATCTCCGCGAGCCTCGGCTCATTTCTCCTGCTCCCTTCACTTTTTTAAGTGTTGTTTTTATTGATTTACCTTTTTTTTTCTTTTTTTTTTTTCTTAATCTTCCTTCTTCCACCATGTGGCTAAAGAAGACATAAAGAGCTGTAGGAGGGAGGGAGGGAGGGAGGGAGGTGAAGTGTAGCGCCAAGAAGACAGAGTGGGTCGATCCCACATTACGGCTGTAATTCTTCTTCACTGTGAAAACTCACCCATCAGCACCGTGGAGACTCAGCCCTGAGGGCTCATGATGGAAATGCTCCTTTGTTCCATTCTGGACCAAATATGATGAGAAAGCACCTAAAAAAAAAAATTGGAAAAAATTTATGAAGTATTGAGAGTGTGCACAAGACCAAAGAGAACATGCAAACTCCACACAGAGAAGGCTGCCGTTTGCCACTAAGGTTGAATCAGGACTGACGGCCACATTTAAGGTTCTTAAAAATATTTTTAACCATTAATAGCTACTCCAATGGAGTCCCAGAACACACAAGAACTAATTACATCATTATTTGTTTGTTACAGGTAAAGATTGATTGATAGTTCAATTATCTCTCTGGATGATTTATACAATTAATTGACAGGTTCATTAACCTCAACTTGGTTTTTGACTCAGATTCATTATGATTAAAGAACAAGCCAGTGGATGCATATATGTATATTTTTCTACATTTTTGAGATATTTTTTTATGTTATTTAGTTAAATCTTTCTTTCCAGCTGTTCCATTTTCATGGCTATTCCTGTTGTAAAGCCTCTGCTCCTCTTTCACTTTGTTTTTTTTTTTTTTTTATCTATTACATCAGCCTGCTGGCTCTGGCGCTCTATTCAAGTGAATGGCAGGAGTCGGACGTGAATGCCAGTGAAGTGGATGTCTGAGTGTGCCTGTAGCCGTGTGTATTTTTGAACATGAATTAGTGTGGTAGAACGGCTGGAAGGTTGAGCCGTGTGTTTTTGTGCTTGGCTAGCTCATGATCTCCTGCAGGGCACATTACCAAGCAAAGAGAGTGACACAGTTGCAGCTGGTACAGTCTGTGCAGTTTGCTCGTGCATCAGTGGCTCTCACTGGCTACAGCTTCTTATTTAATGTCACAAATTCCTGTTTGTTCACCTTGCAGAGAAATCATTTGCCTTAAAAGCATTTGCATTAACAATTAACTATCCCCTGTTTAAAAATACTTTGGTTTGAGCTCAGATTGAGCCGAAATGATCGTAAAAACCTACTCATTTGGGATCTGGGAGACAAATCTTCCTCACAGCTGCATCTTCACCAGTTCACTGTCCGCTCAGCACGGCACAGACTGAGCACACAAAAGTGATAGGCATTCTGGGAAATAATCCAAACACCTTTCTTATCGCCAGCAGTCTTGCGCCAAGTTGAATCACTTGAACAAGCAGCCTCTTTTGAACCAAACACAGTGTGTCCGCTGGCAGACCTCTCAGCGTCACCCAGCATGTCTTCTGCACATTGAGTCAGCGAGCGAGCGGCAGATGTGACACCACTGTGGATTTCCTGCAAATCGCAGGGATTTTCCACTCTGAAGTGGCATTAAAGCCTTTTTTCTGCTATTATTTTTTATTATAATGCCAAAGTGTCGGCATAATAGCATATTGTTATCGGAGGGATAATAGGCTTCGGAGCACTAAAAGCCAGTTCAGGAAGAAGCACCAGAAAGGAGGGCAAATCCTCCCGTTCTGCTATCCATAAAGCACTCATGTCATGCTACCTCACTGTTTATGTGGACAGTAATTCATGAATAGAGGAACGACTGAGGTCCCAGTGAGGGAAATTAAACTAAACGACTTAAATGGTGCAGTGGAGCATGCCGGGCCACTCAGTGGCAGAATAATAAAGTAAACACGTCCCTGCTGATTCAGTGGAGGACGTCTGGTGGCCCAGAGCACATTAACGCACACAAAGGAACATTAGCACTGTGAAATTTTCATTTTAGATGTGTGTGTGTGTATGCATTGACATATTGAAAATAGTTTGGGGTGAACTTTCAGAATGTGGTTACTTTAGGCATGCAACTATTTTAATAATCACTCGATCAATTTTCCGATTAATCAAACAATAAAAAAATAAAAACAAACATATCTGTAATTTCTCTCTCTATACTTATTTGCTGTCAGTCCAGATTTTCTACGTTTGAATAAAGGAAAAGATTGCTCCTTGAATATTCTGTTAATATGCTCACTGGTTGCTGAGGAGAAATCATTGATTAATCACGTGACAGCAGTTTGATTGTCGGCTCTTTCAGAGTGATTACACACAATTTAATCGGTAACATCAGGCTGCTGGTTTGGGAGACTTGATTTTGGACAGATTATGATGCTTCAAACCTGCAGGGCATCAAGTGCGTCTCGCGCTCCGCTCGTGTGGCGCGCACCGCGCACGCTCGGGACCGTGCGCCCTGCCGAGCCGAAGGTAAAAGTTTTGGACGACCATGAGGGCAGTTCTTCAGACCAGTGTCTTCACGCAGGTTGTCAGAAAATTAAAGAATTAATTTCTTACCACCAACGTGGTTAAGTTAACATTATAAGCTCTGCTTAGGAGGATTAGACTAGAAGAAAAAAGTGTCTTCGCGGTCTGCGCGCACACATACACACACACACAGTCATTAGCATTAGACAGCAGTGTTACGTTTCCTCACTTTAAAATGGAAAAACGTCGGATATTTTCGTGGCTCCAGCTCCCTCCGCCTCGCTGTGGTGACTGACTCTGCAGGTGTGTGTTTTTAACACAGCATTCATAAAGCGCCACCTGTGACGTCACGGCGAAGCGACATAGCGTGTGACGCACAAAACACGCGACACGACGAATCGACGAATCCTTACCGGTGCTTTTAATCATAGATTTGAATCGATTTTGTCGATTTGTTGTTGCAGCTTTAGACTATTTTGTGTCTTTTGTTGTGATGTGTTTGTTTGTTTCCTCCATGTGTCTGACCCCCATTGTTGCTGGGGTGTGATTATACAGCTTCCTCTCGCTTGTGGAAATGTGCTTGTGTGTTTTTATAGATGACAGATCTCTTGACTTGGCGCTTTTCCCCGTAGCGGAGAAGAAGAGATGCACATGGGGATGTCTCTGTGTCCTTGTCAAAGGACAGCTGGAGCAACGATTCCCTCAAACCCTTCAGCATCTCCTCAGGAGATGCATTTAACTTGAACGTCAATCAAACTGCATGGCACACTCTGAATACCTGTTGGTAAACACTTATACCAAACAGGCTGTTGCTTTTATACATGAGGTCCAGCTCATGTTTCGGGCTCTGTGAATATTCATGAGGATCTTATGTTAAATATCTAACATAAGTTTTTATTTTTATTTTTACTTTTTTTTATGTAACAAATGAATACCTTGGCTCAATTTCAAACAGCTGCAACAATGCTATGGTAGAATTCTCACCTAACTAAAATCAGCCGTGAAGCTCTGAGCTTCAGTTGCACATACTGTACCTCTTCTCTCTTTTCTACTGTGTTCTAGTCCAGTGTTGTGCGCTTCCTCACAGTGTTTATGTAGCTTCCCAGCAGCAGCAGCAGCAGCAGCAGCAGCGGTCCTGCATGTCTCTCTCCATGGTTCTGAAATCCCTGTTGTGGCCGGCTGAGCCAACCATCTGGACAAAACACAATGTGGAGAGTGTGTCTCTTATCTGTGTGTATTCATAAGAGTTTTTCCTTCTTCTGATTTGACTAATAGCAGTATTTCTGGGATTGTGTAACTCATCAGATTTTTGCAGTAACAGAGACTAAAGTTCGGCGTTAAAATTTCCTCCACTTCACAATCACACATTTTTAGTATATTGATACATATGATCTGTCGTTTTCTTATTTTTTTCCTTTTTGTCACATTATAGGGTCTGACTTACTTCTATGTTTGCATAAATTGTACCAAATTGCATTCCAACTCTCTTTTTGTGCGAGCATTTTCTTTGTTTATACAACATGTGCAGAGGAGTATTGAAGTAAGGGTTTTGCATGCATTAGGCCTTATTTACATGAGAACTGTAAATGCTGGAAGCACAGTTGTTTCCATTTTGGTTTGCCTGGATTTGCATTCTGAATGCCACAATGAGACGGTTGGATTGTATTATGATCCACATTGATTGAAGTTTGTATACACACACTGATATGAATAGGAGAGCTTCGATTCAGCTGATTTTATACATGGGCCACCACGGTAACTCATTACAACTGGCTCTGTTGACTTATCTACTTTTCACCTTCCCAGCAGCGATTCGAGCGTGATGGGGTATGAATAGACAGAGCTCCTTTGTGGTTTTATCAGCAGAACGCTATTGCATATTTTTCTGTCTTAGCTTGAAATTTCAATTCCATCCATTGACCTTCGGCTAACTATTAAAATGTAGACAAACTTCTTGGGTCTGCATGCCTGACTCCTAATTAAGGAAGCAGGGTGAAGATTAATTGCTGTAGCAAGAATAGTGTAAAAATAGATTCCTACTGTATCTACACTCACAAACACAGGATCACACATGCAGATCACCCCCCTGACTCCTCATTAAGGACTGCACAAGACAGGGAAGGATTTCAGGGTGAGACACACTCCTCTCACATTGCTGCAGCATTTTTTTTTTCTTTTTTCTCCCTTTTCCTGCTCCTCCCTCTATGGCCTCGGGGATGAAACTCTATCTGCAGGGACTCTATTGTCTGGACCTTTAACCATTGAGGCACACGAGGATAAGGAGCCCCAGGACTGAATACATTATTTGGTTTTTGCAGTGCACAGATCCAAACAGACTGCCAGTGAGTGGCTGCCATTAATATCATCCTGAGGAAATGGTTTTAAACTTTAATCTTCTCTGCTGTTCTTCACGTCAGGGTGCCAATTAGGACACAGATACAGGGGGAATTATAGATCCATCATTGTAATTATACAGCACTCAGCAATGTCAGTGCTGTTTGTGTAATTAGGATGAAAGATGCCGTCCTGTCGCCGTGTTATTTTTAACCCAACAGAAGCTATACGGGGAAGCAGCAACAAGCGGGCCGGAGCACACTGTGCGTTAGCACCGGTCACGCCCATCAGTGTCATCCACTGTAACGTCCTCCTCAGAGGGAGGAGGGGCACACAGATGGAGCGAGAGCACTTGGAGAAGCATGGCTCACCTCCATAAAGGAAAGCTGCGATGAAGCCATCTGCTTCTCGTTACGCTTCCAGGAATCACCGACCCCGTGTGGATGAACAATGTCTGAATCATCTCCTGCGCGGAGGAATCTGTACGTCTTGGTAGTGTGAGGTTCTGACATGCTGGGAGGTATCTGTTCAACACAAACAGCGGGAATCATTCACTTTGTGGATGTGTTAATTGGCGTTGTTACGGAGGCCACCATGCATGTTATTGTCCCTCTACTCATACATGTGCAGAGAAACTGTTGAAATGCTTTCACTGTGTATACACACTGCTGTCGTAGTAAACTGTCTCTGATGGAGACAGCGTCCGAGCATTTTAAACAAAGTTTTGTTTTCCCTCTGTTTCCACAGAGATGGAGTCTGAGCTTTTTCTGAAAAGTTCCACCTTGAAAGCCATTTTCAAAAAGCTGTGTTTTCAGTGGCTTCGAACGGACACCCACAATGCAACGAAAGCTTTGCATTTTCACTGGAAAACATGGCGTTAGTGCATAGAAAATTTTACCAAAATAACCATGGTCGGATGATGAAATGTCAAGTATAAAGTAACCTTGAGCTTTGCTTTATGTAGCACAATTAAGACCGACAGCTGGCTTGTCTGTGATCACACCAAGACTTTCCTTTATTTAACCCACACCACATGTGAAAATGATGAAGTGGTAGCTATTAGACTGGGAACAACAGCATTGTGAAGTGTTGTCAGATTGCCAGAGGAGACCGGAGAATAGTCAAGCCCCATAACTCTCCAAATTTGTCAATTTTTCACCTCATTTCATCTGTTTCCTCCGATTTCCAGACTGTAGTCTCATACTGCAGTCTGGTTATGACAAACTGTCGGAAATTCAGTCGTTATTCAGAATAAATTCTGCATGTTTTTGCGAAACAAAAAGAAAACCTGCCCCGATCGGGGGCCCGGGATTTCCACTTTGCCCCCCGCAGGACTCAGCTGTTGCTGGAAAGACGGCTCGGACGTGGAGAACCTCTCAGCTCATTCAGTCACACTGTGCCTGGAATTAATCAGCTGTTTTGTTCCTGGGGCCGTTTCTCCCTCTCTTAATCATTCACTACAATCACTGTGCCTCCCCAGAGAGAGAGAGCGAGGGCACCGAGGGCGAGTAAAGAAGAGTCTGAAAGAGAGGGACAAATAAAAGAAGATGGAGATGAAAAGGCCTTTGAGGGAATTGGAGGAAGATTTTTTTTTTTCTTTGCATGAGTGTTTTTTTTTTTTTTTTTTTTTTTTTTTAGGCAGTATTAAGCAAGTGGACAATTTTGCAGCTGAATGACTTAATGTCCCAAATATTCAGAGACATTTTACAGTAGTGGTTATTGCTTGTGCTCATTCATATGCTAACTGGTGACATTTGTAATTCAAAAGGAATTTTCGTTTAAATGGTTCATTGCATTTGAATGAGGAAGTTGTGACTGAAGTCTTTTCCATTTTTATTCACCTGATTTACAGCGTGCAGATGAAATGTCACTTCATACTGACTGAAAGTAAATTTGTATCTATTAGTTGAATTTAGTGGAGCTCTTTGTCCATAATAATACGAGAGCGTTGACGGGCACTGGGTCGGTTATTTAAGGAGCCTTCACTGCATGTTTGCTGGTCCCTTGATGATCCTTTTGTTAAAACGGCAAGTCCAATGTAACGGCAGTAAATAAGGGTAATTGGATGGTGTTCAGATCTCGTAGTTGGCGCAGCACCACCACGGCCACGTGGCTTCAGGAGTTACCCACTAAACAATCTGACAGCAAGAATACTGTCATTATCATGCAAGGGAAAAAAAGATGTAAAGAACCTGTTTAAATAAGTCTAAAATGATCATCTCTCGCAGCTTGAATTCTCCCTCAACGTCACTGACACTGCTCCGACCACACAAAGAGACATGAAAATCAATGCCTGCACTGAATCCAGTGTTTCTCTGCCCCCAGGAGTTCCCCAAGGCTCAGAGCTCGGTCCTCTACTAGTCATCCGCCATCTGCTTTCCCGGAAAACTTGATCTTCTGTTTTACTGCTCTGTCAATGAAATTCAGCTCAACCTGTTAAGAAAGTCCGTGCCACTGCCACTTCGCTATCACATGTTTTATCAGGCTTTTAACCTGCTGCTAACAGCATCTTTGACTTTGTGTTAATTTTGCTGCTATTTAGGTTCAAACGGACAAAACCAAGAGCTCAATCACAGCATTACATTTCTAAGAATTTTTGGAAGATCTTTTATAAAGTAGATTTCTTACTAAAATAAATAGAATGCTCTCTTAAATTAACTTGCATATTAAAAATACACTAGTTTGATAGGAAGGAAAAAGCTAGCTTGCGTCTTTTCCAAATAATTGATACTTGTTCCTTATAAATGATTCATCGTGAACAGAGACGCGGTTGTTGTGATTGTGTAATGGGATTGGGAGACATGTGTGTGAATTATTAATACATCCAGTTCAGAATGCACCACTCTTTTATTATTTAGGTTATAGAGTCAATTTGGTGGAAAGGCATTGTGAAGGCGGAGTGTAATGCCCAAACATGAAGCATTGTTTACATTTTTATGTTGCAGATGTCGACCATGAGATATCGATCCGACGTTAGTGCATTGATTCTGAAGTCGCTGCTGGCAGAATATTTGTTTTGTCCTGCTGATATGTGGACAAAATGAATAAATGGCTCTTGGTATTTCTTAAACCAGAAAAGCATGTTTGGATGTGGGTGACTGTTCAGTCACCATTCATAACGCTCCATTCAGAGAAGAGAAATACAAATGCAGGGATTTTCTCCTGACTTCATGCAGTGTTAGGGGTTTTTGTGCTTTTAGAACTTGTCTGATTGGAGCAGGTGTTTGATACAATGCTTGGTGGGGGTTTTTTTTCTTTTTTTTTCTTCTGTTGATAGCTGCTTTCATTTCCTCAATCAAGCCTCAGCTCCTTTATCGTGACCAGTCAGCTTTCAGTGCTGTGAAAACCTGTGTCAGGAAAATGGGAACACTGTGTCTATTGATCACAGTGAAACATCACCCACATGGGCCGACAGGAGGTATCCTTCAGGGGCAGCCCCTGCAGGCGTGCTGTCTGTGGTCAGCAGCAGGAACACGCAACGCCGCCATGACTGTGAACATCAGATTCTCATGGCGGTGGCTGTAAATCCCCCGCATGGATTAGGATGTTGATGCTTGATGACAGGATTTGGATCAGTGTCAGTATAATTTTGAATTTCTAAAAAAAAAAAAAAGCCTTCCTCCCTCCCTCTGTCCTCTAAACGCTCCTGTCTGTCCTCCCACAGGCGTTCGGCCAGGCCTACACCAACCAGCGTAAGGTGGCGGAGGACGGGGAGACCAATGAGGAGACGCTGCTGCAGGAGTCGGCCTCCAAGGAGGCCTACTACATGGGCCGGCTGCTGGAGCTGCAGACCGAGGTGACGCTGAGCCGCTCGGTGGCGTCCAACGCCCAGGCAGAGAATGAGAGGCTCAACGCTCTGGTGCAGGAGCTTCGAGAGGTGAGAATGTGGAACTGTTAGACGAGGAAAGCACATGGTGTTCACAACAAAACAGCTTTACTGCACAAACATAGCTTCTCTATATATTATTTATCATGTGTTTATCTTCTATGCGACACCTAACTGTAGTATATTGCATAAGCATTCCATTGGTAGCACATTCCAAACAACATTTCATTCAGTTACATTTGTTATGAGTGCACATTTGGAATTTTATTTAAATGTAAGATATGAAAAGCTATCTGTTGAGGTGTCTAGAAATCGCATTCACAGTGTGCTCTCAATAAAATGTGCATTCAAGCACAGTCCCCGATTGATGTAATTGTTTTTTTCACACAAAAAGAACCCAGAGATCCCTTTTCTGCTGTGTCATCATTGCAGTTTCTTGGGGTTTTTTTAATCCGTCTCTCTCAATGTGTAATACATGTGATCTGATATGAAAAGTCAGAAAACGTTCATACGTAACATGAAGAAAACAGTGTATTTGTGCTTGTGTGCACATTGCACATTTATGCAAGCGTACAGTGTGTGTCTGCAGCCGCCGTGTCGGCCGGTCCCGGAGTTCGAGTCGGGGTCAGACACAGCGGCCACGACCCCATTGTGGACGCCAAATCCGGTGCTAAGCTGGGGAATAAGTGAAATGCCCTGAGCTCGGCACATGTGTTGGAGCGGAGTGAGCTCGCTCATCTACACATCCAACACTACATCCACATAGGACACACACACACACACACACACACACACACACACACACACACACACACACACACACACACACACACACACACACACACACACACACACACACACACACACTCTCTCATTCACTAAACTGTTCAGTTGTGAGGTTGCCGCTCTCTGCATGTCTTATGTGACTGAGTGTAAACAGAATTCTCTTCACGCGCTGGATCTTATTCAGGAAAGTCAATATCTAATTAGAAAGCTAATTACATGTTAATCCCAGTCAATACACTAAAGAGTCGCTCCCGTGCACAAATGTCACCTGTCTGATGGAGGCCCTTTGATAAGGTGTTTATGAAGTGCCTTCTGCCTCTCTGGGAAACCCTCATTTTCACATGTGATGCTTCATTAATGAAAGGCCGAGGCTCTCTCATGGTGAGCGGCAGGTGCCGAGGGCTCGCTGGGCGGGGCTTTATTTGGCACGGGCCCCGTCTAATCAAAAGGTTTCAACAGAATCCAAGAAAGCTTTCAGAAACACCGTCAGCACTGACAGAAATTCAAATTCTTATGGGGAATGTTTTCTTTAGCTCACGTCAGTTTAGAATCAAATTCCAACAACAATATTGTTAAGAAACATTTAAGATGAATGCAGATGACTCAACTTGGATTCATTCAGATTGATTTAAATATTTATCTTACACTTTGAAACCATATAGATTTCTGTCAAAGTTTCTCAATTTATTGGTTCTTTGGCGTTTCAGATGGTTAAAATAATTGTGATCAGCTTTTTTATTTTTTTTTATTTTATTTGACTGAGGGGAAAAATATGTTTTCTTCGGCTGTCACTTTATAGGGGCACACAATGTTTTTTTCAGAGTGAAAATTTGAAGCTCACGGTTTTATAGAAAGATCAGACCAGAGCTCTTTTTTATTCTTTTGACATAGGGGAAATTGAAATATCACAGCAGCTCCATATTGCATGAAAGATATGAAAATTTGAATATTAGAAGAAATTCAAAGAGCAAAAGCAAATTTTGTAGAAACAGTTAATGAATTGCTCACAACATAATTTCTATTTAATTCTCTGAGGTGTAATTAATTACATTTTCTACAACACCCTTAGAGGATCACAGCACATTAACAGTCTTTATAATCCATTTTTCTACATGCTTCCACTCAGCATCACCAGCAGTGCTGCTGATGACTGAAAGCGAGGCGTCGGTGCGGCCGGTGTGTTTCTATCGCTGCGCTGAGCTCCGGGTCGAAGGTTCACCTCCGACCAGCTCTGTCGGGCCTCGGTGCCAGCCTGGTGTGCCGCACTGTCCCTGACCCCAGCTGCTCTCACCCCTGATTGGCTGCCCTTTCACAGAGCCTCGCTGTCCAATAATTGGCCTGTAATCCTGTGCACTTCACACCCTGCTCAATATAATCCCCCCCACTGTAATTTTAATGGAATTAGACAACATGTTGACATGAGTTGCTCATTATATATAATTAATAACACAACAACTAAACAGCTGTTGGGCTTTCGCACGTTTGTTTTTCTCTGAAGGTTAGCAATGTTAATCATCGATTAATCTGTAAGTGTTTTCAGTGCACAGAAGCAACTCCTCTGAGATTTTTTTCAGATTCTATTTTCCCCCATTAGCTTCAAGATTACAGGAGATGCTGTCAGCCGCTGTGCACTCAGAGGATTGTATCATAACGGTCTTCGGTTTCAGTCTAGTGGCCATTTCTAAAAGTAGAGTACACACACACACACACACACACACACACACACACACACACACGCGCGCGTACCCTAACCTTAGTTGTTCTTAAAGCAATTTTACTTAATAATAGAACATTAATCCCACAAAGGATGTTTCCTCAAGGATGACGTGTCCCTACAATAGGAGTGTGTACCATAGAATCAGCTCCTCAAAACACTCACAAATACACACGCACGTACGCACGCGCGCACACACACACACAGATGCTCCCTCCTCTGTGTGTTTCCACCCACTCCTGATCTGTGGGTCAGCATTTCTGCCATATGTGGAGGGAACTGCAGGGAAGCTGCAGGCGGTTCTGCAGCAAAGAGAAATGCACACGTGCTGTAAATGTTTCATGATTCAGTATTCTCTACATTTGAGACAGTTTTCCAGTAAAATCATTGCTTCATTAAAACTCATTTCTGTTTTGCTCTTTGTTTCTCAATGGAATTTGATGTGGTTTAGGGATGTATGACTTTTTTCAAGCTGCCTTGAATGTGAAATCCTGTTTTTTTTGGTTTTTTTTTAATTAAATAACGAGATTATCATTTATATTGTCCATTGTTTTATGTGCATGTGATTTTCCGGAAGACTCGGGATATTCCCACCGCTACCGAGTAACTCCACTGTATGCAGGTTCATGGCTTGCCAACAGTTTGCCCGGTTGAGCTCATGCTGAGGTTTCTGTCACTGCACAGCAGGTTACCTGACATGATGGCCTTTTAGGGAGCCTGGGGTGCTGACTCACTGCATTTAGTCGATTAAATAGCTTCATGGACCTACCCTAGTGTTGCAAGAAGTCAAATATTAACAGTCTGGGTGAGAAATAAATCCCCAGTGTGCTGAATTGTGTCTGATGTCGTCGTCAGTCAGGTTGTATCTGTGCTGCATATGAATTTAGGATTTCTGCACATTTCTCCTTCCTGCTGAACTGTTTCCATGTGTTTGTTTCTCGGTCTGCAGAGTAACGAGATGCTGGAGCTGCAGCGGAGCAGGATGAGGGAGGAAATAAAAGAGTACAAGTTCAGAGAGACCAGGCTGCTTCAGGACTACACTGAGCTGGAGGAGGAGAACATCACCCTGCAGAAGCTGGTGTCGACGCTGAAGCAGAGCCAGGTGAGTCCGGAGACCCACACCAGTCCATGTGTTTGCCTTGATGTGATCATTTACCAGCATTAAGCAGATAATCAGCTCAATAAATTAAATTTCTTCTGAGTTCCTGCTCTTTTTGGCCCCCTCCAGGTGGAATACGAAGGCCTGAAGCATGAAATCAAGGTGCTGGAGGAGGAGACCGTCCTTCTCAACAGTCAGCTGGAAGACGCGCTACGCCTGAAGGAAATCTCCGAGAGCCAGCTGGAGGAGGCCCTGGACGCCCTGAAGACCGAGCGCGAGCAGAAGAACAACCTGCGGAAGGAGCTGGCGCACCACATCAGCCTGAGCGACAGCGTGTACGGCGCGGGGGCCCACCTGGCGCTCACCGTCACCGGCGTCGAGGGCCTCAAGTTCCCCGAGGAGACCAACGGGACCAACGGCAGCGCAGCCGTCCCCGCCGCCAACGGCAACAACGAGGACAGCAACCGGTGCAACGGCCACCTCCACTCGGGCACGGGGCTGGCCAAGATGAACGGGGACTACCGGCCGGGCCGGAAAGGGGAGGGCCTGCACCCCGTGCCCGACCTGTTCAGCGAGCTCAACCTGTCGGAGATGCAGAAGCTCAAACAGCAGCTGCTGCAGGTGGGTAGTTGGATCGCCACAACACACGTCCGGCACCATCGCCAGGGTTAGACGTTTTCTTTATTCAAGTCAGTTAGCGCTCATTTTCAAGGACGCCGGCTGTAGCACGTCTGCTGCTGCGGCTACAGATAACAATATGCTGCCGAGGACGTCGAAACCAGCAGCACAGCAGATGAGGAGGCAGCCGTATTGATTCTCCATCCCACAGTGTGTTTCAGTTTTTAGTATAAAACCTGATGAGGTTTGAAACTAGAACCAATGACAGATGAAAGAAAGAAAGATAAGAAAAAAGTGATAAATGACTCAAATAACTGATTTTAATGGGAATGTAATGTAATATTCTCTATGAGGTGGATTTTCTCAGGATAAACTCTTTAGATTCTCCACACGTCTCAAGGCGTCCAGCTTGATTGATCTCATTCACCAGGTTTTCACTTCTAAAGATGCAAACAGCTCCAATTTTGCCCTTTGTTTCTATGAAGCCATATTCCTCTCTTTTTCCTTTTAACCGATTCATCTTTGTCTTGCCGCCACTTTTGAATAGAAATTTTTTAAATCTGTATTTGACTAAATGACACATTATCATCTACCATCCTAAAACATGCTTTTGAGGTCAATTGGTGACTCTAAATTGCTTGTAGGTGTGAATTTAAGTGTGTTTTCCTCCCTTCCTCCCTGCCGCCATAGCCAGCAGGCAGCGACTCCACCACCCTGCGTTGGATGAAGCGATACAGAAGACGGATGGATGCGCTATCATACATACTGCACGCTCCACTGAAATTTAAGATTAACAGTGTTTCAACAGGGACACATCCGACATGCTCCGGCTGAATAGACATTATATGAGCGTGGCAGCGTGCTGATGCACAGCGCGGTGTCCATGTCTCGCCTCGTCGTCCGTTATGCGCTCTTTCAAACCTGCTGAGGCAGGAAGCAAACACGACTTCTGCTTCTGCTTTGGAGACATGATGTCAGACATAAAGACCGTTTACGCAGTTTAGCAAAAATGCTGATTTTTGGAAGAAACCACTGCGAAACCACACTCCGTGGTGGCAGCTCTTCGCTGCAGTTCAGGGGACAGTAACACAGAAAAGAACAGAACAATTGGTTCCAGGCTTCCGTTGCAATAAGCTATATCCACATAAACATTAAGTATGAATGCTGGGCTTATGTAATGTAGCACGGCTTTCCTCTACACATGATTGCAGGCTGAGTCACGCGAGTGCAGCACAGCGTTGTCGAAGATTACACATAGAATGATAAATGATATGGAATTACAGATGGATTAGATTCATGTTAAAATCTAATAAAGTCATTACTCTACATCTTTCCCTTGATGGGCTCCAGTGGGATTCAGAAAATTAGATTAGTGGTTTCCATATTAGTGGTGTGCCTTTCTCTGTAAACACAATTACCCCCAAATCAATTTTCTTTTTCAAGTTGATTAGCGAGGGGAAAGATGTAAACCCCAGCAGCATCAGGCAGATAACTGACAGATGAAGTCTGTCAAATCGCTTTTACATGTTTCATTCTGGATTTAATTCATTGTTTTATTCTCTGAATTGACTTCTGCACAAATTATCCTTACAGTTTGCGACTGTTACTCCGTTCATCTGCTTTCCTCTGAGGTTGTTGAAAGATAAATCAATAAGAGTTCAGCCTGTTAGTGAGGGAGCAAAGAACTCTCCCTCTGCTGAAAGCTCGGCTGATCAAGAAGCAAATAAACAGGGATTTCCATTGTGCTTACCCACGGGTTTTAGGAAAGGCCGGCTGAATCTCGCCAAATGAAACGTCTGACGCACATTTTGCTTTCTGTGTCCTTCCTGCAGGTGGAACGTGAGAAGGCGACGCTGCTCATGAACCTGCAGGAATCACAGACTCAGTTACAGCACACGCAAGGCGCGCTGAGCGAGCAGAGCGAGCGGGTCCACCGCCTCACGGAGCGCGTCAACACCATGAAGCAGCTCAACGGAGACAAAGAGCTGGACGACCCGCAGGAGACCGAGAAGCCTGACGGGGGCTCCTTCTCACCGCCGGCCAACGGCCGCCGCGACCCGGACATCCACGGGTTCGAGATCCTGGAGTGCAAGTACAAGGTGGCGGTGACGGAGGTGATCGACCTGAAGGCGGAGCTCAAGGCGCTGAAGGAGAAGTACAACCAGGCGGTGGAGGGGCAGGGGGACGGCCACAACGACGACAGGGTGCAAGCGCTGAGCGAGCAGGTGTGTCACAGGAAACGCCGCTTCACCGTTACGTTTCACATTTCTGAGTTTTTAAAGTCACTTTTGATAAGGTCAGTAGTTTATTCATGTCTTTAAATGAGATAAATTTTTCTCCAAATCTCTGTAGAAGCTGCTGTTACCACATCCTTTACACCAGAGGTGTCAAACATAAGGCCCGTCAGCCAAAACCGGCCTTCGAGAGGCTCCAATCCGGCCCTCTAAACGACCAAGCTAAAATGTTCCTATTTTACACAATATGAAGTCACAAATATGTCTGATTTCTTCCAAGCAGGTGACACATCTGGAGCGGAGCTATCGTGAGAGCCGAGAGCGGGTGGCGAGCCTGGAGGCGGAGCTGCGGGCGTCCGCCAGCACGGCCACGGAGAGCCAGGGCATGCTGAACGCGGCGCAGGACGAGCTGGTGACCTTCAGCGAGGAGCTGGCTCAGCTCTACCACCACGTCTGTCTGTGCAACAACGAGACGCCCAACCGCGTCATGCTGGACTACTACCGCCAGAGCCGCATCACGCGCAGCGGCAGCCTCAAGGGCGGCGACGACCCGCGCGCCCTGCTCTCGCCCCGCCTGGCGCGCCGCCTGGCCGCCGTGTCCGCGGCCTGCTCCTCCGATTCCCCCCGGAGTCCCATGGACTCCCCATCCAAAGACGCCCACCACGGCGAGGCAGCCAGCAACTCAGCGGACCCTCCATCCTGCCACAGCAGCCCCACCCGCAACCACACGGGCTCCCCGGCCGCCGGCGCGTCGCCCTGCCCGTCTCCGGTGCCGTCGGACGCAGGCGGAGACCTGCGGAAGGAGCCGATGAACATCTACAACCTGAACGCCATCATCAGAGACCAGATCAAGCACCTCCAGAGAGCCGTGGACCGCTCGCTGCAGCTGTCCCGGCAGCGCGCCGCGGCCAGGGAGCTGGCGCCGATGCTCGACAAGGACAAGGAGTCCTGCATGGAGGAGATTCTCAAGCTCAAGTCCCTGCTCAGCACCAAGAGGGAGCAGATAGCCACGCTCCGACTGGTGCTCAAGGCCAACAAACAGGTGAAGAGATTTATTTGTCTCTGTACAAAAAAAGTGAAAACGTGTTTCCATGGAAACTGAATCCAAATGTTCTCCGCTGCAGACAGCAGAAGGTGCGCTGGCTAACTTGAAGAGCAAGTACGAGAACGAGAAGGCGATGGTGACGGACACCATGATGAAGCTGAGGAACGAGCTGAAGGCGCTGAAGGAAGACGCCGCCACGTTCTCGTCCCTGCGGGCCATGTTCGCAACGCGGTCAGAGGCAGAGCAGTGCAGCGAGTGTAGACCCTCCACAAACAGCAGCGTCTTCCTCTAAACCGACGCTCTCGCTCTCTCCTCCTGCAGGTGCGACGAGTACGTCACCCAGCTGGACGAGATGCAGCGGCAGCTCGCCGCCGCCGAGGACGAGAAGAAGACGCTGAACTCCCTCCTGCGGATGGCCATCCAGCAGAAGCTGGCCTTGACCCAGCGCCTGGAGGACCTGGAGTTTGACCACGAGCAGACTCACCGCGGACGCGGCGCTAAAGTACCCAAGATCAAAAGCAGCCCGCCCAAAGTAAGTTACCGTTCGGGGTCCACAGTGGATCCGCCATCGCCCTGAAAACCTCCCAGAACCTCAGTGAACGTCCCTCCGTGGAACCGCTCACGTGTCTGTCCACGTCTGTCACTGTCCAGCTCATTCATTCATCTCACTACCTCAGTGTCATCTTCAGAGAGGACAGTGATCGAAACCGACCGCTGGTCCCAGAAGCGTCTTGATTTGTTGGGATACACAGATTTACATGAACAGAAAACATTCAGTTCTTAGAAGCATCTGACGCCAGCAGATTACAGAAGATTTAAATCGATAATTCACCGTTGCTGCAACCTTAAAATGTGACTTCAGTCCTACAGAGGAAGTGTTTTAAAGACAACTAAGCAAAAAAGACTGCAGCGTCTGTTGTGATTTCAGTGTCTGGCAGCGCCTCCCTGTGACAGGATCAACAAATTACACCTCAGGACTGAAGGTTTTACCTGATTGATGCATGTCTTACTTGGTAAATTATGTTATTGTTTTACAGAAACTTTAAAGTATATGACCTGATTAATTTATTTGAGACCAGTCCAGTCTCCTCTCTGTGCCTCGTCTATCTATCGATCATCTGAAGGAAAGAACTTCCACTTTATTCATTCGAGAAACAAATCCATCCAGTTATGCACACTAGGTGGCAGTGTTGAACCACATTTCTGTTTACTCCCTTTTCCTTTCTAAATAGATAATTCTGTATATCCTAAGTGAAACGCTGCAGAGTGAATATTAATGTAGCAGCAGTTGAATCATGTCAGACTCCAAAGCTTCAGGCAGCACTGATGTTTTCAGTTCCAGCAGAACTGGAGCTTCTGTTTTTCGTCCTTCTGTCTTTGTGTTTTTGCACATCAGTGTGTCTGTGTGTTTGCTCTCTGAGGGGGTTTTAAATTTTTCCATCCGTCCAGTATCCGGTCCTGTCAGTGTGCTCACATGAGGCTGGTTCACAATATTTAGTTACAGAATGAGAAACTGCTGCACATCCACCGGGATCCAGCACTGTTCCAGTCTCTGTCTCTGACCAGACCCCGCCCCCAGTCTTGTCCACCCCGTCTGCTCTGTCCTCTTGTGTCATCACTGTGTATATCTGTCTAATTTATCAGTTTCTTGTAGATTGTCAGCAGCCTGCTGCCTCAGTACCGTCACTCTCCCCACAACTGAGGCGAGGGAGAGCCTCCCTAGCCCGCAGGTAACCAGATGTAGAACCTGCTAGTAGTGGGCTTTCTATCTATCTATCTATCTATCTATCTATCTATCTACCTATCTATCTGCACAAAGCGTAGACTAGTACTTGCAGCCTGTCACGTCCTTTTTTCTCTTTTCTATTTCCTTTGGAGTGGAACACCTGCAACAAGACAGTCGACCCTGCATGAACAATAAGTAGTGATTTTTGACTAAGGCACTAACATTATTGAAGAATGAACACCTTTCACTGGAAGAGGGAGTGATCACATTGCTGATTTTAAACTTGCATGTCTAGTTTTGCATGGCAGTTGGGAATTCTTTCTGATTTATTTGGCGTCTCTTTATCATTTATTGCAGAGGGTTATTATTGTGATGAGAGTTCACGTTACACTCAGAGCTGAAGCTGAACCATAAATGGGTGGTTTTCTCCTTGAGCAGACATTTTGCCCTCACGTGTGTGTTTACAGGGAATCTACCAGGCTACTGGATTATGTGATTTATTTGAAGTTCATTTTTGTATTTGGCTCTTTTGTTCTAGATACATTTCTTTCCAACCCTGTTTTCACCATTTTTGTCCCAATGAGAAGATCTTACCTTATTTCTGGATGGGTTTTAAGGAACAGTTTGACTATGTTTCTGAAAAATACACTTAAATGGGAAGATCTGCATCACACCAATGTGTTTATAGAGAAACCCGCCTCATTTCCTGATGACCATCTGTGTAAAAAACTTAGAATGAAGCTGAACCGGGCTGCAACCACGACCATTTAAAACAAATCGCCTGCGCCCCGAAACTCCAGTATGTAGATCAAAACTGTGCAAAGATCGAATTACCTTTGTGTGTGTCGATCTTCTTCATCAAAGTGTCATTTTCAAATTGTCTAACTTTTCCTAAAGAAAGCCACGTGAGACTTTCTGCTCTCCTCACCTCTCATTGTGTTATCTTCAGTATTCAGTAAAGCCCTCATTCTCCTGCCAGTAGCTTCCCGCTCTTTTATAACTCATCCATCACTATTTGTTCACGCCACGCTCATTTACCCCCCCTCCCTCCCCGCTGTGTCTCTTCCTCTTTTCAGTCCTAAGTTTGCGGCGGCCCTCCAGGAGCAGCGATCAGTCCTGTCCAGCAGCAGTGGCCTTCTGTCCCCCTGCGACCCTCGTAACTGCCTGGCCCACCACCAGCCCTGCTCCCCCGACACCTAGCCCCCCGACGGCCTGGCCCCCCCCCGGCCCCCAGGCCCCCCGGCCCCCCCGCCGAGGTCTGAAGGAGTCAGAGACAGGAGCACTCTGGATAGGGGGGGTAACTCCCCTCAAACCACAGGTCCCACCCAGTGTTCCCTGGACTCTGTGACCCCCCCTCGGCCCCTCGGGCCCCCCAGCCCCAGCCCCGGCCCCGGCAGGCCCCCTGGTTACCCGGGTGGTTGAAGAGGAGCAGGACGCTCACTCCTCCTCTGGAAGCGACTTGATCTCCTGGAAAGAGGAAACAGACTGAACTGAAATCCAGTCGCGACGCACTGGAATCCTTTCTTTCTTATTCCTATTTATTTATAATTTATTTACTCCGTTCATAATTTATATCTGAAATATTTATTTACTTGTGAACTTCTTGTGGGGTTTTTTTTTTTCGTGTCTCTCTGCGAGATGGAAATCGATTCCTGCTGTGGTGGCAGGAGATTTCACACATTCACTGTTCTTCATGGAAGATTTTACTTCTTCTCAGAACAAAAAAAAAAAAACAAAACAAAAATTTAAACAAACAAAAAAAAAGAACTGCAAATAATGAAGACATTGCATAAGCATACTATACAATATTTAAAATATTACATTTTGTCAGGATAATAATTACAACGAAACATAACTACCGTTTTTACGTAGTGCAGATGGAATACGGTGAGTTTGGATTTGTAAACAGACTAATGAAGGTAAGCAGGAGTTTTGGTGGCAACGAGTGAATTTCAACTACCTTCCTAACGTTGTTTTTTTTTTTAACTTAAATATTTCTTTTTTTTTTGCAAGTGCATCCAGACTATTTTATACCTCCCTTTTTCATTTTTACTTATATTTATTTTTACAGCAGGCTCTGGCCACGTGTTTGTGTCCGTTCTGTAGCTGAGAGGCTGAGTGTTTGAGATCAGAATTAGGACTGCTGGCCTGGAACTTTTATTTTATTTTATTTATTTTTTTTGCCTTTTGAGTTGCACAGATTTTAATGCCTGGAGTGAGATGACGAGAGGGTTTTGAGTGACTGTACTGTCGTTACATTTTCTCCCCCACTGACCATCGATCAGAGATTCTCCACATCTGGTAGCTGTTTATCGTAACATCTCCTTGTTTTTCGCTGTGTCCACATGCTTCCACCAGACAAGCACAAATACGCACTATGCATTGTAGAGCAATACAGTAGCACCGGTCATGGACTGATCTGGGTAGTTTACCTCATCTTTCCACCATTTCTAACGTCGTGAGCCGAACAAGAGCAGGAGTGTTCCCGCTTTTCTTGATCAGAGGGAACAATGTCGCTACGCTGACCGAGTGTTTCTTTTTCAAACGCTGACATTGACACGATTTGTTGCATAGTTCCCGTCTTCATGTACGGTTTTTCATGCCCTCATACTCTCTCCAATGTGAACGTTCTCCTCGCTGCACTGAAGAAGGACATGAAACAGATAACGAGGAACTAAATAGCCAGTATTAGTGTTGTGATGACAGCTTTTCTGTTCCAGCTGCGCTGAATGAGTCCACTCTCTCTGTGCGTCTGTGCCTGTGTCATTGTTAGCTGTGTAGGTTGTTACTTCTGCGGCTGGAGAGTGACGAGAGACTTTTCTGTGGTCCGAAAGTAGCTTCTGAATCCACGCTGGTGATCTAACTCTCTGGGGTTGTTTTGCACAACAAAGCTGTGGATGGATGGAGAGAGACTAATCTGAAGAGTGACAAAGAAAAGAAAAGCACGGTTTTAAAAGGAAAATGCTTGCTGTACTACAGTGGGTTTTACGGTTTCTCCATCACTCTGAACAGCGTTCAGTTGGTTTCAGATGTGAATAAAAGACTTGTCCTTGGATTTAAATGTGACTCTGTGCTTCTCTGTTCCTCTGTCTCACACTCTAAAACGCTAAAGAGGAAGAATTAATCTCTTTGTTCATAAAACAACGCAAACAGAAATTTAGACTGTAAAAAAAAAGAAGAAGAGAATGGGTTTGTACTGTTGCCTTAAAACATGAATATCCCCACTGTATGTGGAGTTTGCATGTTCTCCATGTGTATGAGTGTTTTTTTTTTCTCTCTGTGCTGGTCCAGTGATGGACTGGAGGTCCGTCCAGTGCGTCCTCTGTTCACCCACAGTCAGCTGGGACTGGGTGCCGTACCCCTACAACAGTAAGTGTGATAAAGCAACAAGGAAGAAGGATGTTTAGGTGATTATTTATCACAAGTGTGTTTCATGGGTAAAGTTAAATTCAATAGGAAAATAATCGAAAGGACAACAAGAAAAATGTTTAATGAAAGTTTTATTGATGCATTAAATTCCTTCCTGAAGAAGCTAGAACTGCAAAAACTAGAAAACAAATGAAGCAAACGCATGCCAACACATGTAAAAAGAGTTTCCACAAATCCAGTTCTCCACCAACAGAGCACAAACACTGACTAAAACTAACTGCTCAGCAGTCGTCTAGCTTCAGTCCTTCTCACACTCACTGAGTTCTATCAATGGACAAACACCAACACATATTTATGAGGGGCCTTTAAGCCATAATTCATTCTGGTCCTCTCTCATACGTACAGTATATTCTCAGTCACATACAGTGCATCCGGAAAGTATTCACAGCGCGTTACCTTTTCCACATTTTGTTATATTACAGTCTTATACCAAATTGGATTCAATTCATTTTTTCCCTAAAAATTCTACACAACACCCCATAATGACATGAAAAAAGTTTTTTTGAGATTCTTGAAAATTTATTAAAAATAAAAAACTGAGAGACCACATGTACATAAGTATTCACAGCCTTTGCTTAATACTTTGTTGATGCACCTTTGGCAGCAATTACAGCCTCAAGTCTTTTTGAAAATGATGCCACAAGCTTGGCACACCTATCTTTGGGCAGTTTTGCCCATTCCTCTTTGCAACACCTCTCAAGCTCCATCAAGTTGGATGGGGAGCGCCGGTGCACAACCATTTTCAGATCTCTCCAGAGATGCTCAATTGGATTCAAGTCCGGGCTCTGGCTGGGCCACTCAAGGAGATTCACAGAGTTGTCCTGAAGCCACTTCTTTGCTATCTTGGCTGTGTGCTTTGGGTCGTTGTCCTGCTGAAAGATGAACCGCCGCCCCAGTTTGAGGTCAAGAGCGCTCTGGAGCAGGTTTTCATCCAGGATGTGTCTGTACATTGCTGCATTCATGTTCCCCTCTATCTTGACTAGTTTCCCAGTTCCTGCTGCTGAAAAACATCCCCACAGTGTGATGCTACCGCCACCATGCTTCACTGTAGGGATGGTATTGGCCTGGTGATGAGCAGTGCCTGGTTTCCTCCAAACAAAACGCCGAGCATTCACACCAAAGAGTACAATCTTTGTCTCATCAGACCAGAGAATTTTTTTGCTGATGGTCTGAGAGTCCTTCAGGTGCCTTTTGGCAAACTCCAGGCGGGCTGCCATGTGCCTTTCACTAAGAAGTGGCTTCCGTCTGGCCACTCTACCAAACAGGCCTGATTTGTGGATTGCTGCAGAGATGGTTGTCCTTCTGGAAGGTTCTCCTCTCTCCACAGAGGAACGCTGGAGCTGTGACAAAGTGACCATGGGGTTCTTAGTCACCTCTCTGACTAAGGCCCTTCTCCCCCGATTGCTCAGTTTAGATGGCCGGCCGGCTCTAGGAAGAGTCCTGGTGGTTCCAAATGTCTTCCATTTACAGATGATGGAGGCCACTGTGCTCATTGGGACCTTCAAAGCAGCAGAAATTTTTCTGTACCCTTCCCCAGACTTGTGCCTCATCACAATCCTGTTTCGGAGGTCTACAGACAATTCCTTTGACTTCATGCTTGGTTTACGCTCTGACATGCACTGCCAACTGTGGAACCTTATATAGACAGGTGTGTGCCTTTCCAAATCAGGTCCAATCAACTGAATTTGCCACAGGTGGACTCCAATTAAGCAGTAGAAGCATCTCAAGGATGATCAGTGGAAACAGGATGCACATGAGCTCAATTTAGAGCTTCATGGCAAAGGCTGTGAATACTTATGTACATGTAATTTCTTTGTTTTTTGTTTTTTAATAAATTTGCAAGACTCTCAAAAAAACTTTTTTCATTTTGTCATTATGGGGTGTTATGTGTAGAATTTTAAGGGAAAATAATAATTGAATCCGATTTGGAATAAGGCTGTAACATAACAAAATGTGGAAAAAGTTAAACGCTGTGAATACTTTCTGGATGCACTGTACGTTTTCCTTTCCCTTCCATACGGTACAGGGTTCTCAACTTCTGAAAAGAGTTCAGATTGAGACTGATGTAGTTATTGATGAGGTCGGGAGGGTTCTTAGGGCTCAGAGTGACCTTATAAAGAAACCAAAAAAGGAATTATTTAAGAAATTTGGTGGTTTTAAATAGTAGCTTCTATTTCAATCAATCAATCAATGAAACTTTATTTGTATAGCACTTTTTCAAATTAATAAAAACTACGCAAAGTGCTGAACAATAAAAAACAGTAATAAAAACAAAAGAATAAAAACCGCACCATCAATAAGTATACACCACACACACACACACACACACACACACACACACACACACACACACACACACACACACACAAACAGACATACTCCCCATTTTTTGCGCACAGCAAAGCATGGGAGACATGGCATGGCCCCTAAGCATCATGGGAAAACACTACCAGTGGGGCGTCCACACCAGGAGAAGGCAAAGGTCATTCATATTTAATATTTGATATTAAAATTTATCACGGATTGTTACTTTATCTACATACACATTAATAAGCTACATTATGAAATAAACTGGTGGCTGCTGCCTTTAATGCAAGACTACCCAGAATGATTTGTAGCAGTGTGTCGCCTCCTCAGCCTCCCTGATGATCAAAGGTCTCCAACATTTTTACAAACTGTTTTTGAAAATCCTCCGTTAACCACTCTTACTTTTAATCATTTATAACTGATAGTATTTCTTTGAGATAGTAGTGCAAGAAAACAGACTTTAAATCCTTTGTAGAACAGTATGTGTTTTGAATTAATTTAAAAAATAAGTAAACCGAGTGCATTGTCTTTATTGGATGGTGGATTATTTGCAGAAAGAAGTCAATCACGCACATGCAAATTGGAAAAAGGAAACTTTCGTTATGTGCTCAAGCAAGTTTTATTTTCTTTTTCTCTCATGATTTGATGGAACTTCAGCAGCAGTAGCTCTAGTTACTTGTGGAACAAAGTGTTAAAAGTTCAAAAAAAAAGTACACAAACATGTCTATTTCTTCATTCGAACACGGGCGCGCGCGCGCGTACGCAGCAGTGTATGTGTGTGTGTGTGTGGAGGTGTGCCGCGTCAGGACGCACAGAGGCTAGAGGCAGGCGCTGCTCCGGGAAGGCAGCCGAGCCGAAGGTGACATTTGGAGGCGGATTCCTGCATCGCGGTTCAACTTTAATGACCTGCAATGTGACTGCAGAGGATTGATTTATGACGCACGGATCGCTCGCGCTCCGGTCTGTGCGTAAAGGAGCCTTTACGGCGGCGCGGCTGGACGCGGTGAAGAAGGAGAGGGGCGCGTTTCGTTTTCTCTAAAAAAAAAAAAACCTTGTTTTATTTTTCTTTTGCTGGACTTTCGCCTCGGTGTCCAAATGATTGAACGACCAGAGTCTCCCGGGAAAACGGACTTCAACAGAGTCGCTTTCCGTCGGAAACAACGAAGTTTGGACACTGTGGATGAAGATGAAGGTGCGTTTTAGATGGTTCTCCTGCTAATCTAATATTTGTATGAATGATAACATTATTTGTGTATTATCTCTCCACCTATCATGTATTTGGTAGAAGTGTTTGTGTATTTTACTTGTAATTCAGCCTCTCGGTGTTTTTGTCAGTGCGGTTGGGAAAACCTGGAATTGCCAGACTGCAAAACACCAACACACACACACACACACCCTCAGCATTACAGCCCGTGTTTACACACCACCAGCAGGTATGAAGGGTTTCAAAAGGCAAGCCCCTACTTGTTGTTTAACCATCAGCAGGCTGCATGTTTTCATCCTCAGTTTAGAGGAATTCACTGAACTCAACTCTTACATGTGGGGGAAATGAAGACAAAAAATCAATTTGTTTTCCATCTCAGCACTGATTGTCAGTGGACTGGTGAAAGTTTTCGCAGATTTCAGTTTTGCAGGTTATTTTTCCTCAGAAGCAGTGATCACTGAGTGATCAGGACATGATCGAACAGGAGGCCTTGCGAGACTTGGTGTTATCTTGCAACTGTGCAGACTGCTTGTAGAAACACGCAGCTGAGGATAAGGTGCTGTGCCTGCAGATTAATGTGAACTTTGTTCAGAGCGCAGCGATGGTTCCCACTCACCCTCAGCTCCAGTCAGTGAACTGAGGGTCAGGAAGTGATCCACAGACCTGAGCCTCCAGTGAGTCACAGCCTGTTTTAGTAACCCTGCAGTCAGATCATGCAGGTCAGATTCACCATCACTGCTGTTCCCCGCATTGCATAACAGCCTGCTCCCTCCACATGCACGTATTCTTTTATAATAATAGATAAGCAGAGATAACTAGTGCTGAAGCTGAGTACTGATGTCCATGTGAACTCCTCAATGTGATCTGACAGGTGACTGTTTATGTAAGCTAAAAAAAATAATAATAAATCAATTGCTTTTATTTTTCTGTGCTGCTTTGCTCTCCTGACCTCTGCTGCCTGTCGAGCCTTGATAAAGAGTTATCATTGCTGCTGTCAAGACTTTGTCCTGTCATGCTTCTTGGGAACCCGTACTCTTCTTTCATGGCTCTGTAAAGGTGAAACTGCCTTCCACGTGAACTTTGAACGTTTTCATTCCCTCATTTCTTACATTTCACTCACTGAGACTCTTTATAGTCCCATAATTTCACCGTGCCCAGCTGATTTCTGCCTTTCATGGGCCACAGATTATATGAGCCTCCAGACGTATAATGAGCCAGTCTGCTTGGGTCAGTTTGAGGAGAAGTGCTTTAAAATGAGCCTTTAAGCCATTATCTATTCTGAGCCGGTTACTTCAATTCACCCCTGGTTTGATTTTTCTGCTGGATAGATAACAGTTTATATAATGGCAGTTTTCTGCCTGTTAACCATTATATTGTTCTATTTCATACTCCTGCTGACTTTGTTTTATAAGAGGAGTCTTTCAGCCCCAAGGTCAGTGGTCCGGTCCCCCTTCTTACCCGGTCCATATGTTATAATGTCCTTGGGGTGAGACACCGAACCCCAAACTGCTCCCAGTGGAGATGCAGCAGCTTGGCAGCGGCCTCCATTAGTGTGTGAGTGCATTTAAATGTAAAGCACTTACAGACATGCAGAGGAGGTGAACATGTTGCTCTAACAGAGGCATGAATCAGATTTCCAGAAAGTACCCGTCTCTGTGTGTCCGAGCTGAACTGATTTGGGGCCGGAGGAGCTTCGGAGTGTGTAGGTTTTTGCTGATGTTCCTGCGTGGACAGCTGCATCAGTGCAGCGACAACGGAGCTGATTGTTTCTTTGTGTGCTGAGGTGAGGGCAGTGGGACTGTATGAATCAGAGGCTGTGTAGCTTGCTCGCCTGCTGTTGCTGATATTGTTGTGCTGTACTGATGCCCATTCATCCAGCGCTGAACCGCCTCACTGTCCAGCTCAAGCTTCAGCTCACTGCAGACAGCAGTGCCTCACTTGTGCAGCGCAGTTCATGGTGGTTCAAGGATGATTGCTCTACTGAACCACATCACTGCAAACGAGACTGCGTCTCCGGCTTTGGAAAGGCACTGTTTTCTCTGTGAATGGAATTTGTTGGAAGGGGTGAAGAATTTGCATGTGCTTATGTTGAGCTGCGTCAAGCCAAAAGGATCAGCTTCGATTTTGTTTTTTCCTAAACTACAGTTTAATCTCACAGAAACATCCTCGTCAGAATTTCCTATATATTTTCATAAAATCTGCAATATCCTGTAGTTCTCTTAAAAAATCCAGCAGCTCACAGTTTTACTTCCAAGAGCCTTTAACTCGTAAGTTATTTAAGCAAACTGAAAATCTCTCACTATTCTTTCAGTAGCAGCAAAGTAGTCAAGAAGAAAGAAAGAAAGCTTTTTTTTTTTTTTCTGGTGAAATTCCTTCTCTGCATTTAACCCGGCCTATTCATAGTTAACCTAAAAGCAAGGAGCAGTGGGCTGCCTGGCTGCAATGCACCAGGGAGCGAAAGGCTCCTGCTTGGGGATTTGAACCCAAAAACGTCCAATAAACCTGCTCCTCTGACCTCTCGGCCGCCAAGCTTCATGTAAACAAGTCATGTTTGCCTGCAGATTTCAGACAAATTTAGGAACCAGCTGGTGGACAACATGATGCATGTTGATGATAACCAGGACTAAAAGGAGAATATAAAATACAGCTTTACTTATTATCCATTTTTTACCTCTTTTCATCTAATTCGGTGTCGAGAACATCCGGGTATTTCCAGTAAATGAGTCAAAAATTAGCAAGTTTTGAGACCTTCTGGGAACTTTATTGACTTATTTGTTCTGCAGTGATCAAAGGTCAAATCTCTCCTCCTCAGTTATTGATCAAAACATGACTTCATGTTGAGACGGGGATTGCCAGATTCCTTTTCTTGCTTATTGGAATGACTCTCCTGGTGTTTGCATTGTGTCTGGCAGAAATGTGTCTGGGAGGTGTGGTGTAGATTACAGGTCAGTGTGTGTGTGTGTGTGTGTGTGTGTGTGTGTGTGTGTGTGTGTGTGTGTGTGTGTGTGTGTGTGTGTGTGTGTGCGTGTGCGTGCGTGCGTGTGTGCGTGTGCGCGTGTCAGCCGCACTCAGCAGGAAATGGCTCATTCTTGTCTGTTTGTGTCACACTCCTCTGAACAGTCTCAAACATGGACTTTAGGAGCAGGCCTGAAGTGCTGTTGCAGTTTGCAGAGGTCCCAGCAGGGGGCGCTGCACCCACATTAATGTTTGGCCTCTTAGCAAATGGCTGTTCAGCGTGAAAGTCAACCTCCTGCAGATAAATATGCTCCCTCACAACAAATCAAACCTCCATGTAGACCTGATCCTGTGGTGCTGATCCCTGATGAATCAGGAAAATAATCATCGTCAAGCTTCCAGTTCACAATATATATATTTTATAGTATTATTTGCAGTGATCTTATATGTTTAATTTGAATACATACCAACACAGTTCCCATTATTCCATCAACCCAGCTGGACATTCCTGCAGGAGAAACCAGGGTGTAGAAGGAAGTGAACAATGAGCTACTTTTAGACTGTTTGTGTTGCAAGATGATGGCAAATAAAGGCTTGTGACATTTTCCCATATTGGAACCGTGTGCTTCTATATATGAACTTTTTCATCATGCATTTCCTTCGAGGTCAGCTTGATCTTTTGTGGAATTTCTACTTCATTGTGAATCTTTTATTATTTCACCTCCAAACGTCACAACCTAAACACGACACGCCATCATCGCTCTCCACTTCGAATCCCATTTCTCCCCCCCAAAAAATCTGGAATATCTGCAGAGTTTCAGCCAGGATACAGTTTTCCTTCGCACGCTCTGGCCGGCGCTTCCTGACTGCGGCGTGACTCGTTTCCCTCTCTTCACTGGCATTGTTAGCCCGAGAGGTTCTTCCCAGAAAGGTACCGAGCGAGATCAGGAACGAAGACTTTCAGAACCATCAAGACGGGGGCCGAAACTCTGAGGACGGAATTTTACAAAGAGGAAGATGTGGGAAAAGTTGTGCAAACGGCGTCTTGTTCTCACCTTTTTGTGAAATCTAGTACATCCCCTCGGCCGGAGCCCAGGCGGAGGCGAGGTGTGTGATGACAGGAGGATCGGCGTCTGTCTTCAGCTGAGCAGGACGGCGAAGGTCAGCGTCCTGTCAGGAGGTCTCCTCTGCCTCTCGGTGTCCACAGGAAGAGGAAGGAAGGAGAGAAAGTTCTAAACAAAGGTGTATTTTTGGATTTCCACACACGGCTTGAGACTGCGGCGTTCTGGGACGCAGCATGGACTCCTTCTCCAGGGGTCAGCAGAGGTCCCATGTGAGACTTGTTTCCTCGGGTAGGTGCTCCGCGCAGGCCGGATAACACTAGAGAGGATCAGCATGATCTAGATACATTCGGCAAAAGATTCTTTGTCTTTATTTATTTTTGATTTTTTTTTTTCCAAATTAAAGAAAGTGGACTGATAATGAAACGGCGCCGCAAGTACTGGTTTTGGAGTCGGAAAGGTAAAAACTCAAAGATGTGTCTGCTCTGCTGTTATGGTAAGATCTGGATTCATTT